>NC_062224.1:53834516-54183462 GCF_902686445.1 Sciurus carolinensis
AAACTAAAAAGAACAAATAAAAAAATTCTTTAAAGACATCAAGGGGATGAATGGAATAAAAATAAGACTTAAAAATATTTCCTATGAATGGAAGAAAATAAGATTTAAAAATGCTTTTTCTAAGAGATTCTCTTTACCCTTAAAAACACATATGCATTGAAAGTGAAGGGATAAATGAAGATAAGCAAGGCAAATGGAAATGAAAAGAGAATAGGGACAGCAAAAAAAAAAAGTTAACTAAGAAATATCAGAGTTAAATTGCATTATAGGAAAATGAAGATGGAAGAGCAGATCTATATAGCAAACAAGTAACAAATGAAGCTCACCATAGAGATGAGTGACAAAGTGAATATTCTAAAAGTCATATTGGATAATTTCAGGTTTGAAGGAACTTGGAATTTGGTTACTGGAGCAGAACATAAGAAAATAATTCCTTGACCATAAATCCTAAACAGGGAAGAAGTGGGTGTGGGGAGGGTTACAAAGGCAGAAAAATGGAGAGGAAAAGAATATCAGTTTACTTCCTTACTATTTGGAAAGAAAAGCAGTCCAAGTGAAAACATGATAGGCACAAAAAGACAGTGAAGAAAATCAGGCCCACGTGTAACTCCAGTGCTGCACAGCAGCCCAGGCTCAACCAGAGTCACTGCCCACAGTCCCCAGCACTGCCCAGGTCCAGCCTGTGGTCTCCTGTGCTGCACTGAGGCTCCCCAAGTACCAACATGTGGGGTCATCTCTGCCCACTATCATAGATTGTTCCCAACCTGGATACACCATTCTTAGTTGGGGCAGCTCCCTTCCGGGGACACTGAATTATCAAGTACCTCTCATACATCAGGCTACTGAAGACCAGGAGGTTTAGATAGTATAGCATAGTTACATTGCAGAATAGTTTATTATTATTATTCCTACTTTTCTATTTTTTTATTATTTTTATCACTCTCTCCATTCTTCTTATCTATCTGTTTTCTTGGAGACTCTCCCTTTTCTCATGCTAACAACCAATTTCTTTTGATTCCACTTTCATTCTTCCTATGACCTAGTACCTCTATAGACTCACTTCTTACCTCATTAACATTACATTCTACACCCCTTGCCATCCTCTTTGTCACCATTAGACATTATGGACCTTATTGCAAACCTATTGTTTATGCTATAGATAATAATTGAACAAATCATCTCTGTTTATAAAGACAATACTGTTAATATCTTAACAGGGACTGTTTGGGTTAATGATGCATATTGTTTGTATTGTGTGCTGCTAATATTGATCTCCCACTTTAAAGTGAGGTATTGGAAACCTGAAGGGACACTATATACCTATAGAGGGGAAACAGAAATATCTCAAATCCACATTGCTAGAGGGGAAAATACACGAACAACATGAGATAACAAGGGAAGAAAGTGTCCCAAACAAACCTAGATGCTATATCAGTAGAATCTAATGACAGCATGGTAGAAGAAATGTCAGAAAAGGAGTTCAAAATGTACATAATTAAAATGATCTGAGAAGAAAATAATGAGATAAGAGAGCAAATGCAGGCAATGAATGATCACTCCTATTGCGTGGGTATTTATCAGTGGTAGTCTGGAAACGGAGCTACTTCTATTTTCTCTCTCTTTAGTGGGTTGCTTCCTGCCTTGCTTGCTTGTTTATAGAGGATAGAGGAAATGAGGCTTACTTGCTTTGAGAGGAGAGAGAGAGACAGGCTTTGCATAAGAGAGAAAGAGAGACTTTGCTTAAGAGAGAGAGACTACACTTTCAGAGATCTATATCTTCTTAGTTCTGCTGCTTCTTAAAGGTGCGTCCTGCATCATGTGAACTAGGGGTGCGTCTATCTGAGGTGCTTCTTAGTGATGTGTCCCATGTACTGCGATCTGCCTATCTGTGATCTAGAGGTGTGTTCTCAATTCTCCGCTCTGTGATCTGCCTTCCACCGCTGCCTGCTGCTTCTCTCTCCGAGCTGCTTCTATCTGCTTGTTGCCTTTTCTTCCTTTCTGCTAGTGGCTTCTCTCCGCTTCTTTCTGCTAGCTGTTGCTCTGTTGTTGTGCTCACGCCTTCCACCTATGGCCTGCTTATATTCCCTCCAGGAGGCAGAGAGTAGGGCCATGCCTCTTATGCAAAGATTAGGCAAGAAGCTAGATGTCCAAGCAGGCACGATTAGGAGTGCTCGAGAACACATGTGCATGCATTGTGTGCGTGGACGATAAATAACCTGAATGTGCTTATGTCAATTAACCTCCTCACTGCCGACAACCTCTGGTTGACTGCCAGGCGCCATCCTGGCACCGTCTGCATGGCACAGTCCCCAACAATTCCCCCTTCTTTATATAAAATGAAAAGAAAACTGGCAGGGATCGTGTCTGTCTTAGGTTGTCCACGGCAGAGCAACATCCTTACCCGTCATTGGACAATGAGGCTCTAGCCCTCATTTCCTGTCTTAGGTTGGTATGAGCTCCCCATGAATCTTACCCGTCTTTGACTACCAATCCAGCATACTAAGCCATATACTGGGAGATTATTCCACTTCAAGGGCGGCATGGCCTGTTTTATGATCACACTATGAGCCTGCTGACTGGCTTTGAGGCGTTTGTAGATGTAGAATAGAATTAACACAAGCATATCCAAGCCTATTAGTGTAAAACTTAAGAGCCCCCAAAATTTGGTGCCAAATTGTGCTGAAAAACCAATCATTTCACCCTCTCTACATTTTTCAATATTAACTCCATTAACCTTCTGGTCAGTGCACTTCCCTTTACTTATAAACCCTCCTTAAAGGTGAGGTATCAGCATGAGGAATTAGAAGTGAGTTACACAGGATGAAAATAAGCAGCTTGCATTTACTGAGAAAAAGATGAAAACCATCTGAGTGGCCACATCAGCTTATGAGGGGCTATGGGTCCAACCAATTCCAATTTGGGAATTGCACAAGTGACGCAATCACTATCAGCAAAAAGATCTGTTACTCCTTAAACTCTACAAGGGCTATGACAGCTGCTTCCATTTTGTGAGCCTTGAGTTGAAGAGTTCTGTGCCCTGCTTCTTAAATGATTTGGCAACATCTTTCCCTCAACAACAGTAACTAATTTGCACTTGTTAACCCAATGTTTTCCCTTTCTGCACTTTGGGCAAAGACCTGGGGTACAAGGTGTAACAGATTTTACTATAGTTATCTCTTGGCTTTTCTTTGTTAGGGCATTGTCTCTTTGCTGCTGTATGTATCTGTGCATACACTCCAGGATCATATTGATTTTGAGTATCTATTAAAGCGTATTGGCCTTCTATTAGCATATCAACATTTCTACCTTGCTACTGTGTTTCTGCAAGCAGTTTCAACAGTTATTTCTTGCTACTGAGCTCTCCAATTAGACATTGTCCCCCAGATAACACTGCTCTGCATAGCTGTTTCAGTCTTAACTGCCTCTTTAAAGTTTTTCTAATGGTTGATGGTATCTCTATTTTGGTCCTCAAATACGGGCAGGTTCCACAAATTTTGAAGCTCTTTGTATTAGGTTTAGCTTTCTCCTACCTTTTCCCCTTTTTCTTAAGTTTTCACTACCACTTGGTTACTCCTTTTGAGGGGTTCTTTGTATTAGATTTAGCTCTCTCCTTTTTCCCTTGTTCTTTTTCTGAGTAATTGTTTTCTAGGTTACTACCACTCAATTCTTCCTCACTTTGTTCTCTTTAAGAGTTTGTTTCTGTTGCTATTAGATCCTGTTTATGAAGATTCCCCTGTGGCACACTAAGCAGCTTTTCTTTTATAAAGCCTGGGCTTATTTCTGTTAGAGTTTGAATATGTGATATAAAGGCCACACTAACAGTAGTACAAACACACAAACAATACAAAATACACACATTACTATAGGACGTCCGTTACATTCCCTCACGGGGAATCTTCCATTAATATTCCCTCACTAGGGGAATCTTCCGTTATATTCCCTCTCTAAGGGAATCTTCCATTAACATTCCCTCACTAGGGGAATCTTCTGTTATATTCCCTCTCAAGGGGAATCTTCCGTTAAACCCTTTCTGTTATGACAAATACACAAGTAACACAAAATACACACATTTTTGCACTTCACTGTTATGCCCTTTGTGATCTTTAACTATCCCTTGCCCTTAAACCGCTCCGGCCAGAAACTCCTGCGAGGTTCTTACTTTCCCTGCCGTACCTATTCCCAGAGACAGACTTCCTCAGTTTACTTTCCCCACCGTGCTGATTTCCTTTTTCCCCCTAAGGCTGTTGCTTATTTCCCTCCCCGTATGGGCCACCATTTGTTGCCGCGGGCGGTAATAAATATCCGCGGACAGCAACACACTCCCATAAACAGTTAAAAGAGCAAATGCAGGAAGCAAAAGATCATTTCAATAAAGAGACAGAGCATTTGCCTGCCTCTCGCCTGTCCATTGCCTACCTTACATGTATCCATCATCCAACACACGAGGTTCACCTACCGATCGTCCGACAATAGTCAGCAAACTGATCACCGACCGCCAGGGGAGCACCAGCTGCCTGCTGTTGCCCGGAAGTTCACTGTTACAGTACCTGCAAGTTAGATTACATGCAACTGCCGCCATCTTGAGACAAAAACCAGGCCCCATAGGATCCCTGGTCAGACTGACTGAGCCCCATCTCCAGGATCCCTCAGCCCGAGCAATCACTCCCTGCCTCTGGGGCCCTCACATCAACTAACTGCTCCCTACTGCAGGACCCTAAGACCAACTGACTGCACCCTGTCACTGGGACGCCAGACCGACTGATTGCACCTGGCCTCCAGGATCCCGCAACCACACCAAACACACCCGACCTCCAGGAACCCTGCTTGACTAACTGCATCCCACCTCCATGACTTTCTGCTGACCACATCCACACCCTGAGCTGCAGCTCCCCATTTGCCAACACATTTCAAAGCCAGAGTGGCCATCTTGGATAATCCTCGAAGACACACCTCTGATCTTTAGGTGGGGTAAAACCCATCCTGAGACGCCTGCTGGAGACTTGAAGCTCATTGTCAGGTACCTCTCATGCATCAGGCCACTGAAGACTTGGAGGTTTCATTACTATATGACTGTTAGACTGTAGATTTTCTTTTTTCTCCTTATTGAAAAATATTAAATTTTTATTTCTATACTTTTCTTGCTCTCTATTCCTTTTGTTTACCTATTCTCTCAGAGTCTCTTTCTCCCTTTTTTGAAAGCTAACATCCAATTTCTTTTGATTACACTCTCACTCTTTCTATTAACTAGAACTTCTGCATATTCTTTCCTTATCCCATCAACAGTCACATTCTACATCCCTCTGCATCCTCTTTGTCCTCCATTTGAAACTGCAGACCTTGTTGCAAATATGTTTGTTTTACTGAAGATAATAGTTGAATTCATTCTCTTTATTATGACAATACTGTTATTGTCCTCATAGGGGCTATTTGGTCTGGGATTGCATAGTGTCTCAGTTGGGCACTGCTAATATTGATCCCCTGAAAGAAAAGGTTTTGGAAACCTATAGGGCCACTATAAGCCTATAGGGGGAAATCTGCAATACCTCAGATATGTACTGCTAGAGGGGAAGATACATGAACCACATGAAGAAACAAGGGAAGAAAATGATCCAAATAAATCTAGATTCCATATTAATAGAATCCAATGACATTATGGTAGAAGAAATGTCAGAAATGGACTTCAGATTATACATGATTAAGATGATTTCCAAAGCAAAGGATGAGATAAGAGAGCAAATGCAGGCAATGAATGATAATACCAGTAAGTTGAAAGAGAAAGTGCAGGAAGCAAAAGATCATTTCAACAAAGAGTTAGAAATACTGAAAAACAAAAAAGAAACAGAAATCCTTGAAATGAAGGAAACAATAAACCAAATAAAAAACTCAATGGAAAGCATCACCAAAAGACTAGACCACCTGAAAGACAGAACCTCAGACAATGAAGACAAAATATTTAATCTTGAAAATAAAGTTGTTCATACAGAGATGATGGTAAGAAATCATGAATAGAACCTCCAAGAACTATGGGACATCATGAAAAGACCAAATTTAAGAATTATTGGGATTGAGGAAGGCACAGAGATACAAATCAAAGGAATGAATAACCTATTCAATGAAATAATAGCAGAAAATTTCCCAAACCTGAAGAATGAAATGGAAAATCAAATACAAGATGCTTACAGAACACCAAATGCACAAAATCACAACAGGTCCACAGCAAGGCACATTATACTGAAAATGTCTAACATTCAAAATAAAGACAGAATTTTGAAGGCCACAAGAGAAAAGCATCAGATTACATCTAGGGGGAGACCAATACAGATAGCAGCCAACTTCTCAACCCAGACTCTAAAAGCTAGAAGGGTCTGGAACAACATATTTCAAGCTCTGAAAGAACATGGTTGCCAACCAAGAATCCTATACCCAGCAAAAATAACCTTCAGATTTGAAGATGAAATAAAATCCTTCCTGATAAACAAAAGTTAAAGGAATTTACAAATAGAAAGCCTGCACTACAGAATGTTCTGAACAAAATATTCCATGAGGAGGAAATGAAAAACAACATTGGAGGTCAGCAAAGGGAGGAATTACCTTAGAGAAAAACCACTCAAAGGAGAAACCAAGCCAACTTAAAAACCAAAACTAAGCCAAATGACTGGGAATACAAATCATTTCTCAATAATAACCCTGAACGTTAATGGCCTAAACTCATCAATCAAAAGACATAGACAGGCAGAATGGATTAAAAAGAAAGACCCAACAATATGGTGCCTGAAAGAGACTCATCTCATAGAAAAAGATACCCACAGACTAAAGGTGAAAGGTGGGAAAAAACCTACCATGCACATGGACTCAGTAAAAAAGCAGGAATTTCCATCCTTGTATCAGATAAAGTTGACTTCAAGCCAAAGTTAGTCAGAAGGGATAACGAAGGAAATTTCATACTGCTTAAGGGAACCATAAATCAGGAAGACATAACAATAGTAAATATTTATGCCCCAAACAATGGTGCATCCCTGTACATCAAACAAATCCTTCTCAATTTCAAGAATCACATAGACCACAACACAATAATTCTGGGTGACTTTAATGCACTGCTGTCACTACTAGATAGATCTTCCAAACAAAAACCAACCAAAGAAACCAAAGAACTCAATAACACAATAAATAACCTAGACTTCATAGACATATATAGAATATCCCAAACATCAACGAGCAGATTCACATTCTTTTCAGCAGCACAAGGAAACTTCTCGAAAGTAGACCATATGTTATGCCTCAAAGCAGCCCTTTGGAAATGCAAAAAAATACAGATACTACCTTGTGTTCTATCAGATCACAATGGACTAAGAGTAGAAATCACTGACAAAATAAAAAAGAGAAATTACTCCAACACCTGGAGACTAAATAATATGCTATTGAATGAAACATGGATAACAGAAAACATCAGGGAGGAGATAAAAAAATTCTTAGAGGTCAATGAGAATGACAATACAACATATCAAAATCTCTGGGACACTATGAAAGCAGTACTAAGAGGAAAATTTATTGCTTGGAGTGCATTCCAGAAAAGAATGAAAAGTCAACAACTAAATGACCTAACATTACAGCTCAAAGACCTAGAAAAAGAAGAACAGAATAACAGCAAAAGTAGTAGAAGACAGGAAATAATTAAAATCAGAGCTGAAATCAATGAAATTGAAACAAAAGAAACTATTCAAAAAATTGATAAAACAAAAAGTTGGTTCTATGAGAGAGTAAACAAAATAGACAAACCCTTAGCCACACTAACAAAGAGAAGGAGAGAGGAGACTCAAATTACTAAAATACATGATGCAAAAGGAAATATCATGACAGACACCACTGGGATACAGAACCTAATGAGAAGCTACTTTGAAAATCTGTATTCCAACAAAATAGAAACTACCAAAGACATTGACAAATTTCTAGAGACATATGCTCCTCCCAAACCGAACCAGGAGGACATGCACAATTTAAACAGATCAATATCAAGCAATGAAATAGAAGAAGTCATTAAAAACCTACCATCCAAGAAAAATCCAGGACCAGATGGATTCTCAACCAAGTTCTGCAAGACCTCAAAGAAGAACTCATTCCAATACTTCTCAAAGTATTCCAGGAAATAGAAAAGGAGGGTACCCTACCAAACTCATTCTATGAAGCTAATATCACCCTCATACCCAAACCAGGAAAAGATACATCAAGGAAAGAAAATTTTAGACCAATATCCTTGATGAATATAGATGCAAAGATCCTTAACAAAATATCGGCAAACTGTATCCAAAAACATGTTAAAAATCGTGCACCACGATCAAGTGGGGTTCATCCCTGGAATGCAAGGATGGTTTAACATCTGTAAATCAATAAATGTCATCCATCATGTCAATAGACTTAAGGATAAGAATCATATGGTTATTTCAATTGATGCAGAAAAAGTGTTCAACAAAATACAACACCCCTTCATGCTCAAAACACTAGAAAAAATAGGGATAGTAGGAACATACCTGAACATGGTAAAGGCTATTTATGCTAAGTCCATGGCCAACATCATTCTTAATGGAGAAAAACTGAAACCATTCTCTTTAAAAACAGGAGCAAGACAGGTATGTCCTTTTTCACCACTTCTATTCAACATTGTCCTCGAAACTCTAGCCAGAGCAATTAGACAGACTAAAGAAATTAAAGGGATATGACTAGGAAAAGAGGAACTTAAGTTGTCACTATTTGCTGATGACATGATTGTATATTTAGAGGATCCAAAAATCTTCTCCAGAAAACTTCTAGACCTCATCAATGAATTCAGCAAAATAGCAGGCTATAAAATCAACACACATAAATCTAAAGCATTTTTATATGCAAGCAATGTAACAGCTGAAAGGGACATGAGGAAAACAACTCCATTTGCAATAGCTTCAAAAAAAATAAAATACTTGGGAATCAATCTAACCAAAGAGGTAAAAGATCTCTACAATGAAAACTACAAAACATTGAAGAAAGAAATTGAGGAAGACCTTAGAAGATGGAAAGATTTCCCATGTTCTTGGATAGAAAGAATTAATATTGTCAAAATGGTCATACCAGCAAAAGTGCTATACAGATTTGATGCAATTCCAATTAAATCCCAATGATGTGCCTAACAGAAATAGAGCAAGCAATCATGAAATTCATCTGGAAGAATAAGAAACCCAGAATAGCTAAAACAATCCTTAGCAGGAAGAATGAAACAGGGGGTATCACAATACCAAACTTCAACTATACTACAAAGCAATAGTAACAAAAATGGCATGGTATTGGCAACAAAACAGACAGGTAGATCAATGGTACAGAATAGAGGACACGGATACAAACCCAAATAAATACAATTTTCTCATGCGAGACAAAGGTGCCAAAAATGTGCAATGGAGAAAAGATAGCCTCTTCAACAAATGGTGCTGGGAAAACTGGAAATCCATATGCAACAGAATGAAACTAAACCTCTATCTCTCACCCTGCACAAAAATCAACTCACAATGGATCAAGGACCTTGAAATCAGACCACAGACCCTGCATCTTATAGAAGAAATAGAACGTCCAAATCTTCAAAATGTCAGCTTAGGATCAGACTTCCTCAACAGGACTCCCATAGCACAAGAAATAAAAGCAAGAATTAATAACTGGGATAGATTCAAACTGAAAAGCTTTCTCTCAGCAAAGGAAACTATCAGCAATGTGAAGAAAGAGCCTACAGAGTGGGAGAAAATCTTTGCCACTCATAGTTCAGAGAGAGCACTAATTTCCAGAATATATAAAGAACTCAAAAAACTCTACAGCAAGAATACAAATAGCCCAATCAAAAAATGGGCTAAGGATATGAACAGACACTTCACAGAAGAAGATCTACAAGCAATCAACAAACATATGAAAAAATGTTCACCATCTTTAGTAATAAAAGAAATGCAAATCAAAACCACCCTAAGATGCCATCTCACCCCAATTAGAATGGTGATTATCAAGAATACAAGCAACAATAGGTGTTGGCGAGGATGTGGGGAAAAAGGTACACTCATACATTGCTGGTGGGGTTGCAAATTAGTGCAGCCACTCTGGAAAGCAGTGTGGAGATTCCTTAGAAAACTTGGAATGGACCCACCATTTGACCCAGCTATCCCACTCCTTGGCCTATACCCAAAGGACTTAAAATCAGCATACTGCAGAGATACACCAGCATCAATGATCATAGCTGCTCAATTCACAATAGCCAGACTATGGAACCAACCTAGATGCCCCTCAATTGATGAATGGATAATGAAACTGTGGCATATGTATACAATGGAATGTTACTCAGCCATAAAGAATGATAATATTATGGCATTTGCAGGCAAATGGATGAAATTGGAGAATATCATGCTATGTGAGATAAGCCAATCTCAAAAATCCAAAGGACAAATGATCTCGCTGATAAGTGGATGATGACACATAATGGGTGGTGTGAGGGGTTAGTGTTAGGGTTAGAGTTACAGTTAGGGAGGTGCGCAAGAATGGAGGAAGGAAGGACCGTATAGAGGGAAAAGAGGGGTAGGAGGGTTGGGGGGAAGGGAAAAAGTAACAGAATGAATCAAACATTACCCTATGTAAATTTATGATTACACAAATGGTATCCCTTTTCTCCATGTACAGAGAAACAACATGTATCCCATTTGTTTACAATAAAAAAAAATTGTTCACAGTTGCTCAATTCACAATAGCCAGACTGTGGAACCAACCTAGATGCCCTTCAATTGATGAGTGGATAAAAAAACTGTGATATATATATATATATATATATATATATATATATATATATCTCACTGTGAGATATATATATATATATATAGAATGGAATATTACTCAGCTATAAAGAATAATAAAATTATGGCATTTGCAGGCAAATGGATGAAATTGGAGAATGTCATGCTAAGTGAGATAAGCCAATCTCAAAAATTCAAAGGACGAATGATTTCGCTGATAAGTGGATGATGACACATAATGGGGGGGGTGGGAGGGGGGCTGAATGGAGGGACTCTCTAGTGGGAAAAGCGGGGTGGGAGGGAGGGGGAAGGAAACAATAACAGAATGATTCAATCATCATTACCCTATGATTACACAAATGGTATGCTATTACTCCACGTACAAACAGAAACACGTATCCCATTTGTTTATAATAAAATAAATTTTAAAATAATAAATAAATAAATAGATAGAGATCCTGAGAAAAATAAACAGAAATCCTTGAATTCATGAAAACAGTAAACCAAATTAAAAAGTCAATAGAATGCATAACCAACAGACTCAATCACTTGGAAGACAGAACCTCAGACAATGAAGACAAAATATTTAACCTTGAAAGCAAAGTTGGCCAAACAGAAAAGATGGTATGAAATCATGAACAGAACCTCCAAGAAATATGGGATATCATAAAAAGACCATATTTAAGAATTATTGGGATTAAGGAAGGCACAGAGGTACAAACCAAAGGAATTAATAATCTATTCAATGAAATAATATCAGAAAATTTTCCATATCTGAAAAATAAAATGGAAAATCAAATACAAGAGATTTACAGGGCACCAAATGTACAAAATTACAATAGACACACACCAAGGCACATTGTAATGAAAATACCGAGCACACAAAATAAAGACAGAATTTTAAAGACTACAAGAGAAAAGCATCAGATTACATATAGGGGGAAACCAATACAGATATCAGCAGATTTCTTAACCCAGACCCTAAAAACTAGAAGGGCCTGGGACACCATATTTCAAGCTCTGAAAGAAAATGGATGCCAACCTAGAATTTTTACCCAGCAAAACTTACCTTCAGATTTGGTGACAAAATAAAATCCTTTCATGCTAAACAAAAGTTAAAAGAACTTACAAATAGGAAGACTGCAGTACATTCTCAGAAAAATATTCCATGAGAAAGAAATGAAAAACAATAATGTAAGTCAGCAAAGGGAGAAACTATCCTAAAGGAATAGCCAATTAAAGGAGATTCCAAGTCAACTTAAAAACCAAAAATAAGCCAAAATGATCGGGAATACTATTCATATCTCAATAATAACCCTCAATGTTAATGGCCTAAACTCTTCAATCAAAAGACATAGACTGGTAGACTGGATTTTTTAAAAGGACCCACAATACACTGCCTTCAAAAAACTCATCTCATAGAAAATACATCCACAGACTAAAGGTGAAAGGATGGGAAAAAATATCACACACACAGACACAGAAAAAAGTAGGGGTTTCCATCCTCATATCAGATAAAGCAGACTTCAAACCAAAGTTAGTCAGAAGGGATAAAGAAGGACATTTCATACTGTGTAAGGGAAGCACAAATCAGCAAAACATAATGATCACTAATATTTATGCCCCAAACAATGGCACATCCATGTATGTTAAATAAATCCTTCTCAATTCTTGGAACCAAATAGACCACAACACATAGTAGGTGACTTTAACACACTTCTCTTCCCACTGGATAGATCTTCCAAACAAAAAATGAACAAAGAAATCATAGAACTCAATAACACAATCAATAATTTAGACTTAACAGACATATGTACAATATTCCATCCATCAATGAGTGAATACACTTTCTTTTCAGCAGCACATGAATCCTTCTCTAAAATAGACCATATGTTATGCCACAGAGCTACTCTTAGCAAATACAAAAAAATAGAGATACTACCCTGCATTCCATCAGATGGTAATGGAATAAAATTAGAAATCAATGATAAAATAAAAAACAAAAACTACTCCAACACCCACAGACTAAATAATATGCTATTTAATGATGCATGGATAGCAGAAGACATCAGGAAGGAAATAAAACGTTCTTAGAGGTAAACAAGAACAACGACGCAACATATCAAAATCTCTATGATGTTATGAAAGCAGGACAAAGAGGAAAATTCATTGCATTGAGTGCATTCAATAAAAGAAGAAAAAGTCAACAAATAAATGACTTAACATGATGGCTCAAAGCCATAGAAAAAGAAGAACAGATGAACACCAGAAATAGTAGAACATAGGAAATAATTAAAATCAGAGGTGAAATCAATGAAATTGAAACAAAAGAAACAATTCAAAAAATTGACAAAACAAAAAGTCAGTTCTTTGAAAAAAAAATTAATAAACCCTTAACCATACTAAAAAAAAGAGAGAAAAAACTCAAATTACTAAAATTTATAAAGAAAAAGGAAATATCATGACAGACACTATTGAAATACAAAACATAATTAGAAGCTATTTTGAAAATCTATACTCCAACAAAATAGAAAATCTCGAAGACATAGACAGGTTTCTAGAGACATATGATCCATTCAAACTGAATCAGGAGGACATATGCAATTTAAATAGATCAATTTCAAGCAATGAATTAGAAGAAGTCATCAAAAGCCTACCAAGCAAGAAAAGTCCGGGACCAGACAGATTCTCAGCAGAGTTCTACAAGACCATCAAAGAAGAGCTCATTTCTGTGCTCAATTCGGCAGCACATATACTAAAATTGGAACAATTTTAGTATATGAGAAGATTAGTATTAGTATATATTAGATTTAGTATATAGAGAAGATTAGCATGGCCCCTGCACAAGGATGACACACAAATTCGTGAAACCTTCCATATTTTTGAAAACTTAAAAAAAAATTTTTTTAAGAAAATAACTTAGATCTAGAGTACACTCTGGGGCAGGTGTAACATTTAATTAGATATGAGAACCATTTTTTAAAGTTGCTATATTTAATAACAGATTTTAAGATCCTTGCTTTAGAAAGGATCTATGAACTGGGGAATTCACTTGGTGGTAGAACACTTGCCTGCCATGCTTATGGCCCTGGGTTCCGACTCCAGCACCATAAAATATACAGAAAGCATCTTATACCTTTACAGTTGGAAAAAACCGTAAATGTCCTGTGGTGGCACACGTATACTTGCATTTTTCTCATAAAAATGTCGGAACCTGGAGAACATTGCCAGACTGAAAGCCTGGGAGCAAAGGAAACTGAAAATGGCCCTTCAGCTATGCTAGGTCTATAACAGAAAGTCTCACACTTCGATATTTCTATTATGGGTGCCTCTTTACATCTGTGACCTGGACAGTTTTGCTCTTTGTTTACTTTAACTTCAGTGAAGTGACTCAGCCACTTAAGAATGTGCCCATCAAGGGGTCTGGGCCCCACAGACCATTTCCCAAAAAATTCTACCCCCATTTCACGCGAGGTCCAAGTCAGGTATTAGAGCCACAGTTCAAAGCAAACAGAATTGGCGATGTGCTGGGTAATCGCATTGAAGATCCAGAAAAAGGCCACCCGAAATTCTCTTCTGGATTTGTAGAGACATGTTTAAGTAGCTCTAAGATGGCAGCTGGCTTTGGGCCAAGAGGTGGCGCACAATTAGTGTTAACATGGCGGGATCTCTCATGACCTTTTGCCTGATTGGTTGATGTCTCTTCAGCGCTCATGGTCAACACATGTTCCTCATTCTTTCTTAATTGGTACTGGTGGCCCTGTGCTCCTATTGAGCTACTTAATCCTAAGCTGATTGGCTGCCTTAGTGGATATAAGACATTCCCTTCCTCTAAGAAGCAAGAAAGCGAAAAACAGAAAGCAAAATAAGAAAAGCAATCAGAGAAAAATAAAGAAGTTGTTCATTCCTAGTCCGCCTCCAATTACTTCCCGCAGTCTAGTTGATGCAGGCGGCAACGGAATTGGGTATGATTTTCAGTGAGCGTGATCAGGAGCTGAGGGACTTGGGCTATCAGAAGCACACCTTTAACATGCTCATTTCCAACCGCCTGGGCTACCACAGAGATGTGCCTGACAGCAGGGACGCTGCATGTAAAGAAAAGTCTTACCCAGTTGACCCGCCAATCACTAGTGTTGTCATTTGTTTCTACAATGAAGCTTTTTCTGCCTTGCTCCAGACAGTGCACAGTGTGGTGGACCCATGCCAACACACCTTCTGCATGAAATCATCCTCATGGACGATGACAGCGACTTTGATGATTTAAAAGGAGAATTAGATGACTATGTTCAGAAATACCTCCCTGGAAAAATTAAAGTCATAAGAAAAACAAAGCATGAGGGACTGATTCGAGGACGGATGTCCGGTGCAGCACAGGCCACAGGAGAAGTGCTTGTGTTCCTGGACAGCCACTGTGAAGTCAATGTGATGTGGCTGCAGCCCTTGCTGGCTGTCATCCGCGGGGACCCACACACTGTGGTTTGCCTGGTGATTGACATCATCAGCGCAGACACACTCGCTTACAGCTTGTCCCTGGTGGTGCGTGGAGGGTTCAACTGGGACCTGCATTTCAAGTGGGATCTGATCCCCATTGCTGAACTAGGCAGAGCAGACGGAACCACTGCGCCAATAAGGTCGCCTACAATGGCAGGAGGATTGTTTGCCATGAACAGACAGTACTTCAATGAGCTTGGACAGTATGACAGTGGCACGGATGTCTGGGGAGGAGAAAATTTGGAAATATCATTTCGGATCTGGATGTGTGGTGGCAAGTTCTTCATCATCCCTTGCTCCAGAGTAGGACACATTTTCTGAAAAACCCCTACGGGTCTCCTGAAGGCCAGGACACCATGATGGACAACTCTCTGCGGCTGGCACACGTCTGGCTGGACGAGTACAAGGAGCAGTACTTCTCATTAAGACCTGATCTGAGGACCAGAAGCTATGGAAATATCAGCGAGCACGTGCAGCTGAGGAAGAAGTTGGGCTGTCAGTCATTCAGATGCTCTACCACTTCGAGACCAATAAATGTCCAGTGGCCCAGGGCCACCCAAGCCAGAAGGGCGGCCTGGTAGTGCTTAAGGCCTGCGACTACCAGGACCCAACTCAGATCTGGATTTATAATGAAGAGCATGAATTGGTTTTAAGTAACCTCCTTTGTCTAGACCTGTCAGAAACTCGCTCATCAGACCCACCATGACTCATGAAGTGCCATGGGTCAGGCGGATCCCAGTAGTGGACCTTTGGGAAAAACAACTGACTGTACCAGGTGTGGGTTGGACAGTGCCTGGGCGTGGTGGATCCCCTGGGTCAGAAAGGCTCTGTTGCCATGGCAATCTGTGATGGCTCCTCCTCACAGCAATGGCACCTGGAAGGGTGAGGTGGCACCATGTCAGTCTCTGCCAGGCCAGCCCTGTGGTCCTGCTGGTGGAAGGCAGCCATCTGCAGGTGACCAGGAGTTTCCACTGAGACATCGAGGCCCCTCTGTTACACTTGGAGGGCCCACAGGGCAGAGCCCGGTGGGTGGACATTCTGTTTCTGTGATCCGTGCTTCAACCCCTTGGTGATGGAACTTGTCATGATTTCCCTTCTTACAGGACCTCATTCTGTTATCATTTAATACATTCTAAATCGTTTGAAGAAGCTGGTTGAATCCACAATTACTTTTAACTTCAGAAGACATTTATAATATTTAAGAAGCAGTCAACTATTATAAATTATTTTGATGACTTATGACACTGTCCCCATCTAAAATAAAGGATCTTTTCAATTATTTAAAAAAAAAAAAAAGCTCATTTCAATACTCCTTAAAGTATTCCAGGAAATAGAAAAGAAGGGAACACTTCCAAACTCATTCTATGAAGCTAATATAACTCTGATACTAAAGTCAGAAAAAGACACATCAAAAGAAAACTTCAGACCAATATCTCTAGTGAACACAGAGCAAAAATTCTTAACAAAATTCTAGCAAATTGCATACAAAAACATAATAAAAAGATAGTGTACCACGATCAAGTGGGTTTCATCTGGAAAGTTTGGTTCAACATCCAGAAATCAATAAATATAACTCACCACATCAGTACACTTAAAGATAAAAATCATATGATTATTTCAATATATGCAGAAAAGCATTTAATAAAACATAGTACCTCTTCATGCTCAAATTCCTAGAAAAAATAGGGATAGTAGAAACATACCTCAACATTGTCAAGGCTATCTATGATAAGCCCATGGACAACATCAAAAATGGAGGAAAACTGAAACCATTCTCTCTAAAAACTGGAACAAGGCAGGGATTCCCTCTTTAACCACGTCTATTCAACATTGTACTTGAAATTCTAGTCAGAGCAATTAGACAGACCAAAGAAATTAAAGGAATACAAATAGGAAAAGAAGAACTCAAATTATCCCTATTTGCTGACAACATGAGTCTATATTTATAGGGGCCAAAAAATTCCACCAGAACACTTCTAGAACTAATAAATGAATTCAACAAAGGAGCAAGAGATAAAAAAATCAATACTCATAAATATAATGCATTTCTATTCATAAGTGATAAATTCTCTGAAAGAGAAATTAGGAAAACCACCACATTCACAATAGCCTCAACAAATAAAATACCTGAGTATCAATCTAACAAAAGAGGTGAAAGACCTCTACAATGAGAACTACAGAACACTAAAGAAAGAAATTAAAGAAAACCTTAGAATATGTAAAGATCTCCCATGTTCTTGAGTAGGTAGAATTAATAATGTCAAAATGGTCATACTACCAAAAGCACTACAAATTCAATGCAATTCCAATTAAAATCCCAATGACATACCTCATGAAATTCATTTAGAAGACTGAGAGACCCAGAATAGCCAAAGCAATTCCTAGCAGGAAGAAGGAAGCAGGAGGTATCACAATACCGGACCTTCAACTATACTACAGAACAATAGTAACAAAACCAGCATGGTATGGGCACCAAAATAGACACGTAAACCAATGGTACAGAATAGAAGACACAGAGACAAACCCACATAAATACAATTATCTCATACTAGACAAAGGAGTCAAAAACATACAATGGAGAAAAGATAGCCTGTTCAAAAAATGGAACTGGGAAAACTGGAAATCCATATACAGCAAAATGAAATTAAACCCCTATTTCTCACTCTGCACAAAACTCTACTCAAAATGGATCAAGGAACTAGGAATTAGACCCAAGAAACTGCACCTAATAGACGAAAAAGTAGGCCCAAATCTTCATCATGTTGGCTTAGGACCAGACTTCCTTAACACGACCCCCAAAGCAAAAGAAATAAAAGCAGGAATCAATAAACTTGATAGATTCAAACTAAAAAGCTTTTTCTCAGCAAAGGAAATAATCAACAATATGAAGAGAGAGCCTACAGAGTGGGAGAAAATCTTTACCACACACACTTTGGATACAGCATTAATCTCCAGAATATATAAAGAACTCAAAAAACTCTACACCAAGAGTACAAATAATCCAATCAACAAATGGGTTAAGGAAAAGAATAAACACTTCACAGAAGATCTACAAGCAATCAACAGATATATGAAAAAATATTCAACATCCCTAGGAATAAGAGAAATGCAAAACAAAACTACCCTAAGATTTCATCTCACCCAAATTAGAATGGCTATTATCAAAAATACAAGCAACAATAGGTGTTGGCGAGGATGTGGGGATAAAAGTACACTCAGACATTGCTAGTGGGCTTGCAAATTGGTGCAGCCACTCTGCAAAGCAGTGTGGAGATTCCTTAGAAAACATGGAATGGAACCACCATTTGACCCAGCTATCCCACTCCTTTGGCTTATACCCAAAGGACTTAAAATCAGCATACTACAGTGATGCAGCCACACCAATGTTCATAGCTGCTCAGTTCACAATAGCCAGATTGTGGAACCAACCTTGATGCCCTTCAATAGATGAATGGATAAAGAAACTGTGGTATATATACACAATGGAATATTATTCAGTCATAAAGAAGGATAATATTATGGCATTTGCAGTTATATGGATGGAGTTGGAGAATATCATGCTAAGTGAAATAAGTCAATCCCAAAAAACCAAATGATTTCTCTGATAAGTGGATAGATAGATAGAGGATAGATAATGGGGGGGTAAGGCAAGAATGGAGGAAGGATGGATTGTGTAGAGGAAAATGAAGAGTGGGGAGGCAGAGGGGGAAGGAAAGATAATAGAATGAGACAAACATCACTACCCTACGTGCATGTATGATTACACAAATGGTGTGACTCTATTTCATGTACAACCAGAGAAATGAAAATTTGTGAATAATGAATCAAAATAATAAGAAAGAAGAAAGAAAGAAGAAAAAGAAAGAAAGAAAGAAGAAAGAAAAAGAAAGAAAGAAAGAAAGAAAGAAAGAAAGAAAGAAAGAAAGAAAGAAAGAAAGAAAGAAAGAAAAGAAAATCAGTCAACCCTAATTGTGTAAAGTTGCACTGGACAAGGCAGACATTCTGTAGAATCTGCAGCTAGCAAACCTCCCTATAAAACATTAAATCAACACAGCCTCTCTCTAGCCTTCAGATAGCAACAAATAAAAACAGGGAATAACTCTGAAATGGGTTGTCTCAATAATTCATCTAAAAATAACTTATAAAGGAATTTCTACTGAAAGGAATTTTTACTGAAACCCCCTCCTGCTCACTGCAGATGAGGGAATTCCAGGCCTTGAGACAAAATATACAATCTTGAAAATAATGTCGACAATAAGAAAAGATGTTCAGAGGCCATGGCATGTAAAGAATTAAATTAGAAAATACAGGACGTGAAAGATCGTTTCAATCAAGAGATGGATGGAGTGTCTGAAAAACAATCAAATACAAATCCTGGATATTAAAGACTCAAGAAAAAATAAAAATTCAATTGCAAACATTAACAGATTAGATCACTCTGAAGACAGATTCTCAGACCTTGAAGGCAAATTAAAATAAAGTGAACAATAAAAGACATTAACAGACCATGAACAGAATATTCAAGAAATCTAAGATAACATTGAAACCAAATTTAAGAAGCACTGAGGTAAATAAAGGCTCCAAAGTATAAACTAAAGGAACTTCTACTGACTTCTCAGTCCAGGACCTGAAGGGCTTGGAATTAATACAGACCAGGCCCTGAAAGACAAAGGATGCCCAACAAGATCGCTATCGCTATACGCAGCAAAACACCTTTTAACGTTGAAGATGAAATAAAAACCTTCTGTGATTAGCAGAACCTAAAAGAACTCATAACTGCTAGCCAGCATTACAAAATCTACTAAATAAAATATTTCATGCAGAAGAAATGACAAAGAAATATCAGAGCCAGCATACGGATAAATCTCACTAGAGGAATCATCAATTAAAGGAAAATAAAGTCTGAATAAAGCAGTACAAACAAAAATGTCAGGAAATAAAAATCATCTCTCTATAATAACACTGAGTGTAAAAGATCTAAATTCTCCAATCAAACCACGTAGATGGTAAAATGCATTAAAAAAAAAAACAAGTAAACCATATGTTGTTGACTTTCAGACAGAGACATCCACAGGCTCACAGTAAAAGAATGGGAAAAGATAGACCATGAAAATAGAGACAAAATGCAAGCAAGGATAATTACTTTCAGATTAGACAAAGTAGACTTCAAACCAAAATTAATCAGAAGAGACAAAAAATGTCACTTGATACTGGTGAAGGGAATCATCCAATAAGAAGATAACAATGATTATAAGTATTTAGGCTCCAAACATCAGTACACCTGTCTACATAAAACAAACCCTTCTGTATATGAAGAATCAAATAGACCACAGAAGAGCAATATCCTCTCTCACCATTAGATAGGTCATATGGACATAAACAAAAAATACTAGTAATCAAATGGATCCAACGGACATCAAGAAAACATCACATATATCAAGTGAATTCACTTTCTTCTCAGCAGTACATGGAATATTCTATAAATCAGTTCATATTTTAGAGCACAGAGCATGTCTTAGCAACTGGAAAGATATGATAGATATGATTTCTTGAATTCTAGAAAATCGTAATAGAATAAAATCAGAAATCAGTAACAATATTTTTAAAAGAAACAATTTTCTCTGAGTGTGATGGTGCACACCTAAAATCCTAGCAGCTCAGGAGGCTGAGGCAGGAGGATTGCAAGTTCAAAACCAGCCTCACAATTTAGCAAGGCCCTATGCAACTTAGCAATCTCAAAATAAAATATAAAAAGAGATTGGTTATGTGACTCAGTGGTTAAGAGCACGTGGGTTCAATCCCTGGCACAAAAAAAAAAAAAAAAGAAGAAGAAGAAGAAAAAGAGAAAAAGATAAGAAAGGGAAAAACAATTTTAAAATAATACACTATTGAATTATGAATGGATCATGGAAGAATGTCTTACAAACAAATGAGAAGAGATACCGCATATCAAAATCTCTCAGACAGTAGTAAGGCAATTCTAAAAGGAAAGTTTAAAGCACTGAGTTCCTACAACAAAAATGTAGAAAATACCAAATAAATAATCTATTGAGACCCTAGAAAAAGAACAAACTAGTAGCAAAATCAGAAGACAAGAAATTAGTCAAAATCAATGGAATTGAGAACAATAAAAACAATAAAAAGGATCAATGAAACAAAGAGGTGTTTTTTTGAAAAGAAAAACAAGATCAACAAATAGCTAAATTAACCAAAAGAACATGACAAACTATATCAATAAGTTAGAGACAAAATAATAGATATCACACAGACCCTTCTGAAATCCAGGGTATCACTAAAAATTATTTTGAAAGTTTATATTCCAATTAACTGGAAAATCTAGAAAATATTGATAGATCTCTAGACACATATGATGTACCAAAATTGAATTTATATAAAACAAACAGACCAATTTCAACTAATGTGATTGAAGCAGGAATTAAAAGGTTTCCAAAAACAAAAAGCCCAAGGTTAGATTCTTTTTTCTTTTCTTTTCTTTGCTTTTCTTTTCTTTTTTCTTTCTTTCTTTTTGGTTCATTTCAGTTATACATAACATTAGAATTCATTTTTACATAATTTTTAAAATTATTTTTATTTTTATAATTGGTTATACATGGCAGTAGAATGAATTTATACACTTTGATGTGTCATACATAAATGGAGTATAAATTTCTCATTTTTCTGATTGTACATGTTGTAGGATCACAGTGGTCATGCAGTCATATACATGTACACGAGGTAATAATGTCTGTTTCACTCTACTATCCTTCCTACCACCATACCCCTTCCCCTTCCTTTGCTCCCCTCTACCTAGAGTAACTCTATTCTTCCCTAGAACTCCCATCTTATTGTGAATAAGCACTGTATATAAGAGAAAACATTTGGCCTTTGATTTTTTGGATTTGGTTTATTTTGCTTAGCACAATATTCTCCAACTCCATCAATTTACCAGCAAATGCCATAATTTCATTCTTCTTTAAAGCTGAGTAATATTCCATCATATAGATCACATTTTCTTTATCCATTCATCTATTGAAGAATGCCTAGGTTGGTTCCACAATACAGCTATTGTGAGTTGTGCTGCTATAAATGTTGATGTGGTTACGTCACTGGTAGTACACTAATTTTCAGTCCTTTGAATATAAACCAAGGAGTGGGAGAGCTGGGTCAAATGGTGGTTCCATTCCAAGTCTTCTGAGGAATCTCCATACTGCTTTCCACAATGGTTGCCCAATCTGCAGTCCCACCAGCAATGTATGAGTGGACGTTTTTCCCCTCACCTTCACCAACATTTATTGTTGCTTGCATTCTTGATAATTGCCATGACTAGAGTGAGATGAAATCCTAGAGTAGTTTTGATTTGCATTTCTCTGATTTTACATGATTTTAAAAGCATGGAATATAATTTGCTCTAATTCAGTCCCCAGTGCCTCCCCTTTCCTTCCTCTCCTCCCTTACCCAGATCCCTTTCCTCTACTGATCTGTTTTTCATTTATAGATTTTTTTTAAAAGATCATTTTCTTGTGGCTGTATGTGAAAGTGAGACTCACTGTGGTATATTCATATTTATACATGAGATTAGGTCAGATTCATTCCACTGTACTTCCCTTATTGCATCACTTCTCTCTCCCACTCAATCCCCTTTCTCTCCCCATCCACATATTTTCTTTTTTCTTGTTTTTGACTAGTTTCCACATATCAGAAAAAAATGGACCACTAACTTTCTGGGTCTGGCTTATTTCCCACAACATGATAGACTTCAGTTCCATCTGTTTACTGGCAAATGCCATAATTTCATCCTTCTTTATGGCTAAATAATGCTCCATTGTGCATATATAACGCATTTTCATTATCCATTCATCTGTTGGAAGGGCACTAGGTTGGTTCCATAGCTTGGCTATTGTAAATTTTGCTGCTATAAACACTGATGTGACGGCCTCTATACAGTATGCTGATTTTAGATCTTTTGGATATATACCAAGGAGAAAAATATCTGTCATATGGTGTTCCCATCCCTAGTTTTTTGAGTAATATCCATACTATTTTCCAGAGTGGTTTCACTAATTTGTTGTTACACCAAAAATAGTATGAGTGTGCCTTATTTTTCACATCCTCACCAATTGTATTGTTATTTGTATTCTTAATAATTGCCATTCTGACTGAAGTGAGATGAAATTTCAATAAAGTTTTAATTGCATTTCCCTAAGTGCTAGAGATGTGAACATTTTTTCATATATTTGTTGACCATTTGCATTTCAAATCTTGAGAAGTATCTGTTTAGTTTGTTTGCCCATTTATTAATTGGGTGATTTGGCTTTGGGGTGTTAATTTTTTGAGTTTCTTATTATGGATATTGACGCCCTCTCTGAGGAGCAGTGGCAAAGATCTTCTCACATGCTGTAGGCTCTCCAAGCTCTTGCTTGTGTCCTTGCCTGTGCACAAGCTTTTTAAAATGATACCACCCCACCTATTCATCTTCAGTTTTAGTTCTGCTTTAGGAATCTAGTTAAGGAAGCCAGTTCCTATACCAACACATTGGAGTGTTGAACCATTGTTTTCTTCTAGCAGTTATAGAGCTTCTGGTCTAATTCCCAGGTCTTGGATCCACTTTGAGTTGATTTTTGCACAGGGTGAGAGGTAGCGGTCAAGCATCAGTCTTCTACATCACGATATCCAGTTTTCCTAATACCATTTGTTTAAAATGCTATATTTTCTCCAATGTATGTTTTTGGCACCTTTATTTAATATCAAATAACAGTATTTACGTAGAATTGTCTCTATCCCTTCTGTTCTATTGCAGTGGTCTTTGTGTCTCTTTTGGTCCCTGAACCATGTTGTTTTTGTTACTATAGCCCTGTAAGTATAATTTGAGGTGCAGCTTTATGACACCTCCAGCGTCCCTCCTTTTGCTTAGGATTACTTTGTTGATTCTGGGTCTCTTATTTTTCCAAGTGAATTTTAGAACCGCTTTTTCCAGTTCTGTGAATAAAGTCATTTGCATTTTGTTGGGGTTTGGATTGAATCTATACAATGCTTTTGTTAGTATGGCTATTTTCACAATATTAATTCTGCCTATCCAAGAACATTTGAGGTCTGTTCATCTTCTAAGGTCTTTTTCATTTCTTTCTTTTGTATTCTAGAGTTTTCATTGTAGAAGGACCAGATGAAATTCCTAGCTGAGTTTTAGCAAGCCTTGAAAGAAGAATGAATGCCAATCCTCCTCAAATTATTTTATGAAAAGGGAGGGAACATTGACACATTCATTCTTGATGCCTGTATAACCCTGATGCCAAACCAAAGATCTATTAAGTAAAGGAAACTTCAGTCCACTATCCCTGGTGAACATGGATGCAAAATTTCTCAAGAAAATATTGGCAAACCACATTTAAAACACACTAAAATAGTACAACATGATCAAGTGGGTTTCATCCCAGGGATGTGAGCTTGGTAAACCATACACAAATCAAGAACTGTAATTCACCACATAAGTAGAGTTAAGGACAAGAACCACATGATGACCTCAATGGGTGCAGAAAAAGTGTTAAACAAAATTTAGTATGCATTAAGGTTAAAAACTTTGGAGAAACTAGGGTTATAAGGAACTTACCTAAAAAATTTAAAGGGTATATATGAAAAACCCAACTCAACTTCAGACTGAATGGAGGAAAACTGAAAACATTTTATCTAAAAGCAGAAACAACATAAGGATGTACTATCCCATCACTCCTATTAAACAGTTCTTGCAACTCTAGCCAGAGTAATCAGGCAAAAGAAAGAAAATAAATGGAAAACATGGGGAATGAACAGTAAAATTATCTGTTTGCAGATCATGATCCTACACTTGAAGACTCAGAAGACTTCACTAGAAGACTTCTAGCACTAACAAGCCAATTCAGCAAACTGTCAGAATACAAGATCAGCATGCGTAAATCAGTTATTGTCTTATATTTCAATAAAGAATCTGCTGAGAAAAAAAATCAGGAAAATCAATTCATTCACAACCCCTCCCCCCCCAAAAAAAAAACCAAAAACTTGGGAATAAATCTAACCAAGGAGGTGAAAAACCTCTGTAATGCAAACTAAAGAACTCTGAAGAAAAATTGTTAAAGACCTTAGAAGATGGAAAAAACTTTTATGTTTTTGGATAAGCAGAATTAATATTGTAATAGCTATTCTACAAAAAGTTTTATGTCAACTCAATGTATAAAGAACACAATGACGGCTCGCCAGGCCGGAGCCTCGGTGGGACCAGCGAGAGTGGAACCCAGCGGGCGGAGGCCTGGCTGCTGAGGTACTGGGGAGGAGCCGCTGCTGAAGGAGCTGAGCTTATCTGCAACTCGAGCCAAGAAAGTGAAGATAGCCACGGAATCATGCCCCAAGGGTGACCAGCACGTTCCTGTTGCATGTAAATCATGTCCCTGAGGTTACATATTTATTAGCAGAAAACTTTTAAATGCAAAACACTCAGAGAAATCACCATCTTCTACAGAAATCAAGCATGAAACCAAGAGGAGGCTAACAGAATTAGGAGAGAGAAGATAAATCCTACAGTAAATAAAGAATTAGGAAACAAAGAGGTCTCCAAGTAACAGCCATTCAGATCCTATCAGACGAGGAAGAGGAAGACCTAAAAGTACATCTGCCAAAAAATATGAGGAAGAAAGAGAGAAACAGGAAAAGGAAATTGACATCTATGCTAACCTCTCTGATGAGAAGGCTCTCGTGTTTTCAGTAGCCTTGGCAGAAATAAATAGAAAGATGTCAGTCAAAGACTATTCTCTGATACAAGTATCAAGGTATTCTCTGATACAAGCTGTTGAAACTTTCTTCAGGATTACAGCAGCAAATTCTCAAACAGTTGTGGACTCTCAGGAGCATTCTGACTGCACCAATAAGGCCTTTGATTTTTTTTTTTTTTTCCTTTCTATCATTTAGCCTGTGCCACACTTAGGGAACAAAGCTGTAGGTTTGGACTATTTTGGGATTGTTTATCAAGGAGAAATACCAGTGTTTTGTGTTGGCATATAAGCAAAATGAAACAAAAGTGCTGGATGGCTGTTAAAAGGATAAAAAGGGGTAGGACTAACTGCTAAAGTATGAAAACTCGGGAAATCAAATGCTTGATAGGTTTCAGGTGTGCCACCAGAGAGGCAATGTTTCAAATACTGTCAGAAAGAGTGACTTTTAAGTAGATATAGTTCAGATTTTCAGCACTAACGGACTGCACATATACAGTCCATTTACTTTTAATAAATTGGCAATTGATATTTTATTGAATGGGAATTTAAGAATATAAGCTAAATTTTGTCTTAAGTTGATTTTTTTCTTGGCCATTATTTTTATGACTTAAGGTATGAGTTATATTTTAGGAGATACTTTCCAGACAGTTTGGAAGTTTGGGTGCTATATAAAGAAAAACATTTAAGGATATATCATACTTCAGATATAAACACCTCTCTTTTTTGAAGGTAATTTATTTATTGGTTTTTTTAAAAAAACTTTTCTGCTCTCAAGATGCTGCCTGTTAACCTAAACATAAAATATATTTATTACATGCAAAATATTTCTTAGATAGCCACTTTTAAGCAGTAATGTTTTATCTGAGTGGATGTTCATTCATACATCCTGATGATTATTTAAATTGTTACTTAACCTCCTTCTGGAAGAAAAAATAAACCTTGATATTGAAACTAAGTAGATTAAATAGTGTGGTATAAACTTTAAAAAAAAAAAAAAGAACACAATGACATTCTTTACAGACATAAAAAAATTTTTTTTAATTTATATGGAATAATAAAAGATCCAAAATAGCTAAAGCAATCCTAAGTCAGAAGTGTGATACTGGAAATATCACAATACAGTACATCAATTTATAATACAGAGCTATAGTAACAAAAACAAACTGATACTGATACCAAAACAGACATGAAGATTAACAGAATGTAATAGAAAACAGGCATAAATCCATAATAGAAAGTCATCTCATACTTCACAAAGCTACCAAAAATATGTTAAAGAAAAGATAGACTTTTTAATAAATGGTGCTGGGAAGAATGGATATTTGTACATAAAAGAATGAAATTCAAGGGCTGGGGAGATAGCTCAGCTGGTAGAGTGCTTGCCTCGCAAGCACAAGGCCCTGAGTTTGATCCCCAGTACTGCAAAAAAAAAAAAAAAAAAAAAAAAAAAGAATGAAATTCAGATCCTTATCTTTACCCTGCAGAAAAGCCAATGCAAAGTGGATCAAAGACCTGGGATTTAGACTGGAAATTCGGAAACTACTAGAAATAAACTATAGCTTAACACTTCAACTTATTAGCATGCAGCTATTTTCTTAAAATGACTACTAAAGCACAAGAAATAAACCTGAGAGTCATAAGTGGGATAGTATCAAATTAAAAAGCTGACTAGCAAAAGAAACAGGAGTGTGAAGATGGGTGTGCAGAACGGCAGACCTTTGCCAGCTGCCCCTTGGAGAGGGGATTAATATGCAGAACGCATGAAGAACTCAAAAAAAATACCATAAAATACCAAATAACCTAATTTTAAAATGCGCAGAAGACATGGACATTTCTCAAAAGAAGATATACAAATGACTGACAAATACATAAAAAATTATCAACATCCCTAACAATCAGGAAAATGCAAATCAAAACTACATTGAGATTTCATCTCATTCCAGTCAGAATGGCAATGATCAAGAATACAAATATAATATAATAATATTATTCATGAGGATGTTGAGGAAAGGTATACTCATACATTTGTTGATGTGACTACAAATTAGTATAACCACTCTAAAAGAAATTATGGAGATTTCTCAAAAGAGGAAAACAAAAAGCAGGAATGGGTCTACCACATGATCCAACTATTCCACTCATTGTTATTTTCTTTCTTTAATCTTTAGGGTGTTCTTTCTTTTATATTTTAATTTGTTGTTTTTAGATATACATCACAGCAGGGTATATTTTGACATGTTATACATTCAAGGGGTGCAACCCATTATAATTTTAATTCCATTCTTGTGGTTTATCATGATGTGGAGTTACACTGGTCATGTATTTATATATGAGCATAGGAACATTATGTCAGATTCATTCTACTGTCTTTCCTATTCCCATCCCCCATCTCTTGCCTTCATTCCCCTTTGTCTAATCCAATGAACTTCTTCTATACTTTCCCTCTCTACCCTCCCTTGTTATGGGTTAGTATTAACATATTGGAGAGAACATTCAACCTTTGGTTTTTTGGAACTGGCTTATTTCACTTAGCATGATATTCTCCAGTTCCATCCACTTATTGACTAATGCCATAGTTTCATTCTTCTTTATAGCTGAGTAATATTCCATTGTGTATGTAATAACACATTTTCTTTATCCATTCATCTGTTGAACAGCATTTAGGTTAGTTCCATAGCTTGGCAATTGTGAACTGAGCTACTGTAAACATTGATGTGACTGTGTCACTGTAGAATGCTGATTTTAAGTCCTTTGGGTATAAGCCAAAGAGTGGGATAACTGGGTCAAATGGTGGTTTCATTCCAAATTTTCTATGGAATCTCCATACTGCTTTCCATACTGGGTTGCACCAATTTGCAGTCCTACCAGCAATATATGAGTGAACTTTTCTCCCCACATCCTCCCAACATTTTTACTTATATTCTTGATAATGGCCATTCTGACTGAAGTGAGACAAAATCTCAGTGTGGCTTTAATTTGCATTTCTCTAATTGCTAGAGATATTGAACATTTTTTCATATATTCTTTGACATTTGTATTTCTTCTGTGAAGTGCCTGTTAGTTCCTTAGTTCATTTATTGATTGGTTATCTGTTTATTAGTGTTAAGTTTTTTGAGTTTTTTGTATATCCTGGACATTAATGCTCTTTCTGAGGTGCAGATGGGTAAAAATTTTCTCTAATTCTGTAGGCTCTCTGCTCATATTCTTGATTCTTTCCTTTGCTGAAAAGAATCTTTTTAGTTTTATTCCATCCAGTTTATTGACTCTAATTCTTATACTTTAGGAGTATTATTTAGGAAGTCTGTTCCTGAGCTGATATGATGGAGAGTTGGGCCTACTCTTTTTTTCTAGTATACACATGGTCTCTGGTTTAATGCCAAGGGTTTTGATCTATTTTGAGTTGAGTTTTGTGCAGGGTGATATATATGGGTTCAATTTCAATCTACTACATATAGATCTTCAGTTTTCCCAGCACCATTTGTTGAAAAGGCTATCTTTTCTCCAATGTATATTTATGGCACCTTTGTCTAGTATGAAATAACTGTATTTATGTGGATATGTCTCTGTGTCTTCTATTCTGTTCCATTGATCTTCATGTCTGTTTGTGTGCCAATACCATGCTGTTGTTACTATAGCTCTATAGTATAATTTAAGATCTGGTATTGTGATGCCTCCTTCAATACTTTCCTTGATAAGCATTGCTTTGGCTATTCAGGACCTCTTATTTTTCCAAATGAATTTCATGACTGCTTTTTCTATTTCTATGAAGAACATCATTGGAATTTTAATGGGAATTGCATTAAAATTGTATAACACTTTTGGTAGTATGGCCATTTTTACAATATTAATTCTCCCTATCCAAGAACAGGGGAGGTATTTCCATTTTCTAAGTTCTTCTTCAATTTCTTAATTTAATGTTCCATAGTTTTCATTGTAGAGGTCTTTTACCTCTTGTTAGAAGGGTTCCCAAAGGTTTATTTTATTTTATTATTTAATTTTAATTTTATTTATTTGTTTTATTTTATTCTATTTTATCATTTTAGAAGTGGTGAAAGAGGGCATCCCTGTCTTGTTCCAGGTTGTAGAGGGAATGCTTCAAATTTTTCTCCATTTGGGATGATGTTAGCCTTGGTTTAGCACATGAAGCTTTTACAATGTTGAGGTATGTTCCTACTATCCCAACACGAATGGATGCTGAATTTTGTCAAATGATTTTTCTGCATCCATTGAGATAATCATGTGGTTCTTGTCTTTAAGTCTGTTGACATGATGAATTACATTTATTAATTTCCATGTATTGAACCAATCATGTATCCCTGGGATGAATCCCACTTGATCATGGTGCACTATCTTTTTAATATGTTTTTGTATATGATTTGCCAGGATTTTATTAAGAATTTTTCCATCTATGTTCATCAGGGATATTGGACTGAAGTTTTCTTTCCTTGATGTGTCTTTTTCTGGTTTTGGTATCAGGGTAATATTAGCTTCATAGAATGAACTTGGAAGTGCTCCCTCCTTTTCTATTTTATGGAATAATTTGAGGATTGTTGGTGTTTCTTCTTCTTTGAAGGTCTGGTAGAGCTTGACTGAGAATCCATCTGGTCCTGGACTTTTCTTTGTTAGTAGGCTTTTGATGGCATCTTCAAATTCATTGCTTGAAATTAATTTATTTTAGTTTTCTATGTTTCCTTCATTCAAATCGGGTAGTTCACATGCCTCTAGAAATTTGTTGATGTCCTCAAGATTTTCTACTTCTATTTTATTGGTGTATAGATTTTTAAAGTAGCTTCTGATTATCATCTATATTTCAGTGGTGTCTGTGATAGTATTTCCTTTTTCATTGCAAATTTTAGTGATTTGGGTTTTCTCTTTTTCTTTATTAGTTTGGCTAAGGGTTTATCATTTTTGTTTATTTTTTAAAGAATCAACTTTTTGTTTCATCTATTTTTGAATTTTTTTGTTTCAATTTCATTCATTTCAGTTCTGATTTTTATTATTTCCTTTCTTCTACTGCTTTTGGTGCTAATTTGTTCTTTTTCTAAGGCTTTGAGATGTAACGTTAGGTTATTTATTTGGTGATTTTCTGTTCTTTCAATAAATAAATTCAATGCAATGAACTTTTCTCTTAGAACTGCCTTCATAGTGTCCCAGGGATTTTGATGTGTTATTTTGCTATCCTCATTTACCTCTAAGTATTTTCTTATTTCCTCCCTGATTTCTTCAGCTATTCATTGGTCATTCAATAATGTGTTAGTCTCCAGGTATTGGAGTAGCTTTTATTTTTTATTTTGTCATTAATTTCTAATTTCATTCCATTATGATCTGATAGAATGCAAGGTATTATCTCTGCTTTCTGTATTTGCTGAGAGTTGCTTTGCAGACTAAGATGTGGTCTGTATTAAAGAATGTTCCATGTGCAGCTGAAAAGAAAGTATATTAATTAATTGATAGATGAAATATTTGATGTGTCTGTTGTCTAAATTATTAATTATATTTTTAGTTCTGTGGCTTCTTTAGTTTTTGATTTTATGATCTATCCAGTGGTGAGAGAGGTGTGTTGAAGTCATTCAGTATTATTTTGTTGTGATTTATTTGATTCTTGAGGTTAGAAGGGTTTGTTTTATGTATGTAGATGAGTCATTTTTTTGGAGCATAAATAATTAAGATTGTTATGTCTTGTTGATATATAGTTTCCTTAAGTAGTATAAAATGACTTTCTCTGTCTTTTCTGATTAATTTTGACTTGAAGTCCACTCTTATTAGATAAATGGACAGAAATCCCTGCTTGTTTGTGTGATCCACATGAGTGATATATTTTTTTCCCATCCTTTCAGAGAAAAATTCTGTTTCTTACACCTGCCACCACATTACCAATGTACCCTATCACTGGTCAGGCAGGCAGATTCTGTACTTTTGTTTTGTTTTGTTTTGTTTTGCTATTGGCCTGGCCATCTTAATAAACAGAAAAACAAAAGCAAAAGTTTTGCTGCTTTCCCATCCATTTATCTTTCCCCTGATAGAGTACTTTAATGGCTATTTTAAAGTATGTTGCCTAAAAAAATGAAGTATATACAGCATTTTATTTTTAATGTGCTCATTTACAAAACTATAATGTTACATACATTATAGAAGAATGCATAACTTTCTTCAACTTCAGGGCTAAATTTTCTTTAACACATATCTATCAGTGTACATCTGTGTATATATTTTTACTGAGGAATCTTGCAAGGAATCTTTAGTAAAATGGGTGTTTCTTTTTATAGGTTATTTCACATTGGCTTATATAGGGGTTCCATTCCACTCCTCCATAGATTTTATATATTAGCCATATGCTTTTCACTCATTTTTCCATTCTTCTGGCTTTGAAGGGTTGTTCACTATCATTCTGATCAACCAACCATCTTTATAACATTGGTTGAAAAGTCCTGGGTTTTCTGCAAGTGCTTCCTCAAACTTTAATCACTTACTCTGAGAGAGAATGGCCTTTGCTGGCAGCTTTCACACTTTGTAAATCACCAAATTAATCTTGCTTTTTGAATTTTGTCCCAAATTCAAGCAGACTACAGGAAATACATCCCAAAATTTCCTATGAAAAATTGGTGATTCCCACTGTTACAGTCCACATCATCTCCCAAAGTTTTCTGGGCAATATTGCCAATCCCCACTGTCCCAATACCATTTCCTGATGTTATTCATTCACATTCCTCTGTGACTTTAAGTAAGGAGGGCAAACCCTTATCCCCCAAGGGACATAGGCAGTGTGCAGAAGGCACCCAGCCTGAGCAGGGTACAGACAACAGCCCTAAAACTCCTGGTTGTGTCTAGGGTGTTGTTAGAGTACCCAGCATCACCTGAAGCACGTGGGCCTGGTTCCCTGTTCTTCAATAGGAAGACTCATTATTCCCAAAGTGCAAACTTTATGTTGATCAGTTTTCCATAAACCAAATAAAAATATGAAACTTTTAATGTTTTTAATTTCCACATGCTGTCCTTTACTATTGTGACCAAAGTAGGAAAATGTTTGCAATCAACAAAGATTTGCCCTTCTGGTTATGATTGTATGCTCTTTGTTTTTACAAATTAATCATTTACTAATAGCCAAATGAGTAGAACAGAAACACTCAAATATCACTTAGAATTTAGAAGTATAGCACTGCTCACATTTCATATGAGTAGGAACAGAAGAATTATTCATGAATAAAATGGCTTTTACCTGGTTGGAAAAAATTAGCTGCATTTTTCTTGTTGCTATTGCATACTGGGGATTGCATCCAGGGGTCCTTCACCACTAAACTACATCACCAGTCCTTTTATTTGTTATTTTAACAAGGGTCTTGCTGAGTGGCCTATTCTGACCTGGAACTTGCCATTCTGCTGCCTGAACATCACAATACCTGGGATCACAAGTGTGTGCTGCCATGCTCAGAAACTAGTTACATTTTTATGTCACAGACCTAAAGTGCATGTTAAAACATTTAAATTTTTCAATAATGCAAAATGACAGAAGTATCAGAAGCAAATATAAATGCCTACTTATACATATTATGTTGGTAAAGACTTAGCTAAAAATGACTTGAAAAGCAAGTCGGTCATTGTTTTTCCTCTTCTTTTTTGGGGTGCTGGACATTAAACCCAGGGCCTGGCATGCTAAACCCACACTCTACCTTGGAGTCATACGCTCAGCCTAATAGCAAGCATTTTGAAGTTCAGTTTATCAAAATAAAAACCAAACCCCCCTGTATATCAGAAAAAGTTAACAAAATCAAAGACAATATATACACAAAATATTTACGATGTATATAGGTTAGATGGAAATGTGTATTTTCTATAGGTTTCTTTAAGATAAATGAAGAAAGCACTGAACTATAGATTTTTGGTACTGGGAATCAAACCCAAAGATCTCATTCCTGCTAGGCAAGCATCCTGGCTACTGAGTTATATCCCAAAAACCCTAAGCCCAATTTAATTTGGGTTAAGTTCTCTTTGGCATATCTCTAAGTAATCAATGAATATAGGAAAAAATATTTAGCATCCTTAGTAAAGGAAGAAATTTATTTTAAAAGACAGATGAAATGATTTTTCAGTCACAAAGTGACTTGAGGGTAAGGAGTAGTGGTTTTTATATTGCTGCTTAAAGTTTAAATTGTTTATGCCTTTTCAAACAGACAATTTGATGGTGAGTACTGTACTACATTCTTAAATTGTCTAATGTCTCTACTCATCAGTTTCATTAATTATAAAAGATCTTTCAGAAATAATGATAGATATATACAATTTGTTTTTCTCAGCACTGCTTCAAACAGTAATGTATTAAGAAGAAACATTCAACTTTATAAATAAATTGCAATGCAACAATAGGATGGAATAATGTGTGACCACTGAAAGTAACACAGATATGTGGGAAGATGTCCTCTGGTATAGAAAATTAGAAAAATAAAGCAGGTTTTATCATACATACATGCAAGTAGACTGTGATCTTGTATCACCAAAAATATATACAAAACATTTAAAAATTATCATTTTCAGACATTTAAATTACAAGTGAAATTTTCTTTTCCTCTATTATTTAAAAGTTTCTTATTTCCACTGTTTATGATCTATTTGTTTATAGTATAGTTTCATGGCCTCCAGAAAGTATACCAAGTTATTTAACTTTTTATTTATGCATTATAATTGTACATAATAGTTGAGTTTATTGTGACATTTGTACCTGCACATAACATAAGTCAACTTCATTCTTCATTACTTCCCCTTTCCCTCCCCCAACCCCCATTTCATCTACTGTACTGGTTCCTTCTAATTTCATGAGATTTTCCCTAGCTTCCACACATAAGAGAAAACATACGACTTAACTTTTGCGACTGGCTTATTTCACTTAACATAATGTCCTCAAGTTCCATCCAATTTCCAACATCTTTATGTAATATTGTTCTTCTTTATGGCTGAGTAAAACTATATTATGTGTATATATACTAGTTTCTTTATTCATTCATCTGTTCATGGTTACCTAGGTTGGTTCCATAATTTGACTATTATAAATTATGCTACTTTAAACATGGGTATTCATGTATTATCATATGATGTGGACTTTAATTCTTTTGGATAAATACTAAGAAATGGTATAACTGTATCATATAAGAGACTAGGTTCTATTCCTAATCTTTGAGGAATCTCCATAATGATTTTCATAGTGGTTGCATAAATTTATGATTCTGCCATGTGTAAGTGTTTTTTTCCTGCATCCTTGCCAGAATTTATTATTATTTTTATTATTGTTATTATTAGCAGTAGTAGTAGTAATAGGGATCGAACCTGCGGTGTCCTACTACTGAGCTACACGCCCAGCCCTTTTTATTTTTTATTTTGAGGCCTGGTCTCACTAAATTGCTGAGACTGGCCTTGAACTTGTGATCCTCCTGCCTCAGGCTTCTGGGTATCTGGCTTATAGGCATACAACCCATGCCTAGCTATTATTTATGTTCTTGATGATTGGTATTATAAATTGATTGAGGTGAAATCTTAGTGAAGTTTCAACTTATATTTCTATGATTGCTAAAGATGTTGAAGACTTTTTTATATATCTGCTGGCCACTTTGCATTTCTTCTTTTCAGTCTTAGTTCATTAGGTCAACTGATTTTCAACCAAAATGCCAAGAACAATGGGGAAATGATGGTCTTCAAAAAATGGTGTTAGAAAAACTGGATCTCCACATAAAAAACTAAAAGTGGACACTTATCTCATCTCACCATTTATACAAGAATTAGGCTCAAAATGGAGTAAAGACTAAGACCCAAAACTAAAAAACTACTAAGAAAACATAGGGGGGAATCTCTATGATATCAGCCAGAGGCTTCTTGGATATGTACCCAAAATGTAAGCAATCAAAGCAAAAATAGACAAATGGGATATGGGATTGCATTAAAAAAAAAAAATTCTGCAGCACAAAGGCAACAATAGAGCAAAAAAACAACCCACAGTCTGGAGAAATATTTGCAAATCATGAATGAGATAAGGAGTTAATATCAAAAGTATTCAAGAAACTCAAACTACTCAATAACAAGATAATAAATATCCTTTCTCAAAAATGAGCAAAAGATCTGTATCAATATTGCTCAAAATATGCACAAATAAATGGTAAACAGATACCTGAAAAAAATGTCCAACATCTGCAATCAGAGAAGTGAAAATCAAAACAAAAATATCATTCCACAACTACTAGATTTGCTACAATCAATGAATAATTCATTGAATTTTTTTAAACTATGAAGGCATTTTGGCATAAACATTTTATTATGTGCAATTATTTTTTGTAAAAAATATTTTTGAAAAGACATCAGACATAGAGTGATTTTTCAACCAATTATATGATATGATATGATAAAAGTAACAGTGAAGTTAATTGATTCATTGTTGGGGTTTTGTTTATTTTTGTTTTTTCTTTTCTGTACCGTTATCCCTTGGTAATTTCTCATAAACCAGGACCCCATCAGATACTAAAATCCATGAACATTAAGTCCCTTATATAACATGGTATAGTATTTGCTTATATGTTAGGAACATCCATGCAAATACCACAAATCGTCTCTAGTTTACTTATAATACTAACATAAAATCAATGCCATCTAATTAGTAATATTGTATCATTTAGGAAGAATAACTATAAAATAAGTCTGAACTTATAATAGTTTTTCAAATATTTTTCATCTCTGGTTGGTTGAATCCATTGATGTGGAACATGTGGATATGGAGGGCTGACTGCATTAAGAGAAACATCCTAAAGCTTGTAGGGATTCCTGTTGCCAGGTAACAGGGAAAGGAGAGAGTATATTTGGCTGTCAGGGTACCTCATGGTAATTGGCATATGTATAGTTGTAATTTACATTCCAGTTATTTAAACTGAGATGTTGTTGTTCAGGTTGAACAGATTGTGAGCAGAAGATCTCTTTTTTAGGTTCTTTTTAGTTATAAATAATAAGATTTGTTTTGACAAAATTTTAAAAGCATGGGATATAATTTGTTCTAATTCAGTCCCCAGTACTTCCCCTTTCTCTCTCCTCCTCCTCCCTCCCCCTGTTTCCTTCCCTTTACTGTATTGATCTTTCTCTTTACCAAAGATATGAGATGAGATGGAGAGTGTCTTTTGAGAATGGCATAGCTGAGCTGGTAGGTGAGCTTTCTCCAGATTTTGGTGATATCCCCAGTCCTTCCATAACTCCTCAAGGCTCTGGACATTTTCTGTTAAGTCATGGTCTTCTGATTGCCCTTCAGTTTTCCCCAAAGTTCAGCAAGTGTTTCTTTGTTTTTTGGCAAAAACTGAAAGATGCCTTTGGTTTTATCTTCCCTTGGAATACAAGATGCCATCTTGGGATTGCACAGGGACTCATGAAGATATTCAAATAACCAGAGTTTCTTCCTATCTTTTCCTCTCTTTTGCTGGAAGACAAGTTGTACCAACTGATTTTCAGTTATATTCTGCAGAGGCTAATGTTTCCTTCAAAGTAGAAGTCTGACACACTGATTATTTTAGTTCTCCAATTATAGACAGGTTCCTCTGTAGGAAGCACTCCATAGCAGCTGGAATTTCCTCTGATGTGAGGACAATGGTTAAAGGAAGCCAGGTAAGCTTTATAATCCAGGGAATACTCACAATCTCCAGTTGAATACTGCCTCAGTATCTCAAAAACAACTTCAAATGCTTGACCCAGCTTCTCTTGTTCAATAGAAATCTATGTAGAAGAATCCAATGTAGCATCCACTTGTGAGAGATGGAAGTTGCCTTACCCTCGTCTGAAACATATGCAAATCATTCCAGTATACTGAGTATTAGCTCAACTGTTCTCTTAATCTTGTTGGGTCTTGCTTTTTGACCTGGCCTATGGTTAATTTTGGTTAAACTTCCCTGTGTACCTCTACATGTTCTTTCTCTTATCTGTGATTTCTACAATGAACAAATTCAAAAGTTGTACTAAAGATATATTGTTAATTAAATAGTATTTGGGAAATAAGGGAAAACAAATCTTGCACATAAAATTTTTCCATGTGGGGTGTGTGTGTATGTGTGTGTTGGTATCTTCTGCCAACTTTTATTCTCCTCTGAAGTAAAGAAAATCTTACCTGTGCTTGTAGATTTTAATGTGAATGATACATTTTATTATATGTACATGCTTTATTATATTCTAATGTATTACATATGTGAAGTCTATTATAGAGTGATTATTTTATTTTAGTTTCATCCTTATGAAAATAGAAGATAAGAAATATAAATGATAATTACTATTACAAGTCTTGCTTTACCTTAGAAAAGTTTTCCTGTCTGGCACAGTGGCACATGCCTATAATCCCAGCAGCTCAGAACACTGAGGCAAGAGAACCATAGGTTTGAAACCAGCCTCAGCAACTTATCAAGGACCTAAGCAAATAAGTGAGACCCTGTCTCAAAATAAAATATAAAATATAAAAATAACTATAAAAAGGGCTGGGATATGTATGGTTCAGTGATTAAGTGCCACTAAACCAATCTGATATAAAAAAAAGTTTCCTTAAAAATATTAAATTCTATTTAATATTAATATTAATATTTTAACATTAAGCTCTATTTTTCTTTTATTTTGATTCATTTATTCACCAGAAATAATCTGAACACTTATTACATAGCAGACAAATTACTATGTCTTAGGACCCTTCTATCTTTAAAAAGTTGCTACACTGCCCCATTTAGCAAATGAGAGATTTAAAACGAAGTATAGAACACAATTTCCATTGAAGTTTTTTCTCTTCCTTTTAAACAAAGACATTTCTGAAGGAAGGTAATTATAAAAGATAAAATATAAGTTACATCTTGAAATTTTCTAACAGTGTTAAAGACTGATATTAAGCCTGGAAATATCTAATTTCCATATATCCTATAAATCTAAATATTGAATAAAATGAGTCATACTTAATCCAAATCTTGAGTTTCCTTTAGCTTCAAGTTTCCTGAAAATCCAAGTAAAATTTCCTTTGTTTTTAACTTTTGCTGTTGTCATTGTTATTCAACTCTCTTTCCCCATAATATTTTTCCTTTTTTGAAGAGGACAGATTGTGAAATTTATTCAGTATTAAATAAAAGAGTGTTAACAAAAATTGTTCTGGCAGTATTACAGAAAAGTCAGGTTTTTGTAAGAGACAATCTTTGCTATCATGATTCTAGTCTTCTTCTAGTAGCTTTGTTTACTAGATACTCCTCTTGCCTCTATCGTTTCCTCACCAGAAACATTGATCATTTTGCTCCATGTGGTACCAGCTTTCCTGAATTGGTCATGAAAGGAGATTAAGACAATCTTTTCTCTCTCTTCTCTCTTCCTCCCTCCCCCTCTCCCCCTCCCCTCCCTCCCTCCCTCCTCCCTCCTCCTCCTCCTCCTCCTCCTCCTCCTCCTCCTCCTCTCTCCTCTTCTTCTTCTTCTTCTTCTTCTTCTTCTTCTTCTTCTTCTTCTTCTTCTTCTTCTTCTTCTTTTCTCCTTTTCTCTCTCTCTCTCCCTCTTTCTCCATCACCAGGACTTGGCTATCCAATCCCTTATAGTAGAGTTATGGGATTACAGATAACAGATAAGTTAAATCTTCACAGATGGCAGATGGTATTTTAGAATTCTCAATACATATTTTTCATTAATCCAAAGAGTAAAGTTCCATATATTCCAGCAGAAGAGTATGAAGAATATACTTCTCTGATGCTACCAAACAATGACTTGGGTGAGACTCCACCCACTCTCCAAGTTCCAGGATCCTCCACTCTTCTGAGAATTCTTGGAGTTAATGTTGTATTTTAGTTAAAGAACATGATGTTCTTTGGCAAAGATATCCTATTAGGTTATTATAGTTTGAGCTTTCAGCCCCTTTCTAAATATCTTTGAATCCCTATCTAAGAAAATCATGACAGGAGAATTTTTTCCAAGCTTCTTTGACTTGCTGGAAGTTAGGCTCACTCAGAGCTTGAAACTGTGGAACTTTTCTCCATACTTTGGGTCCCTATTCTTTTCTTAAAGAAAAGTTGAGAATCCTGATTCCTAAGATTTTCACAGAATTGGAAACATGTTGAGGCTTCACAAACAATAACAACAAAAAAGCATGTCCCAGGATGTCCCTAAATTCTTCAGAGCTAATTTGATTCTTCAAAACTTTTTAGGCCTACTTACAAAAACATTTTCCTGGTAAGATTTTTCAATTCAAAACCCTGCTTCATAGTCACCCAACTGAAGTGAATATTTGGCTCTTAGGAACTATAAGTTAAACATTGATAGCCAGCTTAGTTTGTGTTGGGATTGAGATTCAAGTCTGTATTGAAGCCTCTTAGAACAGATTTTGCATTTTGATTGGATTTTATTTCCTTTTCCTTAAATATAAATATTTGAGTAAGGTTGGTAGTTCTTTACAAGGTCTGGCAATATTTGGAAGACTGAATGTAATTAATTAACTAAGAAAAATATTGTGTCTACCCCTCCCCAACATAAGGCTTACTACTAGAATGAGATCACATTTTTTAAACTTGTGGAAGAATTAACTTTTCAAAAGATACATAGATTAAACAACATCTATTTTCTCTAGCATAAATAATTTAAGAAAGATTATTTAGCATAATTTATAACCAGATATAGTTCTAAAATAACTAGAAATGGAGTCATGTAATTTCTTGAAAGTTATCTTGGAAAGAAGCAAATCTGAAGAATTATGGACATCTTTAGGTCCCAAATCCCAGTGAAATCCAAACCAAGACTCAATAAAAGTTTCCTTTACCTTATCATGTTTTCTATAAATAGCTCTAACATCAACTTTGATTATTTATTTCCATTCTTCATTTTACCCTAGTGTTTGATATCATTCCCACAACCCATTTGATTTTCTTCTAATTTGATACTTCTTCTAATGTTTTAAAGCCTTTACTGGAATCATTCTATCTTTGCTTTCCTCACTCAGGTTTACACTTATTCTCCTTTTCCCTCTAACATTATCTGCTACTGCCTCAAATTCCCCCTATCTATCTTTTTTGTCTTTTTACCTTGGTGTGTATTATTCTTTTCTATCATTTCTTTCTTTTTTTCCTCTCTTCTCATGCCAAATTTTTCTCCCCTCCCCTTTTCGGTCCCTATAGTATATCAATTTTACTACATTGAATAAATATTTTTTCAACCTATTCCAAAAATTTACTACAAGTTTGTAGCTGGATTAGAGGAACTATGGAGAACAATATCAACAAGTTGTTGGGTTTTCCCAAGGTTGTATAGTATGTGGCAATCTGAAGTGATTGTAGTAAATAGGGTTTAATGTCATCTTTCAAATTGGTACTGATACTGGGTGGAACAACAGAGCACACACATTGTATCTTGAAGAAAAACAGGCACAGTGGTGCATTTAATTCAGAAAGCTGAGACAAGAAGATTGCAAGTTTGAGGCCAACCTGCACAACTTAATGAGACCCTCAGCAGCTTATCAAGATTTTGTCTCAAAATTAAAAATAATAAGGACTGGGCATGAATCTTGGTAATAAAGAACTCCAGGTTCAATCCCCAGTATACCTGCCCCCCAAAATTACTACATACAAATTGACTCTCTTAGACTGGAGGACAGTTCAGTAGTTCAGTGCAATGCTTAGCATGTGCGGGCACTCAGTTCAATCCTGCATAAAAAAAAAAAAATTGCTTCTGTGACCAAACAGAATAAAACCTTTTGTATTTAACACCTCCTTCTTTAGTAAATCAATGCTTTCTTCAATTCTTCAAACTTCTAGAGTTGCATATATCAGAATATAGTTTGAGTTTTCCTTTATTTCTTTTTTTAATTTTTTGAACCATACTGTACAATCCCAGAATGCAGGAACAATATCATTTATATTTGATTCTATAGTATTTGGCACTTTGGCATGCAGTAGGAGCTCAATAAATGCAGACAATAAATAAATAAATAAATAAAAAATAAATAAATAAATACTAACTAACCATAATACAAATTTTCAGGGAAAAGAGAGAGAACAGAAGGTTACAAAATCTCTCAAATTTATACTTACTATCAATATAGCTACACCAAAGCCACTTGTTTCAGACTACAGAGTTTGATTCCCACCACTGCTCCCCAAAAAGAAATTTGTTCATTTTTTTTCAATGTTTAATAAAGGGTACAAAGTGCACAAGCAGTTTTTTATTCAATCAAGTGCATTTTAAAAGATTCAATGTTTTTATTCTGTGACAACATATATACTTTACAAATATTTATACTAACAAAGAAAACATTTAGATACCAGATTAAAGCATATGAAGGGTAGAGTTTCAGACATTTTTTTAGGTACTAAGCGAAATAGATTCCAGAACATTGATTTCAAACTCAGGTGTGCACTACAATCTCCTGGAGCACTTGCTAGAGCACAGATCACTGGTTCCCATCCCCAAATTTCTCATTAATTGATCTAGGACAAGTTCTGGGAATTTGCATTTTCCATCAGTTCCCTGACATTTCTGCTGTTGCTTGCCCACACTTCAAGAACCACCACTCCGTAATGATTAGCCTACATTCAATTGACTATACTCAAAATGTAGGTGCTGTCTTAACTCTTCTCCTCCCACATCCTTCACACAGAATCATCTATCCAGGCTTTTCCGTTCATTCCACGTGACAGATAACCAGCTGGTGCAGACACTTCTCTCCATCACTTCTTCCCTTACTCTAATGAAGAGCCCTCTTCATCTTAGCTGGATTACCCAACACCCAGCCACAGACTAACACACACCTGCTCTGAACCTCCAACTACCCTCTGTTATGTTTAAGATGCAAAACCTCAGACTGGGATGTAGCTCAGTGGTAGTACCTGTATTCAGCATGTGAAAACCCAGGTTCAATCTCTAAAACCAAAAGTAGAGATGCAAATCTAAATATCCTCTTTCATCCTCTGCTGATCTGCATTTCAACACAGTACAATTTCTCATCCTCCCACCCCAAGCAATCCACGTCATTATTAATTACATATATACTGAAGGATACAATGCTTTTTAAAAAATTATTTTAATACAGTCACACCAGTAGTGTAATCAAACATGTATATAGAGCAATAATGTCTGTCATATTTTACCATCCTTCCCATCCCCACCATCATACCCTCCCCTCATTCCCCTCTCCATACTCCAAATTTTCTTCATTCTTCCCTATCCACCTCCCACTATAAATCAGCATCCACTTATCAGAAAAAACATTCAGCGTTTGGTTTCTTGGGATTGACTTATTTAACTTAGCTTGAGATTCTCTGATTCCATCCATTTGCCTGCAAATGCCATAATTTCATTCTTCTTTAAGGTTGAGTAATATTCCATTGTATATATGTACCACATTTCTTTATTCTCTCATCTGTTGAAAATTGGTTCCATAGTTTCACTATTGTGAATTGAGCTGCTGTTAACAATGATGTGGCTGTATCACTGTAGTTTGCAGATTTTAACTCCTTTGAGTATAAACCGAGGAGTGGGATAGCTGGGTCAAGTGGTGGTCCCATTCCAAGTTTTCTAAGGAATCTCCATACTGCTTTCCATAGTGGTCACACCAATCTGCAGTCCCACCAGCAGTGTATGAGTATATCTTGCCCCCCACATCTTTGCCAACACTTGTTGCTTGTATTCTTTTTTTTTTATTGTAAACAAATGGGATACATGTTGTTTCTCTGTTTGTACATGGCGTAAAGGCATACCATTTGTGTAATCATAAATTTACATAGTTGTTTGATTCATTCTGTTATTTTTTCCCTTCCCCCCCACTCCTCCCACCGCTCTTTTCCCTCTATACAGTCCTTCCTTCCTCCATTATTGCCCCCCTCCCTAACCCTAACTCTAACCCTAACACTAACCCCTCCCACCCTACATTATGTATCATCATCCACTTATTAGCGATATCATTCGTCCTTTGGTTTTTTGAGATTGACTTCTCTCACTTAGCATGATATTCTCCAGTTTCATCCATTTGCCTGCAAATGCCATAATTTTATCATTCTTTATGGCTGAGTAATATTCCATTGTATATATATATACCACTGTTTCTTTATCCATTCATCAATTGAAGGACATCTAGGTTGGTTCCACAATCTGGCTATTGTGAACTGAGCAGCTATGAATATTGATGTGGCTGTATCTCTGTAATATGCTGATTAAGTCCTTTGGGTATAGGCCAAGGAGTGGGATAGCTGGGTCAAATGGTGGTTCCATTCCAAGTTTTCTAAGGAGTCTCCACACTGCTTTCCAGAGTGGCTGCACTAATTTGCAGCCCCACCAGCAATGTATGAGTGTACCTTTCTCCCCACATCCTCTCCAACACCTGTTGTTGCTTGTATTCTTGATAATCGCCATTCTAATTGGGGTGAGATGGAATCTTAGGGTGGTTTTGATTTGCATTACTCTTATTACTAGAGATGTTGAACATTTTTCCATATGTTTGTTGATTGCTTGTAGATCTTCTTCTGTGAAGTGTCTATTCATTTCCTTAGCCCATTTGTCGATTGGATTATTTGCATTCTTGGTGTAGAGTTTTTTGAGTTCTTTATAGATTCTGGAGATTAGTGCTCTATCTGAAGTATGATTGGCAAAGATTTTCTCCCACTCTGTAGGCTCTTTCTTCGCATTGCTGATAGTTTCCTTTGCTGAGAGAAAGCTTTTTAGTTTGAATCTATCCCAGTTATTGATTCTTGCTTTTATTTCTTGTGCTATGGGAGTCCTGTTGAGGAAGTCTGGTCCTAAGCCGACATGTTGAAGCTCTGGACCTACTTTTTCTTCTATAAGATGCAAGATCTCTGGTCTGATTCCGAGATCCTTAATCCATTTTGAGTTTAGTTTCGTGCATGGTGAGAGATATGGGTTTAGTTTCATTCCGTTGCATATGGATTTCCAATTCTCCCCAGCACCATTTGTTGAAGAGGCTATCTTTTCTCCATTGCATATTTTTGGAACCTTTGTCTAGTATGAGAAAATTGTATTTATTTGGGTTTGTATCCGTGTCCTCTATTCTGTACCATTGATCCACCTTTCTATTTTGGTACCAATACCATGCCGTTTTTGTTACTATTGCTTTGTAGTAGAGTTGAAGATCTGGTATTGCGATACCCCCTGCTTCACTCTTTCTGCCAAGGATTGCTTTAGCTATTCTGGGTTTTTTATTCTTCCAGATGAATTTCATAATTGCTTGCTCTATTTCTGTAAGGTACATCATTGGGATTTTAATTGGAATTGCATTGAATCTGTATAGAACTTTTGGTAGTATGGCCATTTTGACAATATTAATTCTTCCTATCCAAGAACAAGGGAGATCTTTCCATCTTCGAAGGTTTGTTTTAATTTCTTTCTTTAGTGTTCTGTAGTTTTCTTTGTAGAGGTCTTTCATCTCTTTTGTGAGATTGATTCCCAAGTATTTTATTTTTTTCGAAGCTATTGTGAATGGGGTAGTTTTCCTAATTTCTCTTTCTGAAGATTCATCGCTTATGTATAAAAATGCCTTAGATTTATGTGCATTGATCTTATATCCCGCTACTTTACTTAATTCACTAATGAGATTTAAAAGTCTTCTGGTGGAATTTCCTGGTTCCTCTAAGTATACAATCATATCATCAGCAAATAGGGATAGTTTGAGTTCTTCTTTTCCTATTCGTATCCCTTTAATTTCTTTGGTCTGTCTAATTGCTCTTGCTAGAGTTTCAAGGATGATATTGAAAAGAAGGGGTGAAAGAGGGCATCCCTGCCTTGTTCCAGTTTTTAGGGGGAATGCTTTCAGTTTTTCACCATTTAGAATGATATTAGCCATGGGCTTAGCATAGATGGCCTTTACAATGTTAAGGAATGTTCCCACTATCCCTATTTTTTCTAGTGTTTTGAGCATGAAGGGGTGCTGTATTTTATCAAATGCTTTTTCTGCATCTATTGAAATAATCATGTGATTCTTGACTTTAAGTCTATTGATATGGTGAATTACATTTATTGATTTCCTGCTGTTGATCCAACCTTGCATCCCTGGGATGAAACCCACTTGATCATGGTGCACTATCTTTTTAATATGTTTTTGTATGCGATTTGCTAAAATTTTCTTGAGAATTTTTGCATCGATGTTCATTAAGGATATTGGTCTGAAATTTTCTTTCCTCGATGTGTCTCTGTATGGTTTAGGTATCAGGGTGATATTGGCTTCATAGAATGAGTTTGGGAGGGTTCCCTCCTCTTCTATTTTATGGAATACGTTGAGAAGTATTGGAATGAGCTCTTCTTTAAAGGTTTTGTAGAACTCGGCTGAGAACCCATCTGGTCCTGGACTTTTCTTTGTTGGTAGGCTTTTGATGACTTCTTCTATTTCATTACTTGAAATTGGTCTATTTAAATTGTGTATGTCCTCCTCGTTCAGTTTAGGCAATTCATATGTCTCTAGAAACCTGTTGATGTCTTCGAAATTTTCTATTTTGTTGGAGTATAGATTTTCAAAATAGCTTCTAATTATGTTTTGTATTTCAGTCGTGTCTGTTGTGATATTTCCTTGTTCATTCCAAATTTTAGTGATTTGGGTTTTCTCTTGTCTTCTCTTTGTTAGTGTGGCTAAAGGTTTATCAATTTTGTTTATTTTTTTGAAGAACCAACTATTTATTTTGTCAATTTTTTGTATTGTTTCTTTTGTTTCAATTTCGTTGATTTCAGCTCTGAGTTTAACTATTTCCTGTCTTCTACTACTTTTGGTGTTGGTCTGTTCTTCTTTTTCTAGGGCTTTGAACTGTAGTGTTAGGTTGTTTATTTGTTGAGTTTTACTTCTTTTATTAAATGCGCTCCATGAAATAAATTTTCCTCTAAGTACTGCTTTCATAGTGTCCCAGAGATTTTGATATGATGTTTCTTTGTTTTCATTTACCTCTAAGAATTTTTAAATTTCCTTCCTAATATCTTCTGTTATCCATTCATCATATAATAGCGTATTGTTTAATCTCCAGGTGTTGGAGTAGTTTCTGTTTTTTACTCTTTCATTAATTTGTAACTTCAATCCATTATGATCTGATAGAATACAAGGGAGTGTCTCTATCTTCTTGTATTTGCTGACATTAGCTTTGTGGCATAATATATCGTCTATTTTAGAGAAGGATCCATGTGCTGCTGAGAGGAAAGTGTATTCGCTCTTGGTTGGATGGTATATTCTATAAATGTCTGTTAAGTCTAAATTATTGATTGTGTTATTGAGATCTATGGTTCCTTTGTTCAATTTTTGTTTTGAAGATCTGTCCAGTGGTGAGAGAGGCATGTTAAAATCACCTAGTATTATTGTGTTATGGTCTATTTGGTTTCTAAAATTGAGAAGGATTTGTTTGACATACATGGATGAGCCACTGTTTGGGGCATAGATGTTTATGATTGTTATATCTTGCTGATTTATGCTTCCCTTAAGCAGTGTGAAATGTCCTTCTTTATCCCTTCTGACTAACTTTGGTTTGAAGTCCACATTATCTGAAATGAGGATGGATACTCCAGCTTTTTTGCTGAGTCCATGTGCATGGTATGTTTTTCCCCATCCTTTCACCTTGAGTCTATGGGTATCTCTTTCTATGAGGTGAGTCTCTTGCAGGCAACATATTGTTGGATCTTTCTTTTTAATCCAATCTGCCAGTCTATGTCTTTTGATTGATAAATTCAGGCCATTAACATTCAGAGTTATTATTGAGATATGATTTGTATTCCCGGTCATTTGGTTCATATTTAAAATTTTATTTATTTATTTATTTATTTTTTGACACAACTTGGTTCCTCCTTTATTTGACAGTTCCTTTAGGATAATTCCTCCCTTTGCTGATTTGCTTCTTTATTTTTTATCTCTTCCTCATGGAATATTTTGCTGAGAATGTTCTGTAATGCTGGCTTTCTTTTTGTAAATTCTTTTAGCTTTTGTTTATCATGGAATGATTTTATTTCATTGTCAAATTTGAAGGTAAGTTTTGCTGGGTATAAGATTCTTGGTTGGCATCCGTTTTCTTTCAGAGCTTGAAAAATGTTGTTCCAGGCCCTTCTAGCTTTTAGGGTCTGGATTGAAAAATCTGCTGATATCCATATTGGTTTCCCCCTGAATGTAATTTGGTTCTTTTCTCTCACAGCCTTTAAAATTCTGTCTTTATTTTGTATGTTAGGTATTTTCATTATAATGTGCCTTGGTGTGGGTCTGTTGTAATTTTGTGTATTTGGAGTCCTATAAGCCTCTTGGACTTGATTTTCCATTTCATTCTTCAGATTTGGGAAATTTTCTGATATTATTTCATTGAATAGATTGTTCATTCCTTTGGTTTGTTTCTCTAAGCCTTCCTCAATCCCAATAATTCTCAGATTTGGCCTTTTCATGATATCCCATAGTTCTTGGAGATTCTGTTCATGATTTCTTACCATCTTCTCTGTTTGTTCAACTTTGTTTACGAGGTTAAATATTTTGTCTTCAATATCTGAAGGTCTGTCTTCCAGGTGTTCTATCCTATTGGTTATGCTTTCTATGGAGTTCTTAATTTGGTTTATTGTTTCCTTCATTTCAAGGATTTCTGTTTGGTTTTTTTTCAATATCTCTAACTCTTTATTGAAATGATCTTTTGCTTCCTGTATTTGCTCTGTTAACTGTCAATTGGTGCGATCATTCAATGCCTGCATTTGCTCTTTCATCTCATCGTTTGCTTCCCTAATCATTTTAATTATGTACATTCTGTACTCCCTTTCTGTCATTTCTTCTGCCATGCTGTCGTTGGATTTTATTGATGTAACATCTAGATTTGTTTGGGGCATTTTCTTCCCTGTTTTCTCATATTGTTCAGGAATCAGTGGGTCATTAAGATATTGCAGATTTCCTCTATTGACTTATAATGTCCCTGAAGATTGCTAGTATATCCCCTCTTATCCTTCAGTAGCCTGAAGTCTTGGAGGAAGTTGATAATGCGGAGCTCCATGAAGAAGCTCTCTCTCTAGGGGTGGTGACCCTCAGGTGGGGTATATTCCCTGCTAGTGGGCAGAGGTGCCTCCACTTGTTGACCAATGGTCATCCAACGGGGAACTAGGCTGCGGGCTGAGGCAAGGCCTGTTTGTGCCTGTGTCTCTGGTTTTACCGTCCCTGTGGGAAAACCTCACCCGGCAGGGAAGACTCACCCAGTGGGGAGGTCTCACTGGTCAGTTCCCCTCCTAGAGGTTCCCCTCAATCTACAACTACCGCCTGAGTTGGGCTGTCTTCCTCTGCAAAGTTCCCAGGGACCCAGACCTACCTCCTGGGCCTGGGAGCCTCACCCTTCGCAGGCAAGTCTCCTTAGGCTGCCTCTCCTCAGAGAATCTGCCTGCAGTCCTGGAAACTTCGCTCCGCCCCTAGGCTTGTCTCTGTGCGGCTCTTCCAGCAAGAAGCCGGTCCTGGGACCCTGCTCTGCATCTAATCGCCTGGCTATGTGGCCCCTCCTCTGAGCCGCCACCTGGAGCCCTGTACAATAGCTCCAAGACCCAGAGACCTGCCACACACCTCCTCCTCCGAACAGTGGCCTGGTTTCCGACGCAGTCACTAGGAGTCCAAGCAACTCACTTCGCGTCTCCTCCTCCTGCCATCCACCCGTAGCCCTAGGCAGTCACTCCGAGTCCAAGTGGCCCGCCCTGTTCCTCCTCCTCCTCCTCCTTCTCCTCGGGATAGCCCCCTGGGTGTTCAGGAGCGGTGGCTCCGAGACAAGTGACCCACCACGCTCCTCCTCCAGGCAGGCCACTGGTGTTCAGGAGCGGTCTCTTTGAGTCCAATCAACTCACCACTCGCCTCCTCCTCTGGCAACTGCCTGTGGCTCTGATGCAGTCACTCCTAGACCAAGCGACCCACCGCGCTCCTCCTCCAGGCAGGCCACCGGTGTTCAGGAGCGGTCGTTCTGAGTTCAAACTGCTCGCCACGCAGCTCCTCCTCTGGCAATGTGGCTCTGATGCAGTCACTCCTAGACCAAGCGACCCGCTGTGCTCCTCCTCTTTCTCCGGCAGCCCCCCCGGTGTTCAGAAGCGGTCGTTCTGAGTCCAAACAGCTCGCCTCGCAGCTCCTCCTCAGGTAGCCGCCCGGAGCCCCAGTGGTCGCTCCAAGTCCAAGCGCTGTGCTGAGCTGCCTCCTCTAGGATGATCCCAGTTGTCCGTGTTTACCGCTCCAGCGGGGGGAGGGGCATCTCGCCGGCAACTCTACTTCACAAAGTTCCCTGCATTCCGGGGCTACCGCCCCATCCGGGACGCCTCCCCAACAGGAGAGACTCACCCGGCGGCTTTGAGTTGGTCCCAAGTCTCTCACTATCTCCTCTTTTGAATCTTGCATCCTGGAGCAACGTGAAATGCAGCTGCCCTCTAGTCCGCCATTTTGAAAAACCGCTCTGTATTCTTGATAATTGACATTCATACTGGAGTTGCATTCATCCTTTGTATTATTGTTTTATTTAAATTTCACTGTTTGGCTCTGATATTAATGATTTCCTGTCTTCTACTGATTTGGGCGTTAGATTATTTTGCCTTTCTAGAGCTTTGAGGTATAATATTTATTATTTTGGGGGGAACTTTCTATTTTTTAATGTAGCACTCAATGTTATAAAATTTCCTCTTAGAACTGACTGAATGTTTCCCCACAGGTTTGCTTATATCATGTCTCCTGTTATTTGTTTCTAAGATTTTTAAAAAATTTATCTCCTGATTTCTTCTATGATTAGTTCCTCATACAAAAGTGTAGTATTTAATCTCCAGGTTTTAAAAATATTTCTGTTTTTAATCTTATTATTGAATTCTAATTGTATTCCATTATGATCTGTTTGGATGCCAGGAATTATCTCTATTTTTTTTCATATTTTCTAAGATTTGCTTGCTGTCCTAAAACATGAACTATTTTAGAGAAGGTTCAATGTGTTGCTGAAAAGAAATTGAATTTGGTTTTTGATGGATACTATATTCTATAGATATATTAGGTTTACTTAATTAATAGTTTTTTAAAACTTTTAGTATTGAAGATTCCCTAATTTATATCTGGATGACCTATCTATTGGTGAGAAACACATGTTGAAATCATCCAGTATTATTTTATCATAGCTTATTTGAATCTTTTAAAATATTTCTATTAGTTGTTGATGAACTTTTATTTTATTTACCTATTTATATGCACTGCTGAGAATTGAACCCAGTGCCTCACACATGCTAAGCAAATGCTCTACCTCTGAGCCACCCAGCCCCCTATTTGAGTCTTTATATTGATTAGAATTTAAGTCTGTAGATGCACTGATGTTTGAAGCATCTGTAATCATTTATCCTGCTGTTGAATTATTCCCTTGAGCAGTATGAAGTGGCCTTCTTTGTCTCTTCTGATAATTTTTTCTTGAAGTCTACATTGTCTGATATGAGAGTAGCTGTGCCTGCTTGCTTTCCATCTCTATTTGTCTGGTATATCTTTTCCCACTCTTTCACCTTGAGCCTGTGGATGACTTTGTCTGAAAGGTGAGTCTCTTGTGAACAACATTTGCTGATGTTTAGTTTTTGATCCATTCTGTGAATCATGGGAGAGTTTAGACCTTTTATATTCAGTGTTATTATGGAGAGATGATTTTTATTTCCTGCCATTTTGATTTATTTCTACTGCTTAATTCAGATTTTATTTTCCTGTAATTGACTAATCTTCTAGTGAGATTCATTCATATACTGGCTTTGATTTTTATTTGTCACTTCTTTGGCATGAAATATTTAACTTAGTAAGTTTTGTAGTGCTGACTTGGTGGTCATGAATTTTTTTAGGTTTGCTTATCATGAAAGGTTTCTATTTCATCTTCAATTTTAAAGGGTGTTTTTCTAGGTATTATAATCTAGTTTGGCGCCCATTATCTTTTAGGGCTTGGTATATATTATTCCAAACCCTCCTGTGCATTAGGGCCTAGATTGAGAAGTCAGTAGAAATTCTAGTTGGGTTATCTCTAAATGTGACCTACTGTTTCTCTCTTTCAGCTTTTAAAATTCTATCCTTGTTCTGTGTATCAGTCATTTTAATTAAAATGTGTTTTGAAGAGGATCTTTTTTATCTTCCCTATTTGGAATTCTAAATGCCTTTTGTATTTAGATTTCTTTCTCATTCCTTACATCTTCTTTTAGCCCATTTAACATTTTAATTGTGAACTTTCTAAATTCTTTCTCCAACATTTCCTTCACTGTGATGTCAGTGGGATTACTTATTGAAGTATTGTGGCCTCTTTGGAATGACTTGTTTCCTTGCTTTTTCATATCATTTATATGTCTACCCATCTGCTAGGATGATTATTACTTCTACATTTATGCAAGTGTCTATTTAGTGAACCTATATTCTTAGGTTTGGCAAATATCCAGGTATTGATGCTCCCACTGGATGCAGAAGGTTTTAATTTTATTCCATCCCATTTATTAATTCTTTGTTTTATTTACTGAGCTATCTGGTTTCTATTGAGGAAGCTTTTGCTTGTACCTTACAGGTTGGAGTTTTGACCTTATGTTTTCGTTAGCAGTTGAAAATCTATGAAATAATTCATAGGTCTTTGAGAAATTTTTAATGACATTTGTGGAATCAGGCATACGAATATACTTTCATTCTTCTACATTTGAATATATATTTTTCCAACATCATTTGCTAAAGAAACTTTTTTCCTGATATGTTTTTGATGTCTTTAACAAGGAACAGATGACTGCATATCTGTGGGTTTGTCTCTATGACTTTTTTTCTGTCCCCTTCATCAGTGTGTTTTTATGTAGTGAGATGCAGTTTTTATACCTAGAACTGTACAGTATAATTTAAATTTGGATATTGTGATGCCTCCAGCTTTGATTTTATTTTCCCTTAAAATTGCTTTGTCAATTCTTGATTTTTAATTTTTCCACTTGAATTTTAGGACCATTTTTTGTAGTTCTGTGAAAAATGTTCATTGGTGTTTTGATTGGAATTGCACTGAATCTGTATCATTTTTGGTAATATGGCCATCTGAACTATATTAATTCTGCCATGAATGTGGGAGGTCTTTTCATCTTCTAGTGTCATTTGCAATTTCTTTTTCCAGTGTTTCATAATTTTCATTGTATCGATCCTTTACCTCCTTGGCTAGATTAATTCATCTGTGTTTTTTGAGGTTATTGTGAATCAATTTTGTTTTATGTATGTGTGTGATTTCTTTTACAGTGAATTCATTATTGATGGGTATGAAGGCTATTTGTCTTAGCACATAGATTTTGTATCCTACAATTAGCTGAGCTTATTTATGAACTCTGGAAATCTTCTGTTGGAGCTTTTGGGTCTTCTAAGTTTAAGATTACATTATCTGTAAACAATGATAATTTGGCTTCTTCCTTTTGCATTTGTTTTCCTTTTATTTCCTTTTCTTTTCTGCTTACTCTGGTTAAGATTTCCATTGCTATATCAAAGAGGTGTGGTGAGAGGGGTCCTTCCTGTTCCAGATTTTAGAAGAAATGCTTTCAGCCTTTCCCCATTCGGTATGATGGTGACTTCAGGATTGTTGTATATAAGCTTTATGATGTTGAGATAAGTTCTTTCTATTCTAAGTTTCTTCTGTTTTTTTTTTTTTTTTACTATGAATTAATGCTGGATTTTGCCAAAGACTTTTTATTCACCTATTGAGATGATTATGCAATTTTTGTCCTTAATTCTCTTTATGTGGAGTATTACATGTATTGATTTGCCTGTATTGAGCCATCTTTGCAGCCCTAGAAGGAACCAACTTGATCATGTTGTACAATCTTTTTAATGTGTCACTGAATATAATTTGCTAATATTTTTCTTAATGATTTTAGAATCTGTGTTCATCAACATATTGGTCTTCATTTTGCTTTCCTTGTTGTGTCCTCATCTGATTTCAGTGTTAGGGTAGTATTGACTTCACAAAATAATTTAGAGGTGTTCCACATTTTTCTACTCCTTAGAATAATTTGAGGGTCATTGGTATTAATTATTTTTTAGAAGTCTAGTATAATTTACTTGAGAATATAGCTAACGTAGGGTTTTTCTTTGTTGGAAGGCTTCTATGGCTATTTTAATCTTATTGCTTAATATCGATCTATTTAGGTTTTATATATCCTCTGTACAAATTTGGTAAGTCATATGGGTCTAGAAATGTATCCATTTAATCTAGATTTTTCTACTTAATTAGAGTATAAGCTTTCAAAATAGTCTCTAATGATCCTGTGGATTTATGAGATGCCTATAGTTTTGTCCTCTTTTTCATCTCTAATTTTATTTGTTTGGGTCTTCTCTTTCTTTTGGTTTGTTTGGCTAAGACCTTTCAATCTTGTTAATCTTTCCAAAGAAGTAACTTCATTTCATTGATCTTTTGCTTTTTAAATTCTCCATTTTATTAATTTTGACTCTGTATCTTTTTAAACATGCCAATATGCTTTATTTTTATTTTTATTTTTCTGTATATTTATTAGTGCATTATAGTTTCAAATAATGGTAGAATATGTTGATATGTGTTTGTACATGAACACAATAAAACAATATATTTTGGTCAATATCATTCCCTGGTATTTCCCCTTTCCCTCCTCTCCTTTCTCCCCCTGGTCCCTTTCCTCTACTCTACTATTCTCCCTTCAATTTTTGTGAGCTCTCCCACCTTTATTTTCCATTTTTCTTTCTACCTTCCATAAATGAGAGAAAAAAAAATGATCCTTGACTTTCTCAGTTTGACTTGTTTCACTTAAAACAATGTTCTCAAGTTCCATCCATATTCATTCAAAAGTCATAAGTTCATTCTTTTTTCATTGCTGAACATGACTCCATTGTTCATGTATGCCACATTTTCTTTATCCATTCATCTAAGGATGGACACCTAGGCTGCTTTCTAGTTTGACTATTTTTGATTCACGCTGCTATAATCAGTGGTGGACATATATCACTATGGTTTGATGACTTTCATTCTTCATGATCAATACTGAGAAGTGGCATAACTGGGTCATATAGTGGTTCCATTCCTAGTTTTTGAGAAAGCTTCATACTGCTTTCCAGAGTGGTGGTACTAAAATATAATCCTACAAACAGTATAAAAGCATTCCTTTTTTCTCCACATTCTCTCCAGCATTTGTTATTGTTTTTATTCTTGATGGCTTGCAATTTTGACTAGTGAGATGAAATCTTAGTCTAGTTCTGATTTGCATTTCCCTAATTGCAAGTGATGTTGAACTTCTTTTTCCATATATTTGTTGACCATTTGCCAACACTTTTGATAAGTGTCTGTATAGTTCATTTGCCCATTCATTAATGTTTTTGGGGGGTTGATAAGTTTTTGGAATTATTTTTATATTCTGGATATTAATCTGTCAAAGAGTAGCTAACTATATCTTTTTCCCATTCTGTAAGTTCTCACTTGACATTCTTATTTCATTTGCTGTGCAGAAACTTTTAAATTTGATGCAAACTCATTTAATAACTCTTGGTATTATTTCCTCCACTTTAGGGGTCCTATTGAGAAAATCATTGCCTGTGCCCATCTACTGGATTATTGATCCTACATTTTCCTCTAGGAGTTGCATAATTTCTGTTTGATTCCTAGGTCTTTAATTCCTTTTGTGTTGATTTTTGTGCAGGGTAAGAGAAAAGTGTGTAGTCTCATTCTTCTACACATGAATAACCAGTCTCTCTAGTACCATTGTTAAAAAAACAGTCTTTTCTCTGATGTGAGTTTTTGACATATTTGTCAAGGATCATATGACTGTATCTCTGTGGGGTTTTTTTGCTTGTTTGTTTCGTTTTGTCTTTTTTGTATCTTCCATTCTGTACAATTGGTCTATGTGTCAGTTTTAGTATAAAAATTAGTTTAAGTACCACACAGATTTTTTTTTTTTTACAATAGCTTTGTAGTATAAGTTACAGTTAGGAATTGGGTTGTTGTCAGAATTTATTTTTTAACTTAGAATTGCTTTGGCTATTCTGGGTCTTTTTATTCTCCTAAATGAATTTTAGGATTTTTTTTTTTTTTTGTATTTCTGGGAATAATGTCATTTTTTTGGATATTAAATTGAATCTATATAATGCTTTTGGTAGTATGGCTATCCTAGCAACATTAATTCTGCCTATCCATGAACACAAGAGGCCTTTACATCTTTTGTCTTCTTCAATTTCTTTTCAGTATTCTATAGTTTTCATTGTAGAGGTCTTACACCTTCTTGGTTAAATTTATTCCTAGCTTTTTTTGTTTGTTTGTTTGTTTTTTAATAATGTGAATGGGTTTTTTTTTTCTTGATTTCTTTGTATACATTATTGGTGTATAGAAAATTTATTGATTTTTTGTGTGTTGATTTTGTAACCTGCTAGTTTCCTGATTTGTTTATTGGCTCCAGCTACTTTCTGGTGGAGCTTTTTGAATATTCTAAGTATAGGATTATAGTCCAGAGTTACCAGCACCCTGGTAGAGCAGATTCCTGCTTGGAGGTGTGAACCAGCTAGGAAAATAAAAGTCTGAAAATAATCAGTAAGGAATAAAAGACAAAGTCAGAAATTAGATTTAAAAGGGGGGACACCTGGTGGGTCTTGTATCCCTGATAGGGAACGAGTGGAAAGAGCACCAATGTTTATTTAAGGGGAAACACGGAAACACATCAAATGTTTCAGTGTGGCAGGCTTCTTGAGGAAAACTGAATAAGAGTGGGAAAAACTAGTTGTTTGGTATGTGACAGGTTATGTCCATCTCCAGGTGACTGCGTTTGAACCTAGAGCTGTGAGGTAAGGTGGGGTACCGGTGTGCTCTGGGCTTTCTCAAACCAGAGAATTTTACCCAGCAGCTTCCCTAACTTATGATGGCTCAAACAAAATCCATAGTTCACACACAGCTTTCAACAAGATTATATCATCTGCACACAGTAATAATTTGACTCCTTTATTTTCTATTTTTATCACATTTATTTCATTTTCTTGCTCAATTGCTCTGGCTAGAATTTCTAGCACTATTTTAAATAGGAGTAGTGAGAATGAACATCCCTGTCTTTTTTCAGATTTTCAAGGAAATACTTTCAGGTTTTCCTCATTTACTGTGAGGTAGGCTTTGGGTTTTTCATATATAGCCTTTTATGATGTTGAAGTAGATTCCTTCTGTTCATAGTTTCTTCAAAAAATTTTTTTATAATGAAAGGATGCTGGATATTGTCAAAGACTTTCTCTGTATCTATTGAGATTACTAAGTGATTTTTGTCCTTAATTCTATTTATGTGATAAATTACATATATCGATTTGTACATGTTAAACCATACTTGCATCCCTTGAATAAAACCAACTTGGTCATGATGTACAATCTCTTGATGTGTTGTTCAATACAATTTACTATTTTTTTTTAAAGTTTTTGTATTTAGATACAGGGTTATTGTTCTCTGGTTTTCTTTCCTTGATGTGTCCTTTTTGGTTTTGGTATGAGTGTGATACTGGCTTCATAGAATGAATTTGAAGTGGTCCATTACTTTCTATTTTATAGAATAATTAGAAAAGCAGTCACATTATTTATTCTTCAAAGGTCTGGTAGAAGTCAGCTGAGACTCCATCTTGTCCTCAGTTTTTCTTTGTTGAAAGGCTTTTTATTACTGCTTCTATTTCATTGCTTGTTATTGGTTTGTTTGGTTTTCTGTGTCCTTTCCATTCAATATCAGCAGGTCTATGTATCTAGAAGTGTATCCATTTTTTTTTTTTTTTTAGATTTTACAATTTATTGGAGTACAAATGTTCCAAATAGTCCCTAATGATTCACTGAATTTCTTTAATATATGTGGTGATTTCTCCTTTGTCATCTCTAATTTTATTAATTTGTGTCTCTCTTTTTCCTTTGATTAATTTATCTAAGGACTTATTAATCTTGATTATCTTTTCAAGAACCATCTGTTTGTTTCATCAATCCTTTGTATTATTTTTTATTCTTAATTTATTTGATTTCAGCACTGGTATTAATTCTTTCTTTCCTTCTACTGGTTTTGTATTTGTTTTGTTCTTTATTTTTAATTGCTTTGAGATGCATCGTTAGGTTATTTTGGGGGGATTCTTCTGATATTCTTATGTAGGCACTCATAGCTATAAACTTTCCTCTTAGAACTGCCTTTATAGTGTCCCAGATGTTCTGATACATTTTATCACTATCCCCATTTGATTTTAAGAATTTTTAAAAATTTTCTTTCCTGATTTCTTCTATCACTGATTCATTATTCACAAATATATTGTTAAATCTCTATGTGTTCATGTAATTTCTGTATTGTTCTTTAGTATTGATTTCTAATTTCGTTTTTCATTATGATCTGATAAGATGCAAGGAAGCATATTAATTTTTTAATATTTGCTAAGAGTTGCTTTATGGTTTAAAATATGGTCTATTTTGTAGAAGGTTTCAGGAGCCATGAGAAGAACGTATATTCAACTGTTGTTGGATGAAATATTCTATAGATGTCTATAAAATTCATTTGATTTATAATATTTTCATGTACAAAGAGTCTTTACTGAGTTTATGTCTGAATGACATATCTAATGGAAGGAGAGTGTGTTGAAATCACCCAGCATTATTGTACTAGAGATCTACCTGAGGATTTAACAAAAATTGTTTCTCTTTTATGTTATTAGTTGCACCAAGGTTTAGAACATAAATATTTACTATTATATATATTTTTTATTGTTCCCTTTACCAGTATGAAGTGTCTTTCATTGTCTCTTCTCATTAATTTGCTTTGAAATCAGTTTTTCAGATATGGGAAGAGTTATTCCTGCTTGTTTTTGGACTCCATTCACATGGTATATCAATTTCTATCCTTTCACTTCCAACCCGTGGCTGTCTTTAAGTTGCCTATAAGTTGAGTCTCTTGCAATCAACATATAGTTGGGTCTTATTTTTAATGCATTCTGCCAGCCTGTGTCTTTTAATTGAAGAGTTGAGATCATTTAATTCAATGTTATTATAGAGAGATGTTTAGTAATTCCTTCCACTTTAATTTATTTTTAATTTGGTACTTTTTCTCATTTGATTAGGGACTCATCAAATGTGATGTGTTAATTTGTAAGATCTGGGGTTTATTTCTTATTTATTCTGTGTGAAATATTTGTTTAAGTATGTTCTGTAGAGCTGATCCAGTTTTCATGAATTCTTTTAGTTTCTGCTTGTCTTGCAAGGTTTCCTTATCAATACTAAAATACAGTTTTGCTGGATGTAGCAATATTGGTTGACTTTTTTTTTTTCCAGACTTGGGACATTATTTCCAACCCTCCTGCTTTTATAATTTGTGCTGAGAAATCAGAAGTAATAATGATTGGCTTGTCTCTAAATGTGACCTGACATTTTTCTTTCAAGGTCTTTAAAATTCTATCCTTTTTCTTATATTAGGCATTTTAATTATAATATATTGTGGAGAGGGTCTTTTTTTAATCTTCTCTATTTGAGTTTCTGAATGTGTTCCATATCTGGATGTCCATCTTATTCTCAAGGTTTAGAAATTTTTATGTCATTATTTCTCTGAAGAGATTGTCTTTTTAATTAGTCTTCATCTCACAACCCTCATCAATTCCAATGATTTTTAAAATTGTTTTTATTTACCAGCAAATGTCGTAAAGTCATCCACAAGACTGAGATCCTAATTATAATAAGATATACTACATCTTTGTACAAGTATGTCAAAACAGACTATACTGTCATGTATAACTAAAAAGAACAAGAACAAAAAAGCAAAACAAAAGAAAAAGAAAGTTGTTTTTTTAATGTTGTCCAAGAATACTTGTATATTCTGATCATGATTACTTATTTTATTTTCTTTAATACTGTCTGAATGTTCAAGTCTGGCCACTTTGTTTTCCAAACTGAGATTCCCTCTTTTAGTATGGTATACTCTATTAGAGAGACTTTCAACGATCTTTTTATTTCATTTCTTGTGTCTTTCATTTTCAATGTTTATGTTTGGTACTTTTTCAATATCTCTATCTCCTTATTAAATTTCTCATTCATATCTGGAACTGACTTTCTTAATTCATTCATTTGTCTTTGTGTGTTCTCTTGGAATTAATTAATTATTTCATAACAATTTCTTTGAATTATTTATCTGATATTTCATTCATTTCAATATCTTTGGAATCAGTTCTGGATGAGTTATGAACTTTGGAGACATTGCATCACTGTTTTTTTCATATTTCTTGTATTCCTGTGTTGGGTTTTATTGCATCTGTTGGGATGGATTTCCCTTCCACTTTTATGTTTAGACATTTTTAAGGTACAATCTTCTCTTACAAAGTATCCTACAGTGATCTAGGTTGAGACCCTTTCATAGATGTTAAATTCACAACCTTTTTCCTAAGTCTCTCTGCTTTTATCTAAAGGAATCAATGTCCATGAGTGGTACCAGAGGATCCACCCCTATCCATTACTACTTGAGACTTTGGATATTTTGCCTCTTCTGTTCTCTTTATTAAATTACAGCTGAAGTTCAAGTGTAGTTAATAAGTGTATGGAACAAGGTGTGCAGTCTTTTGGAATGATTTTTCAGTAGCAGTTTCAATTCTGGGAATTTGTAGTACTCCTGTAGTTTCCCAGAACCTCACAGGAAAGAGTGAAACACAAAAGCAACAACCAACCAAACAATATACAACATTAAAATAAATACCTTGTGCCTACTATAACATACACAACACTAATTACCAAGAAAATGGCAATGATGGGATCTGCAAGTAGAATAGCAAAAACAATAAACAAGTGAACAGCAGATGTAAACTATGCCATCCAAAGCACTAATAAAAACAGTAACATGAATGGTGGGGGGCAACAAACACAATGATAGGACTGTCCCCAAAACAAGGAGTATCCTAATGCCAAAGTCCAGGGGGTACAAAACCCAGCACAGGCCAGTGAGCAACCATTTCAAAGATGGTTGAAACTTTAAGGTCTAAGAGAAACTTCTCTGTTTTAAGGTCTCCTTTAGTTCTAGGAAAGTTCATTTTTCAGGAGACATAGACAAAAGAAGAGAGCAATGGTAGGAGCCAGACTTGGTGCTAAGACCCCCTTCAATTAATCAGAGAGCACGGGAGTCTATTAGTGTGAGAAGAGTCTTAAAGTATAACCCAGGAGACAGGAAAAAACCCCAACCATCTAGATGCAAATCACAGGTTTATAGAGAGGCCTGAACCTCCAAGGGTCATGAAAACCACAGCCTTCAGGCATCAAAATCTAAGTCAAATGCTTACTTTCACAGACTAGGTCCTAAAGGACACCAAGCTTCATTCTCATTAGTTCAAGAACTGGGCAGGACCAAATATGCATCTTAGCAGAGGTGGGGCAGGCAGAGGCCAAAGGAAGTCTCTGGTTCTATAGGCCTCTAAGTTACTTTTCACTCTGTCCATGACTCAGAAAGAATTTCTCAGGTGTTCATAGACATTTGAAATCCCAAAGTGGTTGAAGATGACCTTGTAGGAACTTTACTCCTGGGCATATTGAGGCATTATTCTTTCCTTCTTAGATGGTGACTGAACCCAACTTAGCTGTGTACAGAGTCAACTAATTTGAGTTGAATGTTCAATTTAGTGCAGAAAATATCCAGGCTATGGATATATTCAGAATATCCTGAAAATATCCAGGTCATTGCTAGAGCATTTGCACTAGCTTATACAAGTTCCCAAGTCCCATTCCTAGCACTGCAAAAATAAAATAAAATAAAATAAAATAAGGAAGCATCTACAATAATCAGGAAATCTGTGCCAAAATGTGTCAATTTTTTGTTTGTTTAATTTCAAATTTATTTCTTTGTTTTGCTTATTTTTTGACTTGTTAATTAGCATACAGACTTTGGTGTGTGTATGTGTGTGCACATGCAGGATTTTGAATGGCAAGAGCACCAGATCAAAGAAAAACAGCTTTATGGTTAGAATGAAATGTAGTTCAAATACCCTATGCCCACTAACCCTCCCGAGATTCATTTTTTTCTGCTAATGTACCATGTCTCCAAGAGGCTTTGTTTAAATAAAAATGCTTTTGATTAACAGAATAAAATTGTCACTATACTTTGAGCAATTTTGTACATGTCAGGCATTTTTAATTGCAATGTAATATCTGTACATATTTATGGCATATAATATAATTCAATCACACATAATACATAATGATCAAATCAGGACACTTAGCATTTTAGCACCTCAAATTTTTTTATTCCCACATATTGAGAACCTTCAAACTTTTCTCCTCTACTTATTTGTAGAATATGATTAATTGGTGTAGACTATAGTTATCTTATTGTTCACATTTGTACATTAAAACTACTATCCCCTCCAACTATACCCATTATCCACCGTCCTACTATCTCCCCTCCCCACTACCCTATGTGTTCAAGTTTTTCAGCTTTTTTATCTTCCACAAATGAGTAGAACATGTGGTATTCTATTAAGTGAAATACACCCAGCACACAAAGGCATTTTATTTAATATTTACTATGTCTCAAATTTTTGGGGGGGTACCAGGAATTGAACTTAGGGGCACTGGACCACTGATCTACATCCTCAGCCCTATTTTGTACTTTATTTAGAGGCAGGGTCTCACTGAGTTGCTTAGCACCATGCTCTTGCCAAGGCTGTCTTTGAACTTGTGATCCTCCTGCCTCAGCCTCCCGAGCTGCTGGAATTACAGGCGTGCACCACCATGCCCAGCTTATGTCTCCAATTTACAGATGATAAAGTTGAGTCTTAGATGTTATGTTTACATGGATCATAAAGTTAGTAAAGAGTTGAGCTGGAATGAGGTGAAGTCTTAGTCACCTAGAAAAACCCCCTTTCTAGTTGAACAACTGTTAGTCATTTGCATCTTTCTATGGCTTGGTTTGGGACAAGTTAATGTATTTTATTTATTTATTTTTATGTGGTGCAGAGGCTCGAACCAGGTGGCTTATGTGTGCTAGGCAAGTGGTCCACCACTGAGCTACAACTCCAGCCCCTAGCTAATGTATTTGAGGACACTAAATACACACATTTTAATGGGAGGCGGAGGAGGACTGTGAAAGAGATGGCAAACCAGGGCTGTGGGCTGGCTGTGAACTGTGCTCCTTTAAAGCAAGGGTGTTGGATTTACACCCACCTAGATTAGGATCACAATTGCTCCACTTCAAGTTCTCACCTTGCCTAAATCACACATTTTTCTCTGATTCTACATAAACCAGAGGGATTTGTTGCAGATGATTTTTGATTTGACAAGGATCTATGATGAAAAAATCAGATACCAGAGGATACAGTTGGCAGGAAGATTCTGGAATCTAAGCTCACCAGAGCAGGTCATGAAAAGAAGATGGCAACATGATTCCAAGTAGGCAAAACTGGAAGAAAAGTTCTGGGACCCAGCAACATTAAGGACAGACAAGAAAGCAAAGGCCAAGCAGTTACCAAGGATCGAATATCTGCATAGATCAGTGGATAGAATTAACATACTGGGATGAAAACCTGAGGACCAGTGGTGGCTATTCACCAACATGACTCTTGATGGCCAGGCTGATGTCCAGCTGATCCATTCTGATGTGTCAGTGCCCAGGAACCACCAGAGCCCATGCTTAAAGCCTGTTCCCAACTGATCAGGGAATGTTTTTAACATGGACTGATAAGACTGGATTGTGAGCTCTTTCCAATAAAGGAAAACTCCAGAGCCCCTGTTTGACATGTCTCTTGGTGCAGCACTCTAGTTGTATTTAGTAAGCACCCAGCAATTATGGGCTGCCGGCACAAATACGGCTGGAACGCCCCAGGAGTTTTAAGCCATTTTCTGAGTGATGCTGCCTTACAAGCCTAACAAAATTCTGTGCTATTAGTAAAAAAAATAACGGGGCTGGGGAGATAGCTCAGTCGGTAGAGTGCTTGCCTTGTAAGCACAAGGCCCTGGGTTCGATCCCCAGCACCAAAAAAAAAAAAAAAAAAATAGCAATGGTCATCATAAACTTATTCTTTAAATGGTTTTATTCTGATAATTTATTATTGAATAATAATGAGTGGCCAGGTAACAGAAATGACATAATCAGTCTTTATTACAAAACTTGATCAATAATTGAATTTGATCCTATCACATACTGAAGTCTGAAGTCTTAAATAATACACTTCAACATAGTTAATGTCTAGGTCTTTTTCCTGTCCCTTGTCCCAATTCCCACTTACAGCTCCAAGACCCTTCCACAGCGTAGCACTAAAGATGTAGTATTACCCTGCTTCTTGACCAGCTCCCATCGGGAGCTCCACCAGGTAGAGGGGTTCATCTAATTCACCTTTATATCTCTAGTGTCCTCTATGTTGGACACTAGAGGTTGTCCAGCAATCTCTAGTCATGGTAGGTGCTCATGGCAGGTCATCAGAGGTGCTCGATAAATATTGACTAAATGAAAGAATGAAGATTATCCAAAATTGACAGTCACATTATTGACCTTTACATATGCAATATTTTAGTGCCATGATATAATAAAGTTTCAATATTACCATCACTAAGAGGGATGGAATTCTTATGGTGAATGGAGCGAGACAGGGTTGTGTAAAATTCCCTAAAGTATTGTGGAAAAAATAATTGGTAGTTTTTGAAAATGTACTTAGATTTTAATAACAATTTTATTCTAGAAAGCTTTGATGTATTAGTGATTTTCTTTACCTAATAAAGCAAACTTGGAAAGATCTGTTCTGAGTACATTAATATTCAAAGTTTAGCTTTCAAGTTGGAAGAAATTCCTATACCAGAAAGATATATTCACAGTGGAATTTTTAAATAAAAGAAAGTGGGCTGGGGATGTGTCTCAGTGGTAGAATATTCACCTTGCATTCATGAGGACCTGTACTCCATATCAAGTCCTTCAAAATGAAAATATTTCAAAATTAAGCAAATAAAAGGAAACACATCACTAGAAATAATTCATAATCCTAAAACCAGGAAATAATCAATATAAATATTTTGGTCTATATTAATATCCTCTTTTTGCTTGTTTATATTTCTATCTTTCTCTCTCTCCCTCATGACAATGACAAATGGGGGAGGAGCTCCTTAACCCCCACCCCACACACATATTTGTACATGAAAATTTGTGTCCAATATAGTTCTACTCTCATGTCCTCACTGTAGACATAGGAAATGAGTTTGCAATGAAGTTGTGCATAAAGGAAATATTAGCTGTCAGTATGTGACTGACTTGAAATTTATATTAGGATTAGGTCTTCAAATGTATATACTGTATCCCACTAAAGAAAATGTTATCTGCAATTTTTATATTATTTTAGAACCTTTACTATTTCAACTGAAATTATTTCAAATTTTACTTCAAGAATTGCTCCTCATGGAATATTTGCAAGCAGAATCTCCAAGGAATTTGAAGATTAAAGATCCAAGCCACTTCACATGTTTGGTCTCTAGGTGGCAGCAATCACCATCACCCAGCTGTACAACCCACCAGCAGATCAGATGGAAAAAAAATTTTTTTCTTTGTAAAATTTTGCAGCAGAGAATTTCTAAAGTAGTGGAACTCTGCTCATCATTACATAACAATGTAATTTGTAAATTCATCATTGTAAATTCTTTGTCCCACTATTTTAGACTCTTCCAGGTCCTTTTAAAACTTTTGAAAATTGGGTAAATACCCCCATAATTCTGCAGTCTATTTGTGCATTCTTCCTTCATCTTCAGGAATAAGAACATTTTGAAGGGAACTAATCTGAAGCTCTGTAATGTGCAGCATTAATGTTGGATAACATCATACTTTAGAGCACATACTTCACTTTGTAGCTACTTGTACTACTTTGGCCAGTTTAGATCCTGGCCAAAATAAAAGCTCACTTTATTCTTTTAATTTTGGGAAATGATATTCTCCAAAGATACTATGCCTCAGAACATTTCATATATATAATATATACATATATAGATAGATAGATACACACACATATATGTATATACACAAATATGTATATATAAAAACATGCATTATACATATATATTTATATATCATATATGCCATCTATATATAATATATTCATAGTAAGCAGTATATACAAAATAAAAATGTAAAGGGCTGGGGGGTTGTAGCTCAGTAGTAGTCCCAGCTATTCAGGAGACTGAGGCAGGATTACTTAAGCCTATGAGTTCTAGGACAGCCTGAGCATCATAGTGAGACTCCATTTTAGTTGTCTTTTACACTATGTGGCAAATATACCCAACTAGAATGATTTAGAGTAGGAAAAGTTTATTTGGGACTCGTGGTTTCAGAGGTCTTTGTCCACAGACAGTCAACTCCATTACTCTGGGTCCAAGGTTCCCCCGGCTGAGAACATCTCACTTTCAGGAGGCAGAGAAGGGAAGGAGAAGAGGCCACGGGGAAGATGCACCCTTCCAGAGGTCACCCACAGAGACCCATGTCCTCCAGTCATGCCCCATCTGCCCATTGCTACCACCCAGTCAATCCATTCAAACTAGGATGGACTGACTAGGTTACAGCTCTTTATAATCTAATCATTCTACCTCTGAATATTCCTGCATTGCCAGGAGATTTTGGGGAACACCTCACATCCAAACCATAGCCGACACTATCCAAAAAATGAATCCTATTTTGGCATTGGGGTTGGAATTGAATGGTAGAGTGCTTGCCTAGGATGTGTGAAGTCCTGAGTTTTATCCCCAGCACCACCAAAAAGATAAATAATATAATTTAGTTGCTTGTCTGTTACATTGTGGTTTCAAAACCTACCACAATATTGCACAATATTGATGAACATTTTTCAACCATTTTCTAAAACAAATTATTCTCCCACTTTTATGCATCTGACACTGGAAAAGATGAGGTTTGGGATAAATAGATCCAATCTGAAACTAAGGAGCCATCTCACATACTAACTCATCTGGACTTCACAGTCCCAAATACCCTGTGAGTAACATCTAAACTTCTAAAATAGACAGAAAATAACTCAAGAGTCAGCACCGAGTAGGCAATTTTTCTTTTATGATCTAGCCTGAAAGTTAGATTGTGTGTGTGTGTGTGTGTGTGTGTGTGTGTGTGTGTGAGCACTTGCCTGGAAGATAGGAAAAGTGAATACTATACTCTGATACACTGGTTCTAAACAGTTAAAGCTGCTCAATAATAATGAAGTTGGAATTATACTGGTAAACCAGGTCCTGGATGCACTTAACTCAAGTCTCTTTCCTCATCAATGAATGGTGACAATAAAGATAAAAATGTTCAACCCATTAGTAAAAGAACTCTGGATTACTGCTTTCCTATTCAGAGTGATGGTGTCTCTTCTGCTTGGTTTGTTTATTTATTTGCTTTTTTTTTTTTTTTTTTTATCAGGCAGGTGTTCCATCCCCAGGTCCAGAGTGCTGGTTTGCAAACCTCAATCACCATCATCTCAATGGAGACCCTTTCTTACCTATTAAAAGCCCTTCTTGACTTTTCCTTCCTGCAAACCACTGAGTGAATTTATTCCCTGCAGTGCATTTCCTTGACTGACAAAATGATTAGTTCCCATTTGGCTTTTGTTTTGAGGGCTGTTGTTGCTGGGTTGTTTTGTTGTTGTTATTATTGTTCTTTTTTGTTGTTCTAACCTCATTGGCTTTTGTTTGACACTTTCTTATTCCTAACAAACACTGTAATGTTCATACATTCTTCTTCTCTATACTTAAAACATTGCTTTCAATTTTAAGTGCTTTTGGCCTTTCCAACCCTTATTAATGATGCTATTATAAAAACAGTATGCCTCTACTTCATGTACAAACAGAGAAACAAGATGTATCCCATTTGTTTACAATAAAAATGAATTTTTAACAAAAAGAACGGACACTGAGAATAAGCTTTGAAAAAACTTATATAGCAATTTGGAAGTAATTTTATGTTTGTTTCTCATGATTATAAACTTATGGACATTAAAAAAATTAGAATAGAAAAAAATAGCACTTACAATATGTTATCCTCTGTATTTGAGCTCTGTTATATACATTGCCTCATTTCATCATCACTAAAGATCTAGGGTGTCAGTGGAATAAATTACATCTGCTTTTTTTTTTTTTTTTTTTTTGCCTGGGTGATCCTCCCCACCCCTTTGCTTATATTGGGAGAATCCCCCTTTCAGGTGAGTTGTTACAACACTCCTGGTGTTTTCTTCCACTCTAGGAAACAAAAAGGGGTCACTTCCCTTCCCCCGCTGCCTCCAGGGCATAGCCACTGAGGCCTCTGTATGGCACTTTTCATCTTGCAAAGTGCAAAGACGTACCTATTATAACTGTTTGATTTCTGGTGACTTAGTCCTCAGATAACTGTAGTGTGTAACTGTGGCAGATGGAATGTTGCATCAGAGGGATGAGTTAGTTGCATTGTTCTAATGCCTACAACTTCCTTTCACCTAGTCCATCTTCTAAGCTTAGTTCTTCAATTTCACTGTCTATTTTGTAGATTACTGACATCTTCCAATAAGGTCTTTTATATGTAAGTTATCTGGAACCATTTTCTTTTGTTTTAAGTTGAGGAATCTGACACAGAAAATGAGACTATGTTCTGAGTAGTTAGCAATAGCCAACCCTTTGGGAGAATTAGGGGGAATCTGAGACTTGTCTGACTGCCTGGAGGCTGAAGGCAGTGAACACCAGGCATGAGACTTTGATGGTTCATGGTGTATTAAGTGACAAAACGACTAATTATTTTATACCTATGGTCATCTGAAATAACATGCTTGCTACAGACATGCATTGGGGGATCACACTGAGTTCTCAATAAAACAGGGAGTAATGAGAAAAAGTCAAAGTTTAGAGTTTGTCTAAATATAATAGACTGGAAAGCTTAAACAAAGGGAATAGTGAGTGCAAATCCTTAAGTTCTTCCTTGAGATAGATAAAAATCTGTCAATTTTCGATCATTGTCCTAATAGCATTAATTTCTGGTAACCCAAATGCTATAGTTTAAAGTGTCTCTTAAAGCCCCATATGTTAAAAACTTGGTCTCCAGGCTATGGTGCTTTGGGGAGGTGGTGGAATCTTTAAGATATAGGGTCTAATGGAGGAAATTTCAGTCACTGGAGATATGCCCCTGAAGGTCCCTTCCTATTTCTCTCTTCTGCTTCCTGAATACTATGAGGCAAATAGGTTTATTTCATCATGTAATTACTGAGACACTATAGACCCAGAACAAGAAGTCCACACAACCATGAGCTAAGTAAGGTCTCTGACACCATGAACCAAAATAAACATTAAGTTGATTATCTCTGATATTTTGTCATAGTAAAAGAAAGCAGATTGACAGAGTAGTCAAAAACTAAACTCATATTTATTATAGCAGATTCTTAAGTATATAAATTGAACTTATAGGTCCTCTTTGTGCTTTGGACAAGTTACTCACAATAGAGATGAGGTCTGCATACCTGCCCTTTATGCTGTCAGAGACATGATCTTTATTATCCTGGAAATTAAGAAATCTCTCTGGAGGGGAGACATGTCTCTCTAGTTTTCCTATTAAGGAATAAAAATAAATTCATTCAGGAAAACGTCACTGTATCTTTCCAGGGCTTCCTATTTACAAAAGACATTCCAGGAAAGATAGAACTGGTGGTCAATATTTAGATATCTAGAAACTTGTATAAGAGATTCATAGAGAATTATCTCTAAAGAATTTACAGTACTGAAGTCCTACATTTAAAAAGAAAGGAAAGAAATACAAAAAGATTGCAAATCAATCACCTCAATTTCCACGTAAGAATAGAAGAGTATTCTCATTGTTTACAGAACAGGCTAGGATCTTTGAAGATTTCCACTACAAACTTAACAATCCTGGGAAGAAGAGGAAGTGACAGTTCTTTTAATGGCCTCTGCAGCAAGCGGTGCCCCTCATATGAGAGCTGAGCCCAGGCCAGCACATCTACAGTGGGCTCCCCAGTGTTTCATCCCACAGTCAGTTATGTGGCTCAGGTGGCATTTCCTAAAGCTGGCATGGCTATGGGCTCTGCTCTCTGGTACACACTAGGTCATGCCATCACTGGAAGCTTCTGTGGAAGAAGTGATGCTGAGCCCTCAAGCCCTGATGTCACTTACCAGGATCCTTAGGGAGCCCAGTCACTGCAGCAGCAATTTGGTGGCTCTTGCTTTTATAAAAGTTTTTGGAGTGTGCCCCAAATTCGGTGAATCAGGGACGCAGAAACAGTTCAGACTTGCAAATGAATTAGTCTAATCAAGGACTTTAAATTGAAGAAATGAAAATCAGCTCTCATGACCAAGTTACTTTAGCATAACAACTTAATTGATAGTGAAAGCATAACATGTAAAGCCATCAGTTAAACCTCTTCCATGGAAGAAGGTCTTCTGACTGTACAGAAACTCACTGAAATGGTATAGAATTCAGGGTGATCAAATTGATGTGGTCTCCTTATATCATTTATTGCAATGCTATTTTTGTGAGCTAATTAGAATGAAGTAATTTTCTTCCAGAAACTAAAACTAGAAAAAGAAGAACAAAATGTAAAGTAGGCAGAAAAAAGACAATAGTAAATATCAGAGAAGAAGGCAATCAAATTGAAAACAAAGAAACAACAGAAGAAAATTAACAAAGCAAAACCCTTGTTTTTTAAGAATATCAATCTTCAGTCAAAGTGATCAGGAGAGACAAAGCAAGAATTGCCAATATCAAGCATGAGAAATATGACATCTCTACAGATTCTGCAGATATTAAGAATAAAATTAAAGAAAATTATAACAATTTTATGCTAGTAAATTACACAATTTAGAGGAAATAGACAAATTTTTTAAAAGATACTTTGGCGAAAATAAGTTGAGTAGCTAGGAGCAGTAGTGTACACCTATAATCCCAGTTACATGGAATGCTCAAACAGAATTACTTGAGTCCAGGAGTTGGAGGCCAGACTGAATGATATAGTAAGATCTTGTCTCAAAAAAAAAAAATAAATAGAAAATTAAAAAATAAACTTAGGCACACTAAAATTTGGGAGAAATTATTTAAGCAGAGAACAATTCATGAATCAAGCAGCACCAATTAACAAGCAATTTAGGCTCAGTAAATAGGTCACCAGGGATAAATTTTTATGGATCAAGTCAAAGAAAATATTTGACGGATTAAACTGGAAAGTCTGTAGTTAGATGTTAGTTGGTTTCTGAGTTGGATTTAGAGTTTAGTAAAGTCTTTCATTAAAGATTAGTTGGTGGTTTCTAATTGGATAAGTTTAAGTTTCATTTTGTCATTTACATTGGGTTAGGTTTAGGTGTCAGTGGCTTAAGTAGGAACCCAGGACACTGAAACTGTCTCACCCTAATGACCTCCCATCATTTGTTTGTTTGGTACCAGAGATTGAATCCCAGGACACAACCACTGAGCCACATACCCGGCTCCTTTTTCATATTTTGTTTTGAGATGGAACATCATTAAGTTGCAGAGGGCCTTGCTAAATTGCTGAGGCTGGCTTGAGGAAGCAGGTTACTGGGAGCATACCCTTGGAGATTATATTATCCCTACTCAAGTTCTCTCTGCTTCCTGGCTGTAAAGAACTGTGTGTCTTTCCTCCATCATGCCCTTCCACCATGATGCTCTGACTCACCTTGGGTTCAGAGCTATGAAGTCAGTCAACCATGGAACCATGAGCCAAAATAAATTCTTCCTTCTGTAAGTTGTTCTTGTGAGGTCTGTGGGTCACAGTGATGAAGAGATGACTAACACACCCTCGTTTTTACTTTATGTTTAAATAATAGATCCAAGTTGGGTGAGATAGCACATGCCTATAATTTTAGTTACTTGGGAGATTCAGACTGGAGGATCACTTGAACTCATAAGTTGGACACCAGCCTGGGCAATAGAACATGATCCCATAAATAAATAAATAAGTCCATGCTCAGGGATGAAGCATATTAAAAAGTTACGTAGGAGATTGAGACAGAAGGATCACAAATTTGAGACCAGCCTGGGCAACTGAGACCCTTTCTCCAAATAAAATTTAAAAAGGGACTAGGAGTATAGCTTAGTGACAGAGGACTTGTCTAGCTTGTGCTGGTATTGTTTTTAATCCCCAGTGCTGAAAAAAAGAAGGGTGTCATTTACCTGGGATATATCTCAGCAATAGAGTACATGCCTAGCACTTGAGATGCCCTGGGTTCAATTCCTATCAGAGTAAAAAAAGAAGAAGTAAAAAAGGAGAAATTCCTATTGATTTTTTGACCTGGTAGCACACAACTGTAATCCCAACTCTTGGGAGGCTGAAGCAGGAAGATCCCTTGAGTCCAGAAGTTCCAGACCAGCCTGAGTAACATAGCAAGACTTAAAGAGAAAAAAAAAAGGAAAAGAAAAGATGTTCATTGTAATCTGTAGTATAAATTGAATGATGTGCCATAATTTGAAATCCCACTGAATTGGAAAAGTGAATTTCTATACCCAAGCTAAACCAAGTTTTAGTACAGAAATAATAGATTAATAGGAAATAGTATTTACAAGTCTGGAGCTCTAACTCTGTTAGAAGATATCTTTTTTTTAATTTCCTTGTGGTGTGGGATTAAACCTAGAGCTCCTGCATGCTATTAAGAGGACTTTGAGAGGCAAAAAATAAAATAAAATAAAATAAAATAGAATTTCCAGAAAAATCATTTTCTAGTGTCTCTTAAAATTATCTCAGATCAGAGACCATTGAGCAGCCTCAATATCAATACTGTACTTAGTAAACTAGAATATTCTGATTTAAAAACCATGTATAATCTGGGTACAGTGGAGTATGCTTGTGATCTCATCTACTCCAGAGGTTGAGGCAAGAGGATCACTTGAGCCAGATGTTCAAGGCCAGCCTGGACAACAAAGCAGGACCCCATCTTAATACAAGCAAACTATGTGAAGACAAAACCTTTATTGTGATTATTAGGACATGGAACTACCTAGAATCAAATAGAAAAACTTTTAGTTTTTGAAAGAACTGTATTGTGACAAAAACATGAGGCCTATCTAGATTTTGCATGTGACTGTTCAACTCCTAAGGCAATCCTGGGTTTCAGAACTTAAACCAAGTAGTTTTCATGCACCAGAAATAACCTCCTACTAGTGTGTGCCTGTGAGGTCATGGATGACCCTGGGAAATAAGCATTCTCCTAAAGATCTGAAATAAACACTGACACATTAGATTGTCCAATTGGGGAATTTAATACACTGCAAAGGGTATGTACTGTTGGACAGGACTGCGACAGATCATGAAGCAAAAGGGGAACTCACCAGAGGCACAAGTTTAAGTGACAGGAGTAAAACACTCAATAATTAAGATAAATAGGAGAGAAAATGAAAGATTAGAAGATAGGTGTGTTTCCCAGCAGTTGCCTTGATCGAGATTTAAAAAGCAAGAAGTTCACTCCTTGGTGAGGTGGATAACTAAGGGAACTCACTGAAATTCAATACTGGACAGTAGAAGAAATCAAAGAGACACAGAAAGTCAGAAACTCCGAACATAATATAAAAAATAATATAGATGGGCACAGTAGTCATGGGTGCTAAGAGGAGAGAAACACAGACAAGAGAGAGTAAAGTGTGGTGAAAAAAGTTAACTTGGGGAACTTGTGAAATAGATAGGTAGACTGATTTTTGTGGACACAGCATTAGTGGGGAAAGTGGTTGAGTGAAAAGCAACAAAAATCACTCTGCCTGTGGATGAATAGTTTAGTAGGAACTACATCCCTGGAACAGGAACCATTTATTAGTGCTGTGTGGCCATGAGCGGGGGCAGAAGATTAGGAACTCATAATGGAAGTTGCCACCATGATCCAGCAGCCACCTATTATGGCCCCAGAGTGTGCCTGGACCAGTGTGACTGAAACAGGCACAAAGAAAATTGTGAACAGGTCATCCAGGCTTCAGTCATCGAGAAAGAGAGAGAGAGAGAGAGAGAGAGAGAGAGAGAGAGAGAGAGATTCTTGTTGCTGGTATCCCATAAGATCTATTGGGAAGACAGGAGCATCTTCACTCCAGGTCTGATCCTGGGTAATTCACATTCATAGCAGTGAATGCAAAACTTGTGGAGGTTTAGACTTTGCAACCTAAAAGTGGAATGTACAGGAGGCCCCTGAGGCCAAGGCATGGGGCAGAGATCAGCTCCTTCCCAGCAACAGGGAGAATGGATCAAATCTCCAATAATCACCAGAGCTCCAAATTTCAGCCAAGACTAGATCCCAACTACTACAACTTACAATTTAGAGTTCTACACCATCCCTGCTACAGGAATACACAATGTATCAGCACTCCCCAATCTATACCATGCTATCGTGGGAGATAAGAAACTGAGAACTACTTCAATCAGATTTGGCTCCTAGCCACAATTGGCAGCTCGGTGAGAATACAAAGATGTTGAACTTAAATATCCCCAGCTCTTGCTTGACACAAGAGTTGCAGAGCCCAAAAATAAACACAAAGAATGAAAATTCATCATTGCCAAACAAATAGAGGATTGTTTCACCTCAGCAGAAACAATCCTTTATTTCTCATCGAAAATTTTTCCTTTTTTTTATATTCCCCGTGTTTTAACTTTTTTATTTTAATTTTTAATTTTTTTCAAATTTAATTTTATTTATGGAAAAAAGTTTTTTTCCATTCTGTATGATTGTGTGCATGTGTGTTGAGGGGTGTTCTTACTATACAAATATATATATATATATAATATGCATGTATATTTCTTACCATTTTACCTTCTTTTTAAGTGCTTTTATCTTCACCCATAATTATTTAGAGTTGACTTAGGTGGGATAAAATAATATGTAGGTTTAAGTTATAATGATCTTATATTTGTTGTTTGTTAATACCTTGATTTTTGTTCCTCTTATTGCTTCTTCACTCTTTCCTCACTAACAGACAAATTTTCTTTTTCCCTCTAGCCCTCTTTAGCATTTCATTACTTTTAGTTAGTTTTACTCTTTCTTATTTATAACCATCATCTGCTACCTATCTCCTATCTCTCCTCTGCTCACTTTTAAATATTTCAAACATTCTCTTTCCTCCATACCCTGTTTTCTCTTCACTTAAGAAACTGCAATTCCTCGGAGCTGGGGTTGTGACTCAGTGGTAGAGTGCTTACCTTGAGCATGTGAGGCACTGTGCTTGATTCTCAGCACCCCATAAAAATAAATAAATAAAATAAGGTATTGTGTCCTTCTACAACTAAAAATGTTTTTTAAATAAGGAAACTGTAATTCTACCATCAGAATTGTATAGTTTGTGTAATCACTACCTCATTCATGTTGCGATTATTAATACAATGGATGAAATAGTAGACACCTGTTGTTTAATGCCTGATCTAGTTCCTGGCTGTTTATTGTTGGTGCTAGTGTTAAACGATGACTCACTGTCCTTACACAGATGATAATTAGTGTGTAAATGTCAAAGTAGACCCTGGACATTTATCTTAAGGCTGTATACTCCTTGCTAACATTATTGCTATTCCTGGCTCCCCACTTTTACTGGCTGGAAAATGATTGGGACACCTCAAGATCAGAGAGTAGAGATCCTGCCGCTGAGCAAAATTCACAACTCAGTCAAGCAACAGCAAATCTCTCTCCAAACATGATCTAGCCCCAGTCAAGTCTCAACAATACTTCAACACATAAAATAGGGGACACGAAAACCTCAAAACAACAACCAGACCCCAAATAAGAATAACCAGAAAGGGTCCTCAGGACCCATGCTTGAAATTCTACTCATATATCAAAAACAGAGAGAAGTCCCAGAACAAAGATGATATCTGCACCTAAAGGACAAGGGGACTCCATCTCAACTAATGCACAAGTTTAAGACCTCTGAAAACATAAGGAAACAGGCAAACAAATCTCCCTCCAAAATGTATAATTCCCAAACAAAAGATAGAAATGTATAGAAGCGGATAAAATTCCAGAGAATGACTATAAAAATCCTATTATTAAAATGTTCAGTGAACCAAAAGAAGATCTAAGAAATGAATTAAGAGAGAAAATACAGGAGATGAAATATCCTTTCATTTAAGAAATAGAAATATTGAAAAGAAACCAATCAGAACTCCTGGAAATGAATAACAAAATAAATCAAATTATAAATTCAATGAAAACCATCACCAACAGATTAGATTGCTTTAAAAATAGAACTTTGGGCCTTGAAGTTAGAACTTTGGGCCTTGAAAACAGGGTATATAAACTTGAATACTCAGTATTCAATAAAGAAATAAAAATGAAAGCCCATGATGGAATATATAAGAACTCTGGGACAGTAACAAGAGAACAAATCTGAGAGTCATGGGGATAGAAGAGAACTGGAAATACAAGGTAAAAGCTAATGCCTATTCTTAATAGAATGTCTTCAGTGAGATAGTAGTAGAATTTTCCCCCTATTTTAAAAAAGAGATAGATGCCCACGTACAGGAGAACCCCCAATAGACAAGATCAGAACAAATGCTTCCAAGACACTTCACAATCAAAATTCCTAACATAGAAAATAATAAAATAATACTAAAATCTTTAAGAGAAAAATGTCAGGTCACATTTGGATCAAATCACTAAGGCTCACTCCTGATCTGTCCCTAAAATCAAGGAGGGCCTGGAGTAAGATATACCAAGCTCTTAAAAGAAAACAATTGCCAGCCACGGCATACTACATATACAGAGGAATCCAAAAACAAAACCCAAATGTCCCAAATGGGAATTTCATTAGAAGAGTAGACAATTAAATGAAAACAAGACTAGAATTAAATATAGCAAGCAAACCAAAATGGGGGAAAACTACAAATAGGTCCATAATAACACAATGTAAATAGTCTTAACTACTCAATTAAAAGATACATTAGAAGAATGGATTAAAAAACAAGTTCAAACTATATGCTGTTTGCCAGAAACTCATCTAACAGGTAAAGATATCCACAGGAATGAGAGTAAAAGGATAAAAAAATACATTTTATGCAAATGAAATCCAAAAGCAAGAAGGAGTAGCTGACAAAGCAGATTTCAAGCAAAAAATAAGAGACAAAGATCTCTACATCCTGATTAAGGGAAGAATCCAACAAGAAGATACTATGTACTAAATATATATGCCCCAAATGTCAGTGCACCTAATTACATAGAAAAAAATTCTTTGATATTAAATTCAGACAGGTCTCAAAACAAAAATATTGGGTGATTTTAACACACCCTTATTACCAATATGCAGTTTATCCAAACATAAAATCAATAAGAATATTCCCAGCCTAAATAATACTATTAAACAAAAGGGCCTAGTATACCTCTATAGAATATTTCACTCCAAAACAGCTGAACTTACTGCCTTCTCAGCAGCACACAGAACCTTTTCCAAAATAGACCATATTCTAGGTCACAATGTATCAGTAAAGACAAAAAAAATTATATAATTGCATGCATTCTACCAGATCATAATGGAATTAAACTAAAAATAAACAGAAAAAATAATAAAAACAACCTAAACACATGAAAAGTGAACAGTGCTCTCCTAATTGAAAAATGGATCATATAAGAAGTCAAGAAATTCTTAGCAACAAATGAGAACATAGATACAGCATATCAAAATCTTTGAGACAGTAAAAAAGCAATTTTAGGAGGAAAAATTATAGCACTGAGTGCCTACATTAAAAAATTAGAGTGAGTTTGTTGGGATGAATCCAACTACTATGTGTAACTCTAAAGTTGTAATTAAAAAAAAAAACAGAACCAAAATAAACCTTTTCTCTTTAAAAGAGAGAGAGAGAGAGAGAGAGAGAGAGAGAGATCCCCAAATAAACAAGCTTATGCTCCACCTCAAGCACTTATAAAAGGAAAAAAAAATGAATCCCCAAATCATTAGAAGGCAGGAAATAATTAAGAGATAAAAGCAATGAATTTTAAAATATAAAAAATTCTAAACCCATATGAGTTGCCCAAATTGAACAAGGAAAATATAGAAAACCTTGAAAAACTCATGCAAAATAATGAAAGTGAAACAACACTTAAAAGTCTTCAAACAAAGAAAAGGCTAGGACCAGACATATTCTCATCTGAGTTCTACCAGACCTTTAAAAAAGAACTAAACCAGTCTTTCTAAAATTATTCCATAAAATTGAAAGGGTGGGAACACTCTGAAATACATTCTGTGAAGCCAGTATAACCCCAATTCCAAAATCAGACAAAGACACATCAAGGAAAGAAAACTATAGACCAATATCCCTATGAACAAAGATAGAAAAATTCTTTAAAAATATTAGCAAACCACATTCGAAAACACATCAAGAGGATGATATACCATGATCAAGTGGATTTCATCCCAGGAATGCAAGGTTGGTTCAACATATTAAAATCAGTAAAAGTAATTTGCCACATAAAGATAACTAAAGATAAGAATCATATGTTCATCTCAATAGATGTAGTAAAGGTCTTTGATAAAATCAAGCAGTCATTCATGTTAAAAACTCTGGAGAAACTAGAGACGGAAGAAAATTACCTCAACATTTTAAAGGCTATATATGAAAAACCCAATGCCAACATCATACTGAAGGTACAAAAACTGAAAGCATTTCCTCTAAACTCAGGAACAAGACAGGATATCCACTCTCACTAGTTCTATTCAATATTGTTCTCAAAACTTTAGCCACAGCAATTAAATAAGAAAAGAAAATTAAATTGATATAAATAGAAAAAACAGAAGTCAAACTATCTCTATTTGCTGATAACATGATTTTACATCTATAAAGCCAATAAAACTCCATTAGATTTCTAGAGGTGATAAATGAATTCAGTCAAGCAGCATGATACAAGATCAACATTCATAAATCAAGAGCTTTCTTGTGCTTCAACAGTGATTATGCTGTGAAAGAAATCCAGGAAAACTACCCCATTAACAATAACTTCAAAAAAATAAAATAAAATACTTGGGAATTAAACTAACCAAGGAAGTAAAAGATCTCTACAATAAAAATTATAGAACACTAAAGAAAGAAATTGAAGAAGACACAAGAAGATGGAAAGACCTCCCATGTTCTTGGAGAGGCAGAATTAATATTGTCCAAATGCCCATATTATCGAAAATGTTACACAGATTCAATATGATCCCCATCAAAATCCCAATGACATTCCCCACAGAACTAGAAAAAATATCTCTAAAATTCATCTGGAATAATAAGAAACAGAGAAGCCAAAGCTACTTGGATCAAGAAGAGCAATGCAGTAGGCATCACAATACCTGATCTCAAATTATACTGCAAAGCTAAAGTAACAAAACCAGCATGATATTAGCATCAAAATAGACATGAAAGCTAATGGAATAAAATAGAAAACAGAGACAAACCCCCATAGATACAGTTGTCTGATAATAGACAACACTGCAAAAGCATAGAGAAAAGAGCCTTTTTAACAAATGATGCTGAGAAAACTGACTATGTATAGAACAATGAAACTAGATTCCTATCTCCAACTCTGCACAAAAGTTAAATCAAAGTGAATTGAAGATTACTATCTCTATTTGCTGATCACATGATCTTATATCTGGAAAACCCATAATACTCCATTAGATTACTAGAGCTGAGAAATGAATTCAGCAAAGTAGCATGATACAAGATCAACATTCATAAATCAAGAACTTTCTTATATTTCAACAGTGATTATGATTAATATACAAAACACTCAAAAGCTTAACACCAAAACAACAGCAACAACAACAAAAATAACCCAATCAATAAATGGGCAGAAGTCCTAGAAAGACATTCCTCAAAAGAAGGGAGGTGAATAGCCAACAAATACATAAAAAATGTTCAACATCTATACATGTCAGGGAAATGTAAATACAAACTACATTAAGATTTCAATTCACTCCAATCAGAATGACAATTATCAAGAATACAAATAATATATGTACATCTAAAAAGAACAAATAAAAATAAAAAGGAACAGAAATAATAATAAATACTGGCAAGAATATAGGGGAAAGGGTACATTGCTGGAGAGCAAATTAGTACAACACTGTGGAAAGTAGTATGGAAATTCTTCAAAAAACTAGGAATGGAACCACCATATGACCCTCCTTTCTCACTTCTTTGTATTTATCCAAAAGAACTAAAATCAACGTACTATAGTGACAAAGCCACATCAGTGTTTATAACAGCACAATTCACAATAGCCAAATTATGGAACCAGCCTAGCTGTTCATCAGTAGATGAACAGATTAAGAAAATGTGGTATGTTAATATAGGGAAGTTTTACTCTTCCATAGAGAAGAAAAAAATTATGGCATTTGCTGAAAAATGGATGGAACTGAAGAACATCATGTTAACTGAAATAAACCTGAGAGAAAATAAAGGATTGAATATTTTCTCTCATTAACATAAACTAGAGCAAAATAAGGGGAAAAGTAGGGAGGAGATCATATATCATAAATACATCAGGAAGATCAGTTGAGTAGAAGATTGAGAGTTAGAGAGGGGGAATAGTAAAGGGGAGAAAATGCAGACCGAATTTAACAAAATCACACTATGTATCATATAGTGAATTACACCTTTATGGATATGTATAAAGTGCCAATCAGAAATAAAATAATAACAAGTGAAAGGAAGAGCAGTAGTTGAGGAAGGAGAATAAGAGGAGGAGGTGGGAGGAATGGAGGCCACTAGGGACTGAAATGTATTAAATCATCCCATGCAGTTATGATTTTATCAAAATGAACCCAGCTATTATGTGTAACTATTGTTAAGGTTTGGATGTGCAAAAGCTCATGTGTGAGTCAATGCAAGAAAGTTCAGGGGAGAAATGATTGGGTTATGGGATTCTTAAAACAATCAATGAATTAATCCCCTGATGGGATTAACTGAGTGATGACTGAAGGTGGATAGGGCATGGCTAGAGGAGGTGGGTCATCTGGAGCACGCCTTTGAGGTGCATATTTTGTATCTGTTGAATGAAGTTTCTCTCTCTCTCTCTCTCCTTCCTGATCATCTTGTGAGCCACTTCCCTTCACCACACTCTTCCATCATGGTGTTCTGCCTCACCTTGAGCCCTGAGGGATGGAGCTGGCTGTGTATGGACTGAGACCATGAGCCCCCAAATAAACTTTTCTTCCTCTAAAATTGTTCTTTTTGGGTCTTTCAGTCATGGTAGCAAGAAGACTGAAACAACGTATCGTTGTTTATATGCTGTAACAAAATAAATTAATTAAAAATAATTAAAGGGGATGGAAGAATGGAAGTTAATTGGATCAGACAAAGGGAAATGAAGGGAAGGGATTGGGGATGGGAATAGGAAAGATAGGAGAATGAATCAGACATAACTTTTCTATGTTCATATATGAATATACAACCAGTATAACTCCACATCGTGTACAACCACAAGAATGGGAAATTATACTCCATATATGTATAAGATATCAAAATACAATTCTAGTGTCATGTATAACTAAAAAGAACAAATTTTAAAAATTTAATTAAAAAAATAAAATATAGTATAGTAGAATAACTGTGGTTTACAACAATAAATTGAACAATATATTGTTGAACAAATAAATTGTGAATAATACTGCTAAAAACCCAGACTTTTAATAATTTGGGGTATGTACCCAGAAATGGAATAATTTGGTATAGATAATATGGTAAATCTATTTCTACTTTTTGAGAAACTGCCACACTGTTTCCTACAGTGACTGTATCATTTTAAAAACATGCCTACCAGCAGTAGTCAAGGGTTCCAATTTCCCCACATTCTTACCAATACTTGTTAGTTTGAGGTATGCATATTTTTTAATTGACACATAGTAATGTACATATTTGTGGAGTACAGTGTGACATTTCAATACATGTTGACAATGTACAATGATCAGATCACAGTAATGGGCATATCTATCACCTCAGACATTGATCTATTCTTTGTGTTGGGAACATTCAAAATCCTGTGTACCAGTTATTTTGAAATGCTCAATTTATTGTTGTAAACCATAGTTATTCTACTATACTAGAGAGTATTATAAGTTATTTAAAAAATAATTAAGGTAATAATGTAATATTTTTGTTAGTGGTGTAGCTCAGTGGTAGAGCATGTGCTTATCATGTAAGAAACCATGGAGTCAATCATCATAAATAAATAAATAAATAAATAAATAAATAAATACTATTTAATAAAAAATTTAAAAATCTAAGCTAAAACCATAGATATGTGCAAGACAATGTAATTATGTCAATTAACTTTTTTTAACTTAAAGATCTAAGTTAAAGCAAAAATTCCATAATGAACAAAATATCAAAATTTTAAATATAGATCATTATTAGTGATTTTTCCTTTTGCTTCATTTTCCATGGCACTGCTAAAGTCATCCCTTTGCCAAGAACTTCATGGTGGATCTCATATTTTTCCTATCATTTTATTTTGAGAGTATTGTGACAGACAACCTGACCTTTGAAGTATTGGTCACCAAATGTAAGAATTCAACTGTAGACATGGTTTTCTCTTAAAATATTGAGCTTCAGGCTAAATAGAAATTGGATGAGATTTGGAGGTAGGGCCAAGTTTGCATGAATTATGGAGAATTGAGGACAAAGTTTTTAGGTGCCACATTAAAAGAAGAGCATACAGACAGCACAGAGATAAAGAAGACACCAGTGGGTGCTTACTCAACAGCAACCTCCAAAGACCACTCCTGGCTATTAGGATACATTCTCTCTTGCCATTTGTACAGGCTTTCCATCCCAGCCTCTGTTGTAGGTAGATGTAGTTATATAACTCAAGCCTAACAGGTAAAGGTAGAAAGTCATGGGAAGGAAGAGCTTCTGAAAATTGTTTTCCTTCCTGGTCAAAGAAAACCTAGCTTCTTCCAATCCTCTAAACCTGCCTTTGAAGAAAATCACTGTCTAATGCTGTTGCAGATATCTTAGATCCATAAGAGACAAGCATGAGGATGAAATACAACATACTCATAATGCTAAAGTAGAAGGATGTGAAGAAACTGGATCCTTGCTGACCTCTGGACTAGATGTTGCTGATACCAAGTCAAATTCTACCAAGCCAGTGCATTGATCCCTCAATGGAAATATTAGGAAGTATTAGTAAGGAGAATTCACAACAGTGTTAGGGGGAGAAGACAGTGAGTATTGGGAACCCACTACTCTCCTATTAAAAATTTCCCCCAAAATTGTCATCAACCAGAATCCTGGAAGGACTGGGAGTATAAATGGTAGAGTACAGAAGTACATGCTTGGCATGCATGAGGCCCTGAGTTCAATCCCCAGGATTAAAAATAATAATAATAATAATAATAATAATAATAATCCTAGAAAATTTATTTCCCAATGGAATAAGTTAATATGAGGGGGAAATGGGTTTTAGTGATCCAAAGATTAGGACAACATCATACACTGTTTGGACCAGCCCAGATCCCCTTTATTGGGTCAGGGTACCATCCTCTAGCTGCTCTAAGTGCTGAATGCTAATAGCTTACAGGTGCATCCTTTCTACAAATCTTATGAACTCACCTGTAAATGGCTTTAAGGTTACAACCTACAACCAATGGCTGACTGATATGGGAGAAAGGGGCCAAAAGGGTGACTGTCCCCTTTTCACAGTGTAAAACAATTTTGTAATACCAAGCATGCTCCAGAACTCCCCAGTGAGATAAGCCTAAAGTTCTAGGATCTATTTGTTTCCCTATTGCTTCCCTTGCCCTATCCTGATTTCCCTCACTCCCTTACAATTTCACCTGAGATCACCCCCAGCAAATCACATATACAAGATTTATTTCTAAAGAATCCAACCTAAGACCACATCATTTACTTTAAAATCCTCATACTTTGCTATTGTTATGTAAACAGTAGAGAATGTTGTCTTTAACATGTGCTCTGATTTTTCCTGATACAGCAGTTCAGGGGGAAAAAATACCAAATGTCAATTAGAGGCTTGTACCTGTTTCAGAAATGAGAAATATGGATTCTACCCATTGTTCTCTCCTTATTTTCTCATTTAATCATGTAAACATGTAATTATTTCTATTAAGTTCACTTTTCACATCCTTTCCACACTATTATACAGGGTCATGTTTAGTGATGCTTAAATTTGACATTATTCCATAAGTGCAAGAAAAAAAAAATAGTATCAGAAACTGAGTGTCTCCAAAGTCAAAGCTGTTAACTTCAATGCCAATATGCTCTTTCAAGAATTTTAACACCATTTTTTTTTCTGGTCTTATAAGAGTAGCATCATTAGTAGAGTGTTAGTTGCCTACTACTATTCTAACAAGGAGCTTAAAACATCACAAATGTATTATTTTAGAGTTCTGGAGGACAAAGGTATGAAATGGATTTCACTGGACTAAAAAAAATTGATCAAGGCTGGATTCTTTTTTGGAAGCTCCAGAGGAAAATTTGTTTTCTTATCTTTTCCAGATTCTACAGGCTCCCTTATTCTTTGGTTCATACTGCCCATCTTCAAAGCCAGAAAAGTTCACTCAAATCTTTCTCATGATGTTCTCTCTCATTCTAGCTCTTCTCTTCTTTCACTTCAGAAGATTCTTGTGATTATAATGGGCCCAAACACATAATACAGGAATATTTTAATGTTGTAAGACCAGCTAGTTAGCACCTTAATTCTATCCAGTCTTATTCTCCCTCGCCATGTAACAATATATCCATAGAATTCCTGGGTTAGGAAACAGATGTCTTTGGAGAACTGTTGTTTTGACACAAACAGCTAGATTAAGAACAATAATTTTAGTCAGCAAATTAGCCACATTCTTCAACTGTCTAGTTTTCAGCTGATGTTATTTTCCTGCTCCACCAAGTAAAACTCTGATATTCATTAAGTCAAAACTTTAAAAGCTGAATCTGAAAAATACAGACCAGGACTAAGCAGAAAACTGTTTTATGCTATATCTTTTACTCTCCCACCATTTTGAACAAAGAGTGCTTGCTACAGCAATCCATAAAACTTATGACTGATTAAAATCTACAAAATCAGGGAAGAAGTAGGATGGAGAGAAATTTAAGAGAGAACTAAGACTGATTTTCTAGATATCACAAGGACTGAAATACCATGGAAAGTTAATGCAAGAAGAGAACTCCCAAGTGATTCTCTGGTATGGGGCTGTACAGTATATAGAATTCTAGTATATTCTATGAACTGAAAAAATAACTTGGTGGTATTGAGGATTGAACCCAGTGATGGTCTACCACTGAGCTAAAATAAGTATGCTAAAACTTTTACTTTCATTTAATTATTGAATTACTAAAATGTTAGTAAGAAAGTTCCTTCAGGCTGCACATAGAACTTGACATGGGAATCATTCTTCAAGTAATTAGTCCACTAGCTCATCTATATATTTATATTTGTACATAATAAATTAAAATAGGAAATAATATATAGGAGCATACTTTGTGCAGTACATATACTTTTCCCATACAAATTTGGAACAGTATATATTGCAATGGAAAAATCTTAGAAATGTAAATAAGAGAGAAAAATAATTATCACGTGCAACCCAATCATCTAGAGATACCAAATACTCATATTTGTCATATTCACTGTCAGGGTGCTGATAGGAAGAGTAACATTTCCAACATACCTAATTTGAGGTGAGTTTAGCAAAAATATTTTCTAAGTTGTCAATGGACTATGGAGAAAGCATAATAATTAGTGTAATTCCTTAAGTCTAGTAAGAGCAAGGCCTGTGTATACTCATAGCCCTCAATGGGTAAGTGAGAAAAAATTATCCGGAAGAAAGAGAGAAAGAAGGAGGAAGCAGGAGCCATGTCTAATAATAGATGTAATATTAAGACTGGATACAGAATCTCCGAAGTGGTCACCCAAGAAAGTGGTAAGAATAAATATTCAGATATCCCCATCCTCCCTTTTTCTAGCTCCTCAAAGTCAAGTGGAAGTCAAAGGCAAGGAGGGCTACTGATGTAGTTAGCAGAACAGATGAACAAAGTGAAGAGTGCTCTGGAGGAAAAAATGGAAAATATCCAGAATAGTGTATGTGTGTGTGTGTGTGTGTGTGTGTGTGTGTGTGCGTGCACACACCTCATTCATTCATGTACCCCTAGATTCATGCACCAAATAATCATGAAAGTGGCCAAAGACCATGTCCTGGGGGTTCACAATTTTTCTCTATTGGTATCTCTCTTCCTCTGATAATGTCTAATATTTATTTTACTTGTTATTTTAGTAGATATCTGGTTTGGGGGAGGATTATTTTTGTTGGTTGGTTTTGCTGGCCCAACCTCATTTCCTCTTTTGATAGTAGCACTCTGATTTTCCTACTGGAAGTCATTCCAACATACTCAGTCCTCGTTCTGACCCCACCCCCAGATCATTCCAGGCCTATAAGCCATGTCTTACCCCACCTCTGGCCACAATAAATATTTCAGGAATGGGAACAAAATCCAAGTTTCATCCAATGTGAAATGGGCTCAAGGCTCTTATTGACATAATTGGAAAGAAGATGCTGTCTTCCTTTGGGCATTGAGTTGGTAAGATGAAGAACCAGATGTACAGCATATGCTGCTCATAGAATGCACTGGGTGTAGCACTAATGCTGACAAGAGCAGCTCTCCAAAACAGAAAGAAAGAGCAAAGTCAAATCCAGATTCCTGCCACATCTCTGCCTACACTTACTCCTACATTGATGCCTATTGCTTTTCAATTATGTGAGATTTTATATATAGTTACAGTTACTGTTGTTGCTGTGATTGAGCCCAGGGCCTCCAGCATGCTAAGCACATGTTTTATCACTGAGCTACACCTCCCAGCTCCTTCAAGTGGATCTATTTTGATTAAAACTATTTGGTTTGAGTTTGGAGTTAAGGTAATCTAGAATCCTGACTGATGAGGAAATATAACATCAATATATGTTCCCATCAGTACCCATAGAGGCATACCCTATTTTAACTGGTTGCTTCAGTCATTGGATTTAGGAATGGACCCTAGTTTATTAAATAGAACCCAATTTAGTCAGGCACAGTGCTGCATGTCATCACTTGACCCAGGGATTTGAGGCTCAATTTTGGAATATATATATAATAATTCTAGCTTATTTATATCATAGCATTCTTTGACCAACATGACTTCATATGCTTCTTTGAACAACTCTGACTTCCTTGGAATAAGTCCATGGAAAATAATTTTGGAAATAAAACTTGTGCATACTTTTTAGGATCTTGATACAAGTTTTTGTTTTCTGAAAGGTGACTATGACCTTGGTATGGTGGTTTAGGCCAGTAATCTCAGTTACTCAGGAGGCTGAGGTAGGAGAATTCCAAGTTTGAGGCAAGTCTGGGCAATTCAGTGAGACCCTGTCTTGAAATAAAATTTTAGAAGGCGTGCAGGTGGAGTTCTGTGTAAAGCACCTGCCTATGCACTCATGAGGCTCTGGGTTAAATTTACAGCATCAAAAAAAAAAAAAGTTACTAATGCAAAAACACTATAATCTTCTTTTCCAAATTCTAAAAATATTAACAGGGATTTCTGGAAAAATGAACACAAAATCTGCTCTTACAGCTAATGCATATGTAGAAAGCTCTCAGAACACAATAAGAGAATTTTAAAATTGTAAACAATCTCAGGACTATATTCAATGCATGACATTGAAAAACTCTTTTCTTCTCAAAATAAAATTCTGATGAATCATTTTCATCTAAAATTCCATACTCTAGCCCACTGGCCACTTTGAAATTCCTCAAAAGCTAGAACATAGGTTTTCACACCCTGTCATTTTTGCTTGAAAGGGATGAAGCATCAGGGAGTTCTCACTTGGCTTGGTATCTTCACAGAAAGTCCTAGGAGAGAAAAAAGATGTTAAGGACCTTTTGAGAGTGGGTGGGAAAGTGGGCGGTTGTGAAATTTCTGAAGAAGTGGAAGAGCCAGAAAGAAGGCTGATCTTTGGAATATCTCTCAGTGGATAGCAAGGATAATTTTGTAGGGGTTTCAAATTCAGCCTAGATGCAAGTGAGCTAAGAAATGAAACAGGCTTAAGAACCACGCCTATGGATTGGGAATAGAGGCATGCAAGAGGCTCTGATATTGATTACCAAACACACATATATGTGTGTACACACACACACACACACACACACACACACGAGATAAAAACTATATCAAGAAAATAACCTTGGGTGTGGGTACAATCAGTCACATAGAAATGTTTGGAAGGAGAGAGAAAGAGCAGTCTTAGGATGTTTAAAATTGTGTATTATAATATAGCATATAGGGGTTGCAGTTATAGCTCAGTGGTAGAGTTCTTATAGCACACACAAGACCCTGAATTCAATCCCCAGCATTGGGAAACAATAAAAATAAATAAAATAAAAATTAACATACATGTAGAAATATGTACAAATTATACTTGCTAGCTTGTTGAATTTTGGCAAAGTTAAAATCCCTGTATAACCAGGACTCAGAATAAAAAACAGAATATCACAGTGGACCGCAGGTGATTCATGCCTGTGTGTGAGTGTGTATTAGTTCATTTCAAATATATAAAAATTAATTTTTTAGAGTAATAGTCCAGAATTTTTTTCTAAACCAGGGATCAGCAATCTACGGCCTGAGGGCTAGCTGCCTGTAGCGCCTTCGTTTTGTTGTTGTTGTTTTTTTTTTTTAGTATGGTGCTAAGGATCAAACCCAGTGCCTCACGTGTGCTAGGCACTCTACCACTGATCTACAACCCCATTCCTAGCTGCCTGTTTTGGTAAATACAGTGATATTGCAGTACAGTCATGCAATTCATTTTCATATTGGGTGTGGCTGCCAATATGACCTTATTGCCAATATGGCCTTATGGTCATGAAGACTAATTTACTCGCACCCTTTAGAGAAAAAACAGATGATGCATGACCTAAACAATAGGGGAGAGTATGGGGGTAAGGAAAGAGAGACACACTGTGATCCAAATGGCTCCTTCTAGAATTTTCATAGTTGCTCTAGAGTCTAGAATACCTGCGATATTAAGTAACAGGTTACTATCACACTGAGAGCAAGTGTGATAGAACTTTAGCTATTAAAATAATATTTTGCTACTCCAGAGTCTACTTAAAGGATGTTATCAATGAATTGCAAATCTTCATCAATCACATTTCCTTAGAGGCCCACTTCACCAAAACTTGTTAGAGACACAAAAACCATTTACTCAAGATTTATACCTCCATGTTTTCATACATGAAGAGAGCAGACTGTGACCTGCTCTCAGGTACTTCATGATGTATAGAACAGCAGTTGTTGCCCTATTCCTAAACCTGGCTTACTCCACTTTGTAAAGCAGTAGATTGCCATGAATTACTCCATTTTAAGTGTAAGTGCCAAGGTAGAATGACCTTATTTGTACAGGTAAACAACCATCATCTGTTTAGCCCCACCATAAAGCACAAACTGAAATATAACTTATATGTCCCAAACTGAATCAGGGAGTACCTAGATACCAAAATCATATCAGGAACACCAGACATGGGAGCGTATCAACCTCACCAGATGTAACTCTACCACCTAAGACCCATGAAAGGAGATGTATCATGACCCAATCACCTAATCACTAATTACAAGACTTGCTCAGGAAAATCACCACAGCAATGAACCTCTGATTTCCTGTCACCATAGGTTTCTGCAGTGCAGTTTCTCCTCCCCAAGATGACTATGCACTGCCCACTCAAAGCTGGCACTTTAGGCTAAAACTCCAAGCTGACATTCAGAAACTGAAACTGCTATCTGGACCCTCTCTTTTGACAACGCTATAGAAATGGTTCATTAAAATCCTAATGTGACTACCTACAGGTGATCTGTGACTCTGAATCCATATCTCACTCTGTACTCTTAGCTCAGAATCCTATAACCCCATAACTGCCTCAATCCTTGCTTAGTATTTCTGACTTATTTATAAATCATTGTGTGAATTATGATGTGTGATTTAAGTGTTATAGATATTAGAAATTAAGATTGGAATAAAAGAACTTGTGATTGCCGGGTTTATGACTATCAAGTGACCTGTGAGTATTCAGAGAACTGCCACTGATGAAAAGTGGCTTAAAGGCTTATAAATTTATTGTTATCCAATAAATTCTGACGTGAAAAGACATACATGTTTCTTCTATGTTAATGACATAGCTCACAACAATGTGCTTTCACATTTGTAGGCCACTAGTCTCTTAAGACTGAAATGGAAATCTGAGAGTTGTTTTAATATCTTATTCCAATTAGAATGGCTTTTATCAAGAACACAAACAATAATAGATGTTGGTGTGGATGTGGGGGAAAAGGCACACTTGTACATTGCTGGTGGAGTTGCAAATTGGTGCAGCCACTCTGGAAAGCAGTGTGGAGAATCCTCAGAAAAATTGGAATGGAGTCACATTTTGACCGTTATCCCCACTTCAGCTTATACCCAAAGGACTTAAAATTAGCATACTACAGTAGTAACACAGCCACATCAATTCACAATAGCTAGATTGTGGAACCAACCAAGATACCCTTCAACAGATGAATGGATAAAGAAACTGTGGTATATATACACAATGGAATATTATTCAGACATAAAGAAGGATAATATTATGGCATTTGCAAATAAATGGATGGAACTGGAGAGTATCATGCTAAGTGAAATAAGCCAATCCCAAAAAACCAAAGGCTGAATGTTTTCCCTAATAAGTGGATGATAATATATAGTGGGGGTGGGTGGGGGAGGAGTGAGAGAAGAATGGAGGAGTTTTAGATTATGCAGAAGGAAATGAGAGGGAGGAGGTATGAAAAATTATGGAATGATATAGACATCACTACCCTATGTACATGTATGATTACACAAATGGTATGAATCTACATCATGTATAACCATAGAAATGAAATGATGAACCCCATTTGTGTACAATGAATCAAAATGTAGTCTGTAAAAAATAAAAAATAAATAATTTTTTAAAGTATATTAAAAAAGTGAAATGGAGATGTAATTTGTGTATGTGTGAAATGGAGATGTAATTTGTGTATGTGTGGTGGGAATCAAATCTAAGACCATCCACATGGTAAGTACTCATTCTACCATGATTATTTTTAAATTAAAGAAAGGAAGGAGCAGTATGGAGAGCTCTTCTGAGATGATCTAAGTAACTCCCCACACTTGTGTGCTAGGCTTTCTACATATGGCAACCCAGGGTAAATAAACAAAGTCAATATTTGCTAGGATTCTTATGTCGAAACCTCATGACCAAGGTGACAGTATCTGGAGGTGAGGCCTTAGGGAGGCCATTAGGTCATGAATGTGGGGCCCTCATAAATGGGATTAGTGCCCTTTTTAAAAAGACCTCAGAGAGCTCCCTTGCCCACTCCAACAGGTGAGAACACAGCAAGAAGGTGACATCTAGGAAGAGAAAATGAGTCTTCCCCAGGCATTAGATCAGACAGTGCCCTAATTTTGGACTTTCCAGCCTCTAGAAGCATGAGAAGTAAATGTGTGTGGTTTGTACACCATCCAGTCTTGGTGTCCTGTTATAGCAGCCCCAGAAGACTAAGGCAATATCACAGATATTACTACAACTATATGAGAATGGAAGACTTTGAAAATGTTATCTTGCCCTCAAGATTTGTAGACCATTCTAAATACACAGTACTTTACTTTGATTTTTGTTTAATTTTTAGAGACAGGGTCTTACTATGTTGCCCAAGCTTACCTCAAACTCCTCAGCTCAAGTGACACTCTTGCCTCAGCCTCCTGAGTTTTTGGAATCATAGGCGTATGTCAACATGTCCAGCTAATACAGTACTTTGAAAAGAAAAAAATATCTTTACCACAGAATGGCATTTTGTTTAAACACTATGATTCTACTGGTTGATAACTTTGCATAAAATTAACTCATTTTCAATTGAAAATGTATTTTCTGTCAAGGATTTGGGGAGAGTCTCAGAGTATACCTAAAATCTACCGAGAATGTATTGAAAATATTATATGCTAGTGTTTTCTGCAAGGATAGGTATAGATTTCAAAATAATATAAATAAATATGGAATGCTCAAAAGATCATATGAAACAATATTTGAATTATTCCATCTACTTGTCTATCACCCTCTAATTCCAACTATCTAACCCTAAATTTACCCTTTTCCCTGATTTTCTCCAGGTGGAACACTATGTATATAGGAAAACCAAAATATTAATGAAGACTCTTCCCACATCATCTATCTCATTATTTTTCTCCTTGACTCTCTATACCCTTCGTGTATTATTTTTCTTCCTCCCTGTTTCCCTTACTTCTTTGACACAAAATGTGATAATGAAGAATGTATAGTCCTTCTCAAATAGTCCCAGTGGTGAAGAAAGAAAGAAAGATAGATAGATAGATAGATAGATAGATAGATAGATAGATATAAAATAATTGTAGTAAGACAATGTTAGTACTTTGGTACCGATTTGGACAAAGTGCTATGGAATTAAAGAAGGACGATACATTTTTCTGGAGGGTGTCACCCAGAAGGTGGCATTAGGAGAGACTCGGAAGGTGAATAGTTTAGTAATCACCAAGGGGGTGCCAGAGAAATGGAAGCAGGGTCAGGTGAGGGAAGGGACTTATGTGGGCAAAGGCAGAGAAATGAAGAGTGTGATGTGTTTAGGGAATGCTAATATTTTGACGTAGTTCCTAAAGGAATGAACTTTTCTGTTGTGGGTTTTGTTTTTAAGTGATGGGGTTGAACCCAGACCCTTGGGCTTGCTAGTTGAGAGCTCTGCCACTGAGCACATCCCCAGTTCCTATATTGAATTTTAAAATTTATCTACTAGAAACACTTGGTGGGGAGGGTGTGCTAAGAGGAAAAAGGTAGAATGGGAAAACTGACTGATTTAATTTTAACAAGAACAATGAAGTCATGGTATTGCTAACTGTCACAAGACTAGAAAGCAATTCCTCTTTCTATAACAAATATTCTTTTAAACCTGAAGTGAACAAACACAATTCCCTATAACTATTTTAGTTCCCTATAATAAACCTTTAAACCTCAATGTTACAAATCAATAGTCTTGGTATGATTAGATTAAATATCTGAATATCCTAGAAAAGTCTATAATTCAAATTTATGATAACGTATGGCATGAATATAAATTTAAATTGAAATATGAAATATGTAAACATCCTCATTTGCTAAACTTCCATTTGTCTTTAAAGCTGAGAAGTATCTCAGTATTATCTCAGGCATTTGTTACAATAATGAAAGTTAATTAACACACTGGGGATACACAACTATTCCAAGCTCTGAAACCGTAGGACGTGTTTCTGGTCCCAAGCATTTTGGATAAGGATACTCAATCTGTACTTACTCTTGTTGAGCACCAGTTTTATACTATATAATCTCAAAAAAAAAAAAAAACTATCTTTAAGGCTGGTGATTAAATGGGATTAAGGACTGAAAACATCAGCAGTTCTCCCCCAAAATGTGACTTGTGTACAGCAACGGGAGCCCAGTTTTCCTTAACATAATATATAGAATGGGAAGCTATGGACAGCATTATATGCAGCAGCAATATGTAAAACTAAATGAAGAAATGCTGGGGGTGTGTCTCAGTGGAAAAGTTCATGTTTAGCATGTACAAGGCCCTGGGCTCAATTCCCAGAAATGAATAAATTAAATAAATAAATGTAAACAAAGGTAAGTCATCAAGGGAAATTGAAGTAAATGAGGCAGAAGGAAAACCAGGAGATTAATTTGAGAATGCAAAGGAAAAAAATGTTAAGGAGAAGGGAATAGTCAACATGGTCAAAAATTTCATATCGTTTCACTGGGGTTATAGGTCAGTGGCAGAACATTTGCTTAGAATGAGGCCTTTGTTTACCCTACACCTCACACACTAAAAATATTTCAATTTTTTTCAAGGCATGAATACTAAATATTATAGGAATTTTTAAGAAGGAAATTACAGTCACTCAAGCAAAGGAAATAGAAATGAAATTGTTCTAACTACTATGTATGTGTATAGATGAGTCCCATATATCAACATGAAAGCAACTTCAGTAGATTAGGCAAGAAATGCTCATATCAGAACACCGTTTGTTAAGGAATAAATGAAAAATTAGAAGATGGGTATGAATTAATTTGCTAGGGCTATCAAAGACCAACAGAAATTTATTTCTTCATGCTACTAGGAAAGTTAGAATGTTCAGGAAGTTAGAAGTGAAAGACCAAAGTGTCCACAGGATTGGTTTCTTCTGAGGCCTCTCTCCTTGGCTTACAGATGGCTGGTCATCTTCTTGTATCTTCCCTTGATCCTCTCTCTCTCTCTCTCTCTCTCTCTCTCTCTCTCTCTCTCTCTCTCTCTCTCTGTGTGTGTGTGTGTGTGTGTGTGTGTGTGTGTGTTCTAATCTCCTCTTCTCATAAGGAGACCTGTTATTTTGGATTAGGGATGGCCCATACTACCTTGATTAGCACTTTGAAGGTCGTCTTCAATTACCTGTTCTGAGGTCACTGAGTTCAGAATTTCAACATATTAATTGGGGTAGTGACACAATTCAGCTCACATGTGTCCTTTATTTTTTAAGAAGTTTCATTATAAAACTAAAGTCAGACAAAAAGTTGGAAAAAGAAAAGCAAATTTAAAGAAAGATAGGATTTAAAGAGAAACTTTGTACTCAGAAGACAAATGTACTGAAAGAAATTAATCACATGTGATTCATCAGAGAGGGTGTAGAAGAGGCATGTCATGGTTCTTAAAAAACAATTCTTGAGAGAATTAATAGTGACCATGAGATGAAAAATGGATAAGCCAAAGCTATTTTTGAATGAATCATTCAGATGATACCTGTTTACACAGTAGCTACCACCAAGGGTCCTAATGCAAGAAAAAGAAATTTCTTGGAAATTGTGATTTATAATCACCTGCTCCTCCAGAAGGAAATCATATTTTTATACTTGGTTCTTGTTCAAATATTATGAATTGTTAATCAACCTAGGTTTCAGTCACAAAAGGATCATTTCCATGAGCTTGTTCTAACAATTTAAATCTTTGTGTCAACATAAGAGGTTCAACATCTTAGTTTAGCATCTTTGTTATTTTAGCATCCTTTGCATCTTCCCACCTTGTTTGTATGGAAAACATGCATCACAGTTACTATGATGTACCTTTGGTGTCTCACCCAAATCAGAATCAGAATTACTGGTTTTAATATATATTTTTTTCCTTTTGACAAGTTCTCATGCAACTGTTAAGCTCCGTAAAGTTTTAGAACCACTGTCATAGACTGCAGTATTTTATGTCTTCAGGTAGACAGTAAAGATTCCACCCAGCACATGGTTCGTACCAGAATTTTTATATTTCAGTTACTCTAGAAGAACAGGGCCCACTGAGAAAGGAATTCACAAAGAGGTGAATGATTTTAGTACTGGGTAGTTACATCTAGAATTTAACTCGTTTTGCATGAAGAATGATCTAACAATGCCATCAAATGTTTTGTTTTAAACTTTTAAATGCTTTGAATATTGAAAAATTACTCTGCTGTTTATAGAGAACATAATACAGATCAAAATGTCTGAATTAAGAGGTTACACATTTTTAAGTTGCTAGGTTGCCTTTCACTCTTTGATTTCTTTCCAAAAAGCCTGTTAACAGTAGCAATGTTTACCAGTCTCACAAAAATTACATTTTTAAAAAATATAGTGCAGGATCTTATTGAATAATCTCTACTTAAATGTAAATGTGAAGTTCCTTCTGTCATAAAAAGAATTTTTCAATTAAAAAAAAAGTGTGTGTGTTTTTAATGCTAAAAAAAAAATGGATAAGCCAAGACTTAATGACTGATTTTCTGTAGCATAGTAGCGAGCACTTATTTACTATGAATGAAGAAGACAGATGTGAGGAAAGGACCTTGAAGAGTGAGGAAAAGAATTGGAATATCTTTCAAGGAGAATAAAAAAAAGAGAGAGAGAAAAAGAAAAAAGAAAGAAATCTTCATCATGTTGGCTTAGGACCAGACTTCCTTAACAAGAATCCCAGAGTGCAAGAAATGAAATCAAGAATCAATAAATGGGATGGATTCAAACTAAAAAGTTCATTCTCAGCAAAGGAAACAAAAAGTGAAAAGAGAGCCTACAGAGTAGGAGAAAACTTTTTCCACACACACCTCAGATACAGCATTAATCTCCAAAATTTATAAAGAACTTAAAAAACTTTACACCAAAAATACAAAGAACCCAATCAATAAATAGGCTAAGGAATTGGGCAGACACTTCACAGAAGAAGATATACAGATGATCAACAAATATATGAAAAAGTGGTCAACAACTCTAGTAATAGAGAAATGTAGATCAAAACCACCCTAAGATTTCATCTCACCCCAATTAAAATGGCAATTATCGAGAATACAAGCAACAATAAGTGTTGGCAAGAATGTGGGGGAAAAGGCACACTCATACATTGCTGGTGCAGTTGCAAATGAGTATAGCCACTCTGGAAAGCAGTATGAAAATGCCTCAGAAAACTTGGAATAGACCCACCATTTGTTCCAGTTACCCCACTCCTCAATTTATAAACAGAGAACTTAAAATCAGCATACTACAGTGACGCAGTCACATCAATGTTTATAGCAGCTCAATTCACAATAGCTAGATTGTGGAATCAACCTAGATGCCCTTCAATAGATGAATGGATAAAGAAACTATGGTATATATACACAATGCAATATTATTCAGCCATAAAGAAGAATGAAATTATGGCATTTGCAGGTCAATGGATGGAGTTGGAGAATATCATGATAAGTGAAATAAGCCAGTTCTAAAAAGCCAAAGGCCAAATGTTTTCTCTGATAAGTGGATGATGATACACAACGAGGGGTGGGGAGCAGGAGTGGGTAAGAGAAGAATGGAGGAACTTTGGATTGTGTAGAGGGAAATGAGGGGTGGGGAAGGGATGGGGGTATGAAAGATGGTAAAATGAGACAAGCATCACTACCCTATGTACATGAATGATTACACAAATGGTGTGAATCTACATCATGTACAACCATATAAATGAAAAGTTGTACCCCATTTGTGTAGAATGAATCAAAATGCAGTCTGTAAAAATAATTTTTTTCTATCTACTATGTCCCAGGCTTCTTTATTTAAGAACAAAGTATGAGTGATGTGGGGATTAAAATCAAGAGCATCATTGAACTTCACCTTCCCTCCAACCAGTCCCCCAGACTCCCTGCCCTCACCCTTCATGCTTCCAATTCCTTCCTTAGTGAATTAAGAACTTAATCCCAAAAGCCCTGGTCCAGATTCCAGGTTCTCTCCCTACCTTCTCATGTTTCCTCTGCCCCCAGAGGGCAGGCACCTCAGTTTGAATGCATGGGAGAGCCCAGAGTGGTGACAGAGACCGAGGGAAAGGCTTCCCCCTCAGGAAAAGGGACTGGGGAGTAGAGTGTGGTGAAGTGAGGGCCTCTGTAACCTGGGGTACCAAAATGGGGTCCTGGGACCAGAGGAAAGGATACAGGTCCCCCTGAGAAAGGAGTCGCTGCAGCCTCAAAATCCTCTCGTTGGGAATAGTCAGTGCTTGATCGCTTGCACTTCTGACGCCGGTGACAGAACCACACTCCGTCCACGTCCTTCTCAAGCCCCAGCTGTTGGGCAGTGTGGCTGGTCTGCTGCAGTGTGGGTTTAGGGCACTGCAGGAACATGTTCTCCAGGTTGCTTCAGTCGGTTCTTGATACTCCTTCTCTTCGTCTTCCTTCCGGGCCTCCAGGAGGGTGTCCACGTTGTATCTCCTGAAGGCTCTCGTCGTTCTCTGCTCCCTCCTCCCACTTCTGCAGCAGGGGCCGCAGCTTGCACAAGTTTCTCAAACTGAGCTGCAGAGCCTCAAAGCGGTAGATGGTCGTTTGGCTGAACACCTTCCCAAAGAGAACCCCCAGGGTGAGCCCCATATCAGCCTGGGTATATCCAAGGGTGATCCTCTTCTGCTTCAGCAACTTGGCAAATTCCTCAAGTTCTTTCTGCAGAGCTTGGATATCTTGGGACTCCTCAGGCTTTTGCTCTACCTTCTCCTTCTCCACTTTTACCACAGCAGGGTGGGCAAAGCAGGGCTCGGAGAAGGCCCCCTCAGAGTTGCTCTACACCCCAGCTCCCACCTCGCTCTCAGGCTGAGAAGTCTCCAGGCCACTGTGAGGGACCAGGCCCATTCCAGCCTGAGGTCCACAGTATGCCACCCCTCCACAGAACTCATAGGGTGGGAGACATGAGTGACTCCCCCACACCTCCAAACCTGGCCCAACCCCCAGCCCAATTCCAGGACCACCGGGAGGGCCTGGGAAGCTTAGCCAGGTCCCAAGGTCAATCCAGCCCGGCTCTGATCCTCCTGACCCATCGCCCTCACCACCCAGAGAGGGTGAGAAGGCAAAGTCCGAAGCCAGGTGTCTGGCCATGGGTTGGAAGGGCACCCCAAACCGGGGCCCTGAAGAAATAGCTCGCCAAGGAAGTGCTCAGCACCTCTCTCCCTCCCAATCCCACCCACTAGCCAAAAAAAAATTAAAAATGATTGAAAAAAAGAAACTGAGTATTGAACATTAAAAGGACTGAATCATACTATACAAAAGCATGAATGAAGTTGGAAGCATTGTATTAAAATGACTATGGTCACATTACTTCCTGGTATGACCAGGCATACCAAGTCAACTGGAGACATATGTTTGAATTAATCCAGAATTTAGGATGTACCAAACTATTTTATTTTATTGTAAAACTTTTTACTTAATTCATATACTTTTGGTGGTGCTAGGGATGGAACACAGAACCTCTCATATGCTGGGCAAGTGCTCAACCACTGAGTTATAACTCCAACCTCTAGAACTATTTTTAATTAATATTTGTTCCATTGTAATTGTTCATTTTCAGGTTTTTCTTAATTGCTTAACTTAAATATTGAATTTAATTCCAAATTATGATTTAGAATTGGAAAAATACTTCATTAATCATCTATTCCTGTGTAACAATTTAGCTCAAAACTTGGGACTCAAAACAGTAAACAAGTATTATCTCACCATTTCTGTGGGTCACGAATCTGGGTGTAGTTTAGCTGGGCACCTCTGGCTGAGAAACTCTCATAAGACTGCAGTCTTGCTGTCTGCCAGGACTATGGCCTCATCCAAAGGCTTGAGTGGAGAAGGACCCACTTCCAAGTCATTGATGTGGTTGTCTGCAGAATTCAGGTCCTCAGGGATTGTTGGAGATGGGAATCTCAGTCGCTCCAGAGTTGTCAATGGAAACCTCTCCTAGTTCCTTGCCACACGAGCCTCTCTAAAAGGTGACTCACAACAACAACAAAAAGCCTATAGGTAAGGGCCTGGCTGGTAAAGAGTAATAAGGCAGATGAATAATTAAAGGTTTTAGGTATAGTTACAGTTTAGGAGATTTAGGGCCTGTCATGAAGATGAAGCTAGAGTGACAAGAAGCAGTCAGATAGTTAAGAAAATTGTGTATCCTGGTAAGGCATTTATGTTTCACTTTACAAGAAGGGAAACTTCAGAAGAATTGTAAATAGAAGAGAACATGGAATGATTTGGCAACAGTTTTCAGGCAGGGCTGGAGATTGTGATTGATAAAAGACCTATTAGAAAGTATAAATATGGTCAGTATAAGAATTAATTAGAGGTTAAATTCCCAGCTACTTGGAAGGTTGAGGCAGAAGGTTCACCAATTCAAACCTAGTCTGGGCAACTTAATGAGACTATCTCTCAAAATAAAGCAATAAAAGGGTTAGGGATATAGATCAGTGGTTGAACACTTGCCTAGTATATGTGATCCCTAGTACCACACACACACACATAAAAAGAAAAATCAAGCCTAAGTTAATCATGGAATGAACAGGCAATGAAGGAGAATGTTAAGGCTATTGTTCAAAGACTCAATTAAACAGACTACTGGCCAAGGACGACTTCCAGAATTCTGAACTGAATCACTTTGGATGGGTGGTAGGTCCATTCTTCTATATGGGAACAGAACAGGAAACAGATCTGGAGAGGAAAGGCCATGTGAATCCATGGTAATAAATACTCTACAAATACTTGTGAGACATATGGTGAATAAAGGACAGAATATTTTTCTAAAACAAAAAACCCATTAGGTTAAACTAGATTAAAATAATGATAATGAAATTTGGAGCATTATTTCTGAATGAGAAATAAAATTTTGTCATGATTACTTTGGAAAAATCATTTGCTAGGGATTTGTTTCCTCATCTAAAATATATTAAAATTTTGTACTTTTTTATGATTCTGATATCCTATGATTTAAAGAATTGGAAAATTATTTCCCAATTCTTCTCTTATCCTTAGCTGGTCTCTTCCCTTAATATCTGATTTTCACTGTGATGCCACCTCTTTTCTTGTTTTTACTCCTTTCTTTTTCATACTTCATATCACACACATCTAATTATATATGTGTGTGTGTGTGTGTGTGTGTGTGTGTGTATTAGTTTTTAAGGGAGTTTCTAGACAAGAAGAAAATAAGCAAAATATTCCATGCCGCTATTCACAAATTTGGCCCCTCCACAAATTTGGGGCCAAAGCATAGGATATGTAAATAATTTGGAATTACCATCAGTTAATAGAAAATATAAAAAATTAAAGAAGCTACTCTATGCAGTAAAATTTTATCATCTTTCTGTTGTATTGCAAAGAGGGTTAAAACTATCAGAAGAACAATTTAAGATCTGAAACTTAAACATGCAAGTGTAAATATCCAATGGTTCTCATCAAGTTTTATTGTAGAAGAGACTCTGGGAAGCCTCTGGGAAACTTAAAATGCATCCTTATCAATAATATGTTCACTTCATGTACTGAAGAGAGTAACATCTGCTAAGAATAAAAGGTAGAAAGTTTCCCCCAGAGTGAGGTTACTATGATGTTCAAATATAAAGTCTGGATTGGAAAACTCATTTCTATACAAGGAATAATTCCCAGGTACTTATTGAAGTGATATTTTTCCTGATCTGTCATGAAATGAAAATTCCCAATGTGAAGAGTTTGTTAATATGCCACATAGTAAGCATTTAATGAATTATATTTTGATGATAATGATGTAAAATCACTAATTAAGTCCATGAATCAAAAGTTAATTTGAAAAATTAAAAAAAAACTGTAAATAAAAAGAAGATCAGAAAGGGAATAAGGGGAGGGAAGAAGGTAGGGAAAAGTAAAGTACTGGGGACCAATTGGTAGAAAATTTTATTCCATGCTTGTATAATTATGTCAAAATGAACCCTAACATTATTTATAACTAAAATGACCTAAAACAATAAGAAAGTTAAAAAAGTTAAATGGAAGAACTATGTTTTATCTTGTCAATCACATCATTAATGACCAAATGTAATGATGATGGTGCTTGCAATTCTGCTGTAGACAGTGTCCAACTGAAGAATATTATGTCTTTTGCTTTTCTTACGCATGAAGGTGTGTGGTTCTTGGTTTGAACACTGGGGAAAAGCAAAACCTGTACAGCACCGGAGTAGATGCAAATTCTCATTCTTTCTTTTGTAACTAGCAATTGCAGACTGGCAAAGTGGGTTAATAATAGTGGAATCCAATGGATGACCAATTTTTTAATCTCACATAAATTCTTTAAGAGAGAAAACAAATACCATCTTTAGTGAGATGTAATTAATACACTATATAGTTCTTATACTAGAAGTGTGAAATTCAAGACTGATGGTGTAGATCAGTGGCAGATTATGTGCTTAACGCATATGAGATCCTGGGTTCAATCCTCAACATCCCCCCAAAATTGTACAAGCCAATGAGTTTTTACATATTCAGAATCGTATAATCATCACCACAACAAACTTTAGAAAAATTTTCATAACCCCAAGTGAAATGTGTACATATTAGCAGTCACACCCCATTTCTCCCCAACCTGTCCATGTCTCTGCAATCTCTAACCTGTCTTCTGCTGTATAGAGGTGGATCTCTGCACATTTTATATAAATGGAGTGGAGTCATATAATATGTAGAATCTTGTTTTGAGGGAAAGTAAAGGGAAAGGACAATGATCTGCTTTCCTATTATACTGAGTTTCTTGCCTTATGACATTTGAAATCCTCTATCCCTAAATAGTATCTTCCTAAAGTCTATCACAGGTGGTAACAAGAGGGAGAATGATTCATTACTGATTCTCTATGGAGTTTCCCAACTGGTGTTTTGCTGTACAAAATGCATGCTTCTGGCAAGGGGGTACAGCTTAGTAATAGAACACTTGTATACCATGCATAAGGCCCTAAACTCCATTCCAAGCACTGCTAAAAGACAAAAATAATTTTTTAAAAAATGGACAGTATGTGAAAGAGTGTATCAGTTCCTTGAAATTGGTAAATTGGTGCCCAGAAGGAGGTTTTTATTTTTTATTTTTTTGGTTTTGGGGGGTTTGTTTTTGGTTTTGGTTTTTGATGCTGGGGACCCAGGGCTTCATGCATGTTAGGAAAATGCTCTACCACTGAACTACTTACTCAGCCACACTTGTCTTTGTTACACACCAGGCTTTCATCTGTAATGCTTTGGGTCGTGTTATAACTAGGCCCACTAACCAGGACTTCGTGTACACAACATCTCAATCTCCCATAGTCTGCTTCAATAAAGATTTAAAGCCAGGCCTTAACTAGAAACCAGAACACTTCATTTTTTTTAAGAAAAAAAAATATATAGTATATATACTATATATAGTGTACATATAGTACATATATATGTACAAACGAATCAAAGCTTGCTATTGGTGGTTAGCAACCTGTATATATGTGGTACATATGTTCATACACATACATACACATATATAATACCCACTTAAAATCTTGTTAAGCTAGGAAGGCAATTTAATTCCATCAATGTGATACAGAAAAGTTGTATAGTTTTAACCTGCTGCATTATTCCTCTCACCTTTTCGCTGTTGTGGGAAATGACAAAGGGCACTCAGAGAATAGGGAGAAACCAAACTTTATTTTACACCAGCAGGCCCAGAGGAGATCAACAGTCCCAAATCCTGAGCACCTCTGATCAATTTTTTTTTTTTTTTTTTTTTTTGCGGTACTGGGGATCGAACTCAGGGTCTTGCACTTGGGAGACACGCACTCTACCAGCTGAGCTATCTCTCCAGCCCTCTGATCAATTTTTCATAACATTTATAGGCTATCTAGTGTCATAAATTTTCTAGTCTAAACAGTACATAATTGGACACAAGTTTTCAAAAAACAATATATGATTGTGTGTAAGGGTCTTAGAGTGGGAACTGTTTACAAAAGCAAACTGCTATAAGGGAAACTGGCTTACAAGGTCTTCTCTATCTCTAGTCTTGAGCCAAGAGCTTTCACAGAGGCTTTTACACTTCAGAGGCCATGGTTAGGTCCCAGGAAAGTTCTTCACATTCTAAAGGGAAGGAGTAAAGGGTGCTTATTAGTTTCCTAAAACCCAACTGACAGAACAGGTGGAGGGAACTCTTCACTCTCCTGGGCAGCGTCCTCAGTTTACTTTTTATCCAGGCCTGGGTCAGGTACCCACTACATCATAAGAAAGCCTTGGGACTGTTTGATAAAATACACCATCAAACAACATTAATCAGTCCAAAGTGAGGTCCAGGAATCTGTGGGTGTTGCTTTTTGTTTTCAGTGTTTTGTGGTGTGTGTGTGTGTGTGTGTGTGTGTGTGTGTGTGTGTTTGAGCACTTAAGTGATTCAACAGTCAAGCACAAGGTAGAACACACAGGTCTACAACATCAATATACTAGGAAGCCAAGTTCAGCTTTTGTCATAAAATCTCCCCACCTAGAGAAGAAAAAGCTGTGCAGTTACCAAAGATCCCCCTCAGTGTCTTACACAGTATGGCATCTCTCTGTGCCTGAGTCCTGGGCCTGTAGGGTGCACTAAATAACGAAAACCTCAACCTGCGATAAAACATGGTAAAACAACCCCGTGGCTGCCCTCAGGCAAACCTAACAGGCCTGAGCTGCCTCAGAGAGACCACTTACCCTGCAGCTGCACAGAGTGCCTGCAGCTCCCCAAGCAGCAGGCAAAGGGAGCAAGCTGCCCAGTGCAGATGCCAATAGGGGCTTCCTTTTACCTTAAAGAAACTTTCTCCCTTGTGTAGACCGCCGGGGTCCATGGCCCAAGCTGACATTTCCCCTAGCAAGACTCTACTGCATGCCGGGGACTCCGTAGCTTGAGAGCCTATAAAATTCCTCCAGACTCAGACCCACGAAAACTTTTTCTGACTTCCCTGAAGGGTAAAGCATCGAATTCTTGAAACATGAGCCCAGCAGATCCAATGATCCAGATGCTAGCTAACCGCCCTTCGGGCATCTGTTCTCTCACTTCAGTCCATCCCCGACCTCCTCACCAAGCCGAAACAGTGGCACATTTGATCTTTCTGGTTGAAGTTCAGAAGTCCAGATCTCTAGTCTCTCTTTTTCCACACGCATGTGTCACAGAGCTGGAAATAAACAATTTATTCACCAAATGATGCTGGAATTCTTGCGGGCCCTCTCTGCAGGTCTTGGAGGTGGGGGTACCGGTTCGCCACCCCCGCCCCACAGGAGCACAGGACTGGCCAGGACACTTCATTTTGATTAATATTTCTATTTCAGTAAAGGCTAAGAGCAGGGCCCCAAACTCCAGTGAAAGACACATTATGATATTTCCCAGAGCAATTTTGATGACTTTTAAGTCAGAAATTTGTGTCCTTTCTGAAGTTAAACTTTTAATTAAAATTAAAAGTCTACTACCTGGTAGTAGCAATTCTACTACACTGTTTCAACTATCTACCCCCACACTGTGGAAAATCAAGAATCAAAAACAGATTGGGGGCTGGAAGTGTAGCTCAGTAGTGGAGTACTTGCCTAGCATGTGGGAGGCTCTGAGTTCAATACCCAACAATGAAAAAAAAAGTGTATACATTCCCTTCAAACAAGTACCCATGTCTCAAGAGTCTATTGTTCAACAAACTCTTTAAACTATCTCAGATAATCCAGAGTGCCCTTGGCTCTGCCTAGCACGAAATCCTACTGCATTGTCAATGGTCTTGACCACAACTTTTCTCCTGAAAACAAGTGAGAAAATGAAAAGACCATGCTTTCAGACCTCTGTGTAAATTATGGTCTTCATGTGTTTATTAAAAACAGAATAAGAAAGGTAACTTGTTGGATTTGATGCAAACTGTTAGTTGTGAGGAATACAAAGAAAACCAGAATCTTATGGTATCTATGAACAACACTCAAGCATTTAAGCATTTCAACCTAACTATAGTTGTTCCTTGGTTTTCTACAGAGTACTTGTTCCATAACCCCCTTGGACACAAATATCTGCAGACCTATTTTAAAAAATGATGTATTTGCATATAACCTACTCATATCCTCTCATATACTCTGAATCATTTCTAAGTTATTTATGATACCTAATGCAGTGTAAATTCTACATAAATAATTATTATACTGTATTGTCTATGGAATAATGATGAGGAAAAAAAGTCTGCACCTATTCAATGTAGATAGAATTTTTTTCTAAATATTTTTGATCCAAAGTTGGTTGAATTGACAAATATAAAGCCCACAGATGCAAAGGGTCAACTGTACATTTGATGGACAATACATTGAACACCAGATAGTAGGGATCTGTATTTCTTTTCTCTGTGCCATACTTCCCATGATTAGGAATTGGTGCATTATGACAAATTTATTCATGTTTCCAAAGATTTGTGTTAGGCCTCCTGAACCAACAATTCAGAGAAAAATGTCCCAATCTTTCTTTCTTGGTAGGTCAAGCTGGTTGGGCCATGGTGCTAGCCTAGCAATAGTGCTTGTGTTGATCTTGCGAAGGAGGAAGAGGAAAAGTCAAGGTATCCTATCACAGGTTAATTGGAGCAGAAGGTAGAGAAGACAGTCAGGTCCTGAGGTAAAAGTTGGAAAAACCACAGGGGAAGGGGTAGATAAATATCCAAACTACCATAAAACAAGTTGCTATGTGATGTGATAAAAGATCAAAGTTGAAGAGTGAAGATTGAACGAAGGTGGGGACAATCTGAAAAGTCGTCACTTGAAGTAGTGTTGGAGCTGATTTGCTCTGGGGAGTAATGCTGGGGAAGGTGACTTTTTTGTTTGTTTGTTTGTTTGTATTTTTACTTCACTGCTGGCATGGAAACCAGTGCCTTGCACATTCTAGGCAAGTACTCTACCATTGAACTGCACCCCGGTCCTTGTTTTTTTCTGGTAGTGCTGTGGATGGAACTCAAAGGTTTGAGCATGCTGATCACATACTTTACCACTGAGCTACACTCCCAGTCCCAAGAAGGCCCTTTTAAGCAAGGGAAATTGGGAGTACACATGAAATCATGAATGCCAGGGACACAATTAGTACTTTGAAGAGGGAACTGTGTACTTAATATTCAGGGAAAGTTTCCTGTTTTACAATGGAAGCTGGAAGATGATGGTAGGGCATAAATAAAGATAAAATAGATGAATTGTAAAGGTTTTGAATGACAAACCCTAAAATGCCTTGAAAGCTGTGGAAGATTTATAATTTAGTGACATGACTGGATCCCTTCATTCATTTGCTTACAGAGGCCAGGCACTAAATATAAGTGATAAAGAAGCCCTATGGAAACAGTGATCAACCATGCCCACTTAAAGAGGGCTCTGCTACCCAGACCCAGGGGTATTTTATTTTATATTATTCATTTTGCGTAGTGGAGATCAAACACCAGGCATAGCACATGCTAGGCAAGCATTCTACCATTGAGTTATACCCCCAGCCCATGCTCCAGGGGATTTTTACCATTTGAGGAGTTAGAACAGTTTCCCCAAATCCCTTAAAATTTAAAAAAGAAGCCAGAAAGTCAGCTATGTGAAACTCCTAACTTCTAAATGTTGACAATTGATTTAAAACCAAAGTTTTCAACACTCTTAACATTCTGTTGGTCAAAAACATTTCAACAACCTAGATTTGTTTCAATCTGAAGCCTTCCAGATGTTTACTCAGCAATAAACAATGCTGCAAAGTAGATACTGTGTGTGTGTGTGTGTGTGTGTGTGTGTGTGTGTGTGAGAGAGAGAGAGAGAGAGAGAGAGAGAGAGAGAGAGAGAGAGAGAGAGAGAGATCCTATTTTTATAATTTCATTGCATTAAAATTTTAAACCAGATTTGAAACCCCAAGTTTAAAGGGTCAATTAATGGCAACAGCAGCTCAGGAGACAGCCTGCACATAATGACTCTGTGGTTAGAAGTCTAGCCCTAGGACTGAAACTGATTTACTTACTGACCTTGAATAAGGTCATTAACCATGAATTTGCTTCAGCATCTGCTTCTATGCCAAAAGATAGCAACTGCTAAGCTACTGCAAGAGGAGCTAACTAAAGGGAGCTAAACACAGCTCTTTTCTAAAGGTGCTTCAAGAAGTCACAATAATCTCTGTAATTTAAAATTTTGTCTGATTTGAACGCTGTTGTGAATTTTGCCCAAGCCATTAGTACCCTACAACTCCTGAAAATGACAGTTAAACGCTATTGACTGAATACAAACTTTTCTAGCACTGCAGGAAAACAAAATCCCAGGTACCTCTTATAAATAACAATGTACACTTTTGATGAAAAAATACTTCTGTCTGTTGCCAGTTGATGTTTTTTTCAGTCCCTTAGGTTCTTAAACTAACTTCCTTATAAAGTATGGTAGACAAATGCAAACCTGTTCAATATTTTAAGCCTCATTTCTCATAAGCAAATAAATTGAAGAAAGAAGCTAATATTTACTTCTCTCCTTAACCACTCAAGTGGCTATATTTGACCTTTTAAATATAAATGATCTGCATATGATCCTCCAGTGCAGGTTATAAGGATTCCTCATGTATGCTGTAGCTTACAAGAGGAATCAGTTAACTATAATGAACTCTTTTTTAATTTTGATGCCAAAGTATATTCAGTATTTTCATGCTTTATATGTGTTACACACACACACACACACACACACACACGCACACACACACATGCACCAATTTTGGTTCTGGGGATTTAACTCAGGGCCTCATGTATGCTAAGCATGCCCCCTACACTTGAGTTACAGACCCAGTCTTGAGCTGTATTTTTTAAATCCAGATATGTGCTCATATGAAATGGTTTAATACTTTTAATAATTTCACATCAATTAATACATTATGTGAGTGTGGTGTGCCTATTTATCTATTCGCAGGATTAGGGGTGTAGCTTAGTGGTGGAGTCCAAGCATATGTGAGTCCCTGAATTTGATGTCCTGTGCCACAGACAGACAAATTTTTACAGAGCATATCCTGCCATATTTCCCCTATCAACCAAAATAAGATTATTTTTTCTTTTGAAGTAATTTGTTTTGGTCTGTTATTACTCCCTTGATCTCATTCAGTATGGGAATGGCACTGAAAAACAATACTCGGGTTTCTTATTTGCACACTTTGTTATTTTTTCCTTAATATAACTTATTTGACAGCTCTTCTTTAACCCCTATAGCTATTTGCTACAGAATTCTGTATATTTTAAATAGAGAATAAGTCTCTGTTCTGTAAATAATACACAGCCATAGTCTTACAAAATAAATGTCCTTTTTGTGCATTGTACACATCCGGACATATTCCCTACCTCATTCCCCTGCTCACCTCTAATCCTTCCTCCTTTGCCACAGATCACCTGCTTCAATCATTTCACCCTTGTTTTGATACATTCTTATTTATGTCCTTTCCTCGGCATCCCCCTGCTTCATATAGAATTGATTCACTTGGCACCTGCATACATTTCTGACCCTCTATCCTCCTACACAAGGCTCAATTTCTACTCTGCCCAAGGCCGTCTTCTGACTGCACCCTTTGTCTCCCTCGCCCACTCCCAAACTCCAGCCCTTGTTTTTTATTGACTTTTCTGCTCAGAACTGCCTCCCACGAACATTCATTCCCTCCTTACTGCAGTCCCACAAATCATATCACTAGAAGGGCTTTCTAGTCTGTGAGGATCCCTGCATTTACAGTTAGTTGGTCTGGTCTGTGTATAGCAGTTTACTTTTTTTCCCCTGAAACATTTATTTGGAGTCTTTATTTTTCTGAATACTCTCCAGGTATCTGTAGCAATGTATGTTAAGCATAAATAAAATCTATTTTTTATGGAAATAAATCAAATATATGATGCTGTTGCCTGATGGTCATCTGTAGCAATAATCACAAAACAAAATTACTTCTCACACTTGGGAAACTTACTTCTTTGCTAGAGTTTTGTTTGTTTGTTAGTACTGCAATTGAACCTTGTGCATGCTAGGTAAGCATTCTGCTACTGATTCATCCTCAGCCTTTGGGAGACTATGTTAATAACTTTTTCTGGTTTTGCAGTGCTGACATGTGCCACATACATGCAAAGAATGTGCTCTACCAGTGAGTTACATCCTCAACTCCCTTAATAACCACTTTCTGATAATAGTGCCATTTGTTATGGTTAGAATATGCGGTGTGCCCCCAAAAATCGTATGTGGAATGATACAAGAATGTTGAGAGGTGAAATGATCGGGTTATGGGTGCCTTACCCTAATTGTTGGGTTAACTCACTGATATAAATTAACTGGGCAGTAACTGTAGACAGGTAATGTGTGACTAGAGGATATAGGTAATGAGGGGAATGTCTTTGGGGTTCTCGTTTCCTCCCTGGTGAATGAAGCTGTCTCTGCTTCCTGGTGCTATTTCCTGAGTTGTCCTTCTCTTTCTTTCACCAGAATGTTCTGCTTCACTTTGTGCCCAGAGCGATGAAGTCAACAAATCACAGACTGAACCTCTAAAAACCATGAACCAAAATAAACTATTCTTCCTCTACATTGTTCTTGTCAGTCTTTTGGTCACAACGATGAAAAAAGCTGATCGTAACAGCATTCCATATTTTTCAAGTACAACAATTCTCAAAGTAGCTCTTGGAGGAACTCTGTCATCTGTTTGCTGCAATAAAGCTGCTATGCAATTTCCAAAACTGAAATTTCATGTCTGCCTATAATAACTGTGATCAGATAGGAACTGAAGGCAAAACAATAGTAATCAATAGAAAACACAAGCTTTGGGCTTGTTGCAAATGAAGGTCATAGGGCAATCTGCCAAACTTCTCTTTGGCATAGTCACTCCTGTTTGGGAAAAGATTGATGCTAAATAAATCATTCACTGCCTTGCCCAGGGGCAAAAACGCCCTTTGCCCAGAACTGTTTAAATACTGAAGAGGAAATATGAAGCTTCAAGGTCTTCATTTAGTCACCAACCAATCATTCCAAGCACTTTGTATCCTCTCTAAACTTCTTACCATTTATTCTGACAGTAAATCATACCATATATATTTTTACTCTGTACTTACCTTCTTGCTACATTCTTATATGGAATTGCTAAGCAGGGCCCATAGAGTATACTAACCTCTCTTATGACTTTGGCATTAGCACAATGTAGGAAGTACATTAATTCATTCACTAGATATTTGTTGCATACCAATCATATGCCAGGTATCACAGGGGGGGGGGGTCCCTGAGATTTCATGGCAAAGAAGACCTTATCCTATTCTCACACAACTGTTATCTAGAGGGAGAGAGACAAAGGCAAAGAGCTGGGGAGTGTGATAGAGCATAAGCTTAGCGTGCACAAGGGCCTGGGTTTAAGTCCCAGTATCTAAGAGAAAGAGAGAGAGATAACTAAAGATGTAGGTACCATAAAATAAGTACCATCAAGTAAACCAAGTTTGGGAGTCCTAAGAGCATATTTGGATAAAAAACTGTGGTGTATATACACAATGGAATACTATTCAGCCATAAAAAGAATAAAATTATGGAATTTGCAGGTAAATGAATGGAGTTGGAGAATATCGTACTAAGTGAAATAAGCCAATCCCAAAAAACCAAAGGCCAAATGATTTCTCTGATAAGTGGATGATGATACATAATAGGGGGAGGGAAGCAAAAATGGAGGAAGGATGGATCATATAGAAGAAAATGAGGGGTGGGAAGGGTGTGGGGAGAAGGAAAGATAATAGAATGAGAAAAACATCATTACCTTATGTACATGTACGATTACACAAATGGTGTGACTCTACTTTTTTTACAACCAGAGAAATGAAAATTGTACCCCATTTGTGTACAATGAATCAAAATAATTTAAAAAATTAAAAAGAGCATATTTGGAGAAGATTGAGCTGGCATAGAGTCTTGGAAAGAGCCCCCCACACACACCTCTTTTAAAGAGCTCTTCATTAGGGTAACACAGCAGTGATGGAGGGAAGTGCCTGCACGGGCTGCTTATCTGTCGTGCAGAATGAATGTGAAAGCCTGGATAAATGATTTTGTGTAAAGGGTGTGGGAGAAGGAGGAAGGTCAAGGAACTCCTGCATTTCTAGAATAGTCAGCTCAATGTAGGCTAATCATTCCAGAGTGGTGATTCTCAAAAGTGTGGACAAGCCACAGCAGTTGCTGATGAACGGATGCAAATGCAGATTCCCAGGTCCCACTCCAGAACAGTCAGTGTTGGGATGGGAACCAGAGGCTTGTGCATGAATGAGCAAGTGCTCCAGGTGATTGGAGTGCACACTTGAGTTTGAAAATCAATGTTTTAGCACATAGGTCTTAAGACCATTTTGCTTAATATCCCCCAAAATGTTCAAAAATCTATATACCATTCACACCCTTTAAGTTTGGCACCTAAATATTTACTTTGTAAGTATGATTACAAAATATATAAATTCTAATACAATAAAACTATTTTTAAAATACATTTGATTAAGTCAAATGGTTCTTAAACAGTTTGATATCCCTATAACATATTTTTTTAAATGAGCAAGTTCCCTCCATTTGACCTGATTATCCCACTCCTTGGTTTATACACAAAGGACTTAAAATCAGCATACTACAGTGATGCAGATGCAGCCACATCTATGTTTATAGCAGCTTAATTCACAATAGCTAAACTGTGGAACCAGCCTAGGTGCCCTTCAATAGATGAATGGATAAAGAAAATGTGATACATACACACAATGGAATACTACTCAGCCATAAAGAGAAATTAAATTATGGTGCTTGCCAGTAAATGGATAGAACTGGAGACTCTTATGCTTAGTGTAACAAGCCAATTCTTAAAAAACAAAGGACGAATGTTCTCTCTGATACGTGGACACTAACTCACCATAGAGGGGTAGGCTGTAGAGAAGAATAGAAGTACTTTGGACTAGACATAGGGGAATAAAGGGAAGGTAGCAGGAATGGGAATAGGAAAGATAGTAGAATTAATCAGACATTACCTTTCTATGTGCAGCTATGAATATACAACCAACGTAATTCCACATCATGTACAACCAGAAGAATGGGAAGTTATACTCCATGTATGTATAATATGTCAAAATACGTTCTACTGTCATGTATAACTAATAAGACCAAATTTTTCTTAAAATGTTAAAAAAAATAACTTCCATTTTCGGAGGGTGCTGTGGATCAAACTCTATAGTCTGGGGAATTTGCTTTTGTCTAGCTGTATTGATAAGTGTAAATTTGAAGCATTCTGTCACCCTCTGCTATCTCTCTTTTCCCTAAAACTTTTTTTTTTTTGTAAACAAATGGGATACATGTTGTTTCTGTTTGTACATGGAGTAACGGCATACCATTTGTATAATCATACATTTACATAGGGTGATGGTGTACTTTGTACTGTGTTTACTCAATATTTATTGAGCTCCTACTGTGTGGCAAAACAGCATGGCAAGTAATACAAATTAAATATAAATAAAATATTGTCCCTGTACTCTGAGATTTTACTGTATGGTACAAAAGAGAAAACAATGGAAAGAAGAAGAAAGAAAAGAAAGAAAGAAAGAAAGAAAGAAAGAAAGAAAGAAAGAAAGAAAGAAAGAAAGAAAGAAAGAAAGAAAGAAAGAAAGAAAGAAAGAAGAAAGAAAGAAAGAAAGAAAGAGGAAGGAAGGAGGAAGAAAAATGAAGGAAGGAAGAAAGGGAGAAAGAAACCCACACTATATTTTGATGTGTATAATTTTAGAAGTTAGAAAGATTGAAGAAAGGGTTGATTAACTCTAAAAGATAAAGGGGTATTAAATATCAAAGGTTTTATTCTGTTTTGCCTCAGAAACAATTTTTTTTAAAAATGCAGGATCGAATTGAGGGTCTCACACAGGCTAAGCATCGCACTGAACCATTGAACTGTATCCCCAGCCCCAGAGAGTCAATTCTGTATGTACCAAGAAGGCTATCAAGATTTCTTAAAATTTATGTTAACTGATTAAATTCACAAATTCAAACCCTTATTTCTTCCTAAAGTTTTTAGGTCCTTAACATAATATTCTTTTGCAGAGTGGGGAGTGGCTATCTGTGAATTGAACCTAGGGGCTCTTTACCATTGAGCTACATCTCCAACTCTTCTTATTTTTTTTAAATTTTGAGACAGGGTCTGGCTAAGTTGCAGAGACTGGCCTCAAACTTGTGATCCTCCTCTCACAGTCTCCTAAGTCACATGCCCCACTTTGCCAGACTTTCTTTCTTTCTTTCTTTCTTTCTTTCTTTCTTTCTTTTCTTTCTTTCTTTCTTTCTTTCTTTCTTTCTTTCTTTCTTTCCTGTTATTTTTCTCTTCTTTTCTTCTTTTAATTCAGGATCTTGTAAACTCCTGGGCTCAAATGTTCCTCCTGCCTCAGTCTCCCATATATCTGGGACTATAGGCATGGGTCACTGGTTTGGAGTCCAAAATTCTTATTCTATTTTCAATAACCATTCATTGTCAATTCTAGGGGACCTCTTATTAATGCTAACCTGAACTCATTTACAAACTTTATGCCTTCAATCTTTAAACTTTATTAGCAAATTTAATATTTTCTATTTCCTTCAAAACTATTTCAACTTAATAAACAAAAACACCCTGAGTATTAGGTAATTCTTAAAAATGTGAAATGTAATAACTCAACTTTTTTGTGTGCCTGTGGTGCTAGGAATTGAACCCAGGGCCTTGCATGTGCTAAGCAAGTGCTCTACCACTGAGTAATATCTCTAGCTCTTTTTTTCATATCACTTTGAGACAGAATCTCACAAAGCTGCCCCAGCTGGCCTGGAACTTGCAGTCTTCTTGCCACAAACTAGGAATACAGGCATGTACCAGCACACAGGACCACATAGAACTTTTAAATACAATGAGCTATAAGTCAACATAAATGTCCCCACATAGGAAGATTTCAAGTTAAGATCACAAGTCTAAATCAATTAATCAATTTTGCATATTAGAATTAAAAGGCTGAAGTTCTAATAGGCCAATGTATTTTATACATTAAAAATAAACAAGGAGGTACTAGGGTGTAGTTCAGCAGTAGTGTGCTTGCTTAGCATGCTTGATGCCCTGAAATACATCCCCAGCACTACACATACACACAAAGGCATAAGAAAATTTATTTTTTTTCAAAAAGGACTGGGGATGTATTTCTCTGACAGATGGAACAATTGTTACATAGCACATAACTATAGTATGATTTTGATTTTTCTAAATATTTAGAATCTTTTTGAAACTAAGAAGATGCTTACTCACTGAGAAGACAGTTATACACTTGAATGTTGGTTCATTGATTATAACAAATGTACCATTGTGGTGAGAGATGCAGATAATGGGGAAGTTTGGGAGGTTGGGTGTGTTAGTGGGAACTCTGTACTTTCTGCTCTATACTACTGTGCACTTAAACAGCTCTAAAAGACACAATCTGCTAATCAAAAGAAAGAGAATGGATCCAGAGAGTTCTCTTGAAAACAGTTAATGTGTCTTTAATAGGAGATTTTGGTTGGTATGTTATGTTATTGTACAAAAAAAAAATTGCTCTGTTAATAACTCCATAACTTTAAGAGGTAGGCCATATTCCTGGGTTCAAAGTACACATATAACCTAACTCTTGAGTTCATTAGAAAACTCTATAATACATGCTAGTTGATCACTTGATTGAATTTTGTAAAATTAGTTTTTAAGGTAAGTCAAGAGACTGGAGTTGTAGCTCAGTGGTAGAGTGCTTGCCTAGCATATGTGAGGCACTGAGTTTGATTCTCAGCACCACATGAAAGTAAATAAAGGTGTTGTGTCCATATACAACTAAAAATATTTTTTTTAAAAAAAGATAAGTCAGTGTTTGTCGGGTATGGTAGCATGTGCCTATAATTCCAGCTACTCAGGAGGCTGAGAAAGGAAGATCTTTTGAGCCCAGGAGTTTGAGGCCAGTCTGGGAAACATAGCAAGAATTCTAACTCAGTATAAAAACATTTAAAAAAGTGTTATTTCTTGGACTCTTCTGTGTTTCAGAAGGTTTTTCTCTGCCTAGTAATTTTAATTTACAAGTAATTTTAGCAACCATTATCTCTCAACTCTTAAAGATTCCAAAAGAGACATGAACAAGTAATTGTACTATATGGTGAAATATTAAATTCTAGAGGAAAAATATTAAGTTACAGAGAAAAGTAGAGGATAGGTAATTTTTTTTTTTTACTGGAAATTTAACCCAGGGGCTAGGGGCACTTTACCACTGAGCTATAACCCCAGCCCTTTTTTTAAAAATTTTAATTTTGAGACAGGTCTTGTTAAATTGTTGAGGCTGGCCTCAAACTTGCAATCCTCCTGCATCACATCCTGACTTGCTGGGATTACAGACATGTACTATCACACTCCACTGTGTAATTCAGTCTTGAAGGGGAAGGTGTCATGATATATTTTCAGAGCACTTGGTAACTAAGAAAAGCTTAAAATAGTAGGTCAATGCTAAACAAAATAGAGAAAGAAACTTCAATAAGGAATGAAATATATTGAAAGGCATACTGAGTAGTTTGCCATAGAATCCTGCCTAACATTTTGTATAGTTCTCAATAATCATTTCTTGAGTAAATTAATGAATATAATAATGAATAAATACAGCATAAGTTGTTCACAGAAGAACATTAGCTTGGTAGTAGGAAAGTGTAAATTGGGATGTACGGTTATGGATTTGACTTACAGTAAAATAAAATACATCTAGGTACTAGGGATATAGCTCAGTAGTATAGCACTTGCTTACCCTATGTGAGGAAGGCCCTGGGTTAGATCCCCAGGACTACAAAAAATAAATAAAATAAAATGTATTCTACCTGTCCTAAAAGTCCCCTGTATTCTACCTATTCATGCATTCCCCCCCTCTCTACAAGAACCCCTAAAAACCACTGTTCATTTTACCATCTCTGGTTTTGTACTTTCCAATATGTCATATAGTTGGACCAAGCAAGTAGGTTTGTGTATGTGTGTGTGTGCGTGTGGTGCTGGGGATTGAACCCAGGGCCTTGTACATAGGAGGCAAGCACTCTACCAACTGAGCTATATCCCCAGCCCACAAGTAGGTTTTTTATCCTGGTTTCTTTCTTTAGCAATATGCCTTTAAGATTATCCAAAGTCATTCTGCAGCTTCCTTTTTATCATTGACTAATATATTCCATTGTATGGGTATTCTACAATTTACTTATTCGTTTATCTGTTGAAGGACATCTTGGTTTCTTTCACTTTAGGCAATTATACATAAAACTGGTATAAACATTCTTTTGCAGAATTTTGTGTGAATATAAGTTGTCAAGCCAATTGGATAATATTGCTGGATTGTATGGCGAGCCTATGATTAACTTTGTAAGAAACTGCCAAACTATCTTCCAAAGTGACTATAAAATTTTGCATTCCCACTAGCAATGAATGGAATTTCTCTTGCTTTGCATATTTGCCAGCATTTGGCGTTGTCTGTGTTTCAGATCTTAGTCTTTCTAATTTGTGTGTAGTGATGTTCCATTGTTATTTTAATTTGTAGTTCCCTGATGACAAATGATGATAACCATCTTTTCATATGCTTACTTGCCATCTGTGTATCTTACTGAGATGTCAGTTCAGATTTTTTGACCATTTTCAATTTGCCCTTTTTTCTTAATTATTAGTTCTAAGAGGTCTTTGTATTTTTAGATACAAGTACATAATCATACATAAGTTTTGCAAATATTTTCTCCCTATCTGTGACTTGTCTTTTGATTCTCTTAACAGTGTCTTTAACAAGGAGATTTTATTTTCCATCTTGTGTGTGTATGTATGCATGTGCCTTGTACATATTAATCATATTCTCTACCACTGTTTTTTGTTTTGTTTTTTTTTTTTGTTCTATTTTCTTTTGCCTTGTTTTTTTTTTTTTTTTGTCTGTTTGTCTTTTGTATTGGGGATTTGTGGATCGAACTCAGGGGAATTTTAGTAAAGTCTAATAGTCTAATATCAAATTTTCATCCAGAAAATGTGTTTTTATTTATTTATTCACATATAGAAATCCAGCTGAGCAGCACAATTTGTTGAAAGGCTATCCTTCCTCTATTGAATTACCTTTGCTTCTTTGTCAAAGATCAGTTATCTATATGTGTGTGGTTCTATATCTGGTCTCTCTATTCTATGATCTATGTGTCTGTCTGTTCTATTATTTATTTTTTACAGTGTTGGAGATCAAACCTAAAACCTCGAGCATGCTAGTACCCCCAGCCATATATGTCTATTTTACCAATATAACAGTGTCTTAACTACTGTAGCTTTTTAGTAAGCCTTGCAATATGATAGCCCCCTGACTTTGTTCTTCAGTGTTGTTTACCAGTCTAGATTTTCCTTTTCATATAAACCTTAGATCTAGTTTGTCTATAGCTACAAAATAGCTTCCTGGATTAAAGTTGTGTTGACTCTACAGACCAAGTTGGGAAAAATGCACATCTTAACAATATTGTGTCTTCCACACAGTATCTACATATTTATATAAATTCCAGGTTAAATATATTAAATAATGAAAGGAGTTTATTACTCACATAATTTAAAGTGTCTGAGATAACAGCCTTCAAGCATAGTTTCATGTAGAGTTTCATGATTTATCCTAGGGCACATCTTTCCCAATAGAGGTCATATTTGACTTTGGCTATTTTCCCTCCTGGCATTGAGTGGAGTTCTAGCTTCATGTCCAAAGCATCACCCAAAACTTTCCTTCAAGCATTTCTAGCAATTGACCTGGATCCATTCTGATTTGACTAACAGAGATCACATGCCAATTCTTGCAATAATATTTCTATAGTAAATCATATATTTCACTTTAGATATTAGAGAGGGATAGAGTCAGCTTCCCAAGAAGCACACAGATTTCCAAATGGAAACTGGAGGCTGATGTAATATTCTGGGAAAGCAATCACATATGTGAAACCAAAGGTTCAATGCTCAGCTCCACACATACACATATAAGGTGAATTTATGATTCATAAATAATTCTTCTATAAAGTTAATTTAAAGTGTCATTTAAAAAAGGATAATTCTCTTTGAACCTCAGTTTAGAGGCACGGATCTCCTGATGAGAAATGGACTAAATTCAGTTGCTTTACTGCTTTGGCCTGGATGACCAAATTCAACCCAATTCTTGGGTCCAAAAGGAAATCTAAAGTAAATTCCAGTCGGTGGTGCACACCTATAAGCCCAGCAGCTCAGGAGGCTGAAACAGGAGGATCTCTAGTTCAAAGCCAGCCTCAGCAAAAATGAGGCACTAAGCAACTCAGTGAGACCCTGTCTCTAATAAAATACAAAATAGGACTGAGGATGTAGCTCGGTGGTTGAGTGCCCTTGAGTTCAATTCCCACTACCTAAATAAATAAATAAATTCCAAAGACAAATATTCTAAGGTCATGAAGACTAGGTTTTATGATTTGGATGTGATATGTCCCCTGGCAGCTCATTTGTGAGACAATGCAGGAATGTTCAGAGGTGAAATGATTAGATTACAAGAGCATTAAACCCTTAGCCTCACACATGCTAGACAAGTGCTTTACTGCTGAGCTAGACCCTCAGCAAATAACTAGATTTAATTAAGTTATTTTTAGTATATTTACAAAGTTGTGTACCTTCTGGCTCTATAAAATTGCCTTTTCTGAGTATTTCATACAAATGGAATTATGAAGATTGTGATTCTTTTTCTGTTTCTTTTGCCTTAGCATAATGTCTTTGAGTCTTTTCCACGTTGCAGCATGTATCAGTACTTCCTTTTAATTGATAAATAATATTCCATGGTATATATATATATACTACCTTTTATTCATTCATTTGCTGAAACACTGATTTATAATACTATGTCATGCTCATAAAATGTATTCTGAAGAACCTTTCATATCTGGAGTAACCTGGGATAGATTCATGTCTGTCCTTTGTTATATTTGGAGATTCTTGGATAAATATGAATGAGTGTTCCATCTATGAAGTAGACACAAAACTGGGTTCAGCCTAAATCTTCTGGTAAGGATTCTAGGCACACTGATTCTGAGCTTGATCTTTCCTGGCCCACATCTCCGAGGCTGTGGTGGATGAAATCCAGCATTTAGGGGCAGGAAATCACTGGACCAATCAGAAAAGCACTTACCCCTTGGCACTCATCTGAGGATGGCATAAGTATAGGGTCTTTGTTGAAAATAGTTCAGTATACCTAGCAACAAAGCTTGAGAATGTCCAGCTTCTCATGCCTGGCAGGCTCCCTCAGCTTGGGTGAATTAACAATTCTTCCTTTTGTGTTTCTAGGGGGCCTTGGCTGTAAAAGGCCTGGAAATACTGAAATTACATAACTGGCTCTTATATTCTTTGTTTAACACCTATTGAGCATCTAATATCTGCTAGGCCATTTGTATACATAGTCTAATTAAATGTTTGCATTTACAAAGTAGTTACTATCATACTTATTTTACAGATAGAGGAATTGAACCTCACAGAGATTTATTTGCCCAAAGTCACCCTGACAATGAAAAATAAGGCCAAGATTTGAATCCAATCTCTCTAAGGCCAATTCTCCTAATTTTAGTATGCTATTTTGAAAAAACATATCATTTAAAAAGTTCGGAAGTCTTGGGTTCAATTTCCAGCACCATTACTACCACCAAAAGAAGCAGGCAGGGGAAATTTTAATTTATTATGGTAGAATAATAAGGGCAGAAGGAAGAGATGATTGAAATAGTTTTCCCCGCTTTCCATTCACAGTGCTCGGGATCCAGCCTGGGGCCTCATGAGTGATGGGCAAATACTCTACCACTGAGCTACGACCCCAACCCCTTGAAGTGCTCCTTTCCAGTTATTTTTGGGAAGAGAAAAAATACAAGGACTTTACACCAATCAGAATCATAGGTGTGGGGAAAATTTTGAAGGAAGAGGAGTCTACCTATTTGGTCTAAAGGTACTACCGAGGAGATTACATTCATTTCTGTTCCCCCATTTCATACCATTACTTGGATCATTCTCTACCTACATAAATATTTACAAGGATCAGATAGTTCTTAAAACATATTAAATAATTAATTTTTCATTCTGTTATATTCAAAATAGGTAATAAATGGAAATATAAAATATTAAGAGAGTTCCTAGGATCCTAAATGCTGTGGAATTAGGGTAATAGATTCTGAGGCATAGAACTACCTAATCATTTGCTCTTATCAATAAACCTCTTGTCTTCCTAACTTTGATTCATGCTTTTCCTTCTGATTAATTTTTTTTCCACATATTTTTCTTGCTTAAATCCTTCTCACTTCATTTCTCTTCATGAATATCAGGTACTCAGAGAGGCCTCTGTTAACCACCCACTTTAAAATAACTTATTCTGGGCTGAGGGTATATCAGTGGTAGGCACATGATTAGGATAAACAAAGGTCTGTGTTCAGTCATCCAAAACAAAAAGACCATTGCCCATCTTAGAGCATTTGGTTTTGCTGTTGTTGTTTGGGTTTGGGTTTTTTTTTTTTTTTTTTTTTGGGGGGGGGTTGTTTGTTTGGTACCAGAAATTGAACCCAGTGGCCCTTAATTTCTAAGCAACATCACCAGCCCTTCTTTAATTTTAATTTTAATTTTTAGACAGGGTCTCACTAAGTTATTTAGAGAGCATTTGTTCTTTTGCTAATTTTTAATTATCTATTTGTTTATTGACTTGTTCATTGACTGTCTTGGCTCACCCCTATTTATACTTCAAGGTCCCTGTGGACAAAGCAAATCTGTTTTGATCACACTATATATCTTTCTACTAGCATAGTGCTCAGTTCTTAAAGAATCTCAATAATCATGAAAAAAGTCAAGAGTAAAACAAATAAGTCAGACTTTAAACAATGTCTCCAAAACTCTCTTTTAAGTGTCCTAAAGACTGAAGGGAGTTGCCACTTTGAGGGGATGAGGATAACACATCTTGTAGAACAACACGCTTCTGGCTACACAGCAGTTGAGTAGACCTCACCCACTTTGATCCCTGTAACTGAGGTTGATTTAGTTGAAAGCTCCTTACCCATCACTGCTTAAGGTCTATCAACTATTGTTTGATGGAGAAAAGTTAGCATACCCTGGGCCTTTCTAACCAGGTACAACAGAAACAGCAACTCCAAACAGTTCAAGGAAGGTATTTAAAAATTTTTTTTGTTTGTTTCTTTTATTTGCTATGTTGTGCTTCAAACCCAGAGCCTCAAGCAAGCTGAACAGGTGCTCTAACACTGAGCTACTTGTGACCACTCTCTTCATTTTGATTATCATTTTTAAATCTTGTATTTATATCTTCCCTAAATGAAGTCCCAGGGTCTTTAGTGGTGCAGAAGAAGAAATAGCTAGAAAATGTTTCCTGGGCTTGCAGAGTACTCAAGCCCTAAATATCTCTAGCAAACTTCAGGTCATTGTCCTAAGCAAGGAAGGCAGACTTCCAAATCAGTTTTCTTATCCTACGTCTCTATCTCTGAGAAAGGAAAGATTTAAGTATTACAGATACCGATAAATTCCCAGTAATCAAGTAATGCAATAAATTTTCTCTGAAACCAATGACAGTCATTTCTACACCATTATGAGAAACACTTGTTGTATTATGAACCTTAAAATTTTCTTCTCCAAAAGATCCTGAAATTATCTTTAGAGAGCTGAAGCTCCAACTCAGGTAAGTGGAATCAAATCTCCTGCTTTTCAAAGCTGAGGTAGTTACTTTTTTTTTCTTTGTGGTTATTATTGAGATATGATTTGTAATCCTGTAATCCTGTAATCCTGGTCATTTAGGTTTATTTCTAGTTTTTAACTTGAATTAGTTTCTCCTTTGTTTGACAATTCCTTTAGTGTAGTTCCTCCCTTTGCTGGTTTTCACTTTTTTTTTTTTTTTTCACCTTCATGGAATATTTTGTTGAGAATGTTTTGTAGTGCAGGTATTCTAGTAATGAATTCTTTTAACTTTTGTTTATCATGGAAGGTTTTTATTTCATCTTCAATCTGAAGCTTAATTTTGCTAGATACAGGATTCTAGGTTGTCATCCATTTTCTTTCAAGTTTGGTATATGTTATTCCAGGACCTCCTAACTTTAAGGGTTCAGGTTGAGAAATCAGCTGAGATTCAAATTGATTTCCCTATATATATAATCTGATATTTTTCTCTCACAACCTTTAAAATTCTATTTTTATTCTGTATGTTAGGCATTTTCATTTTAATGTGCCTTGGTGTGGGTCTGTTGTAATTTTGTGCATTTGGGGTCCTAAAAGCCTCTTTTTAAATATTTTGTTTTTAATTGTAGGTGGACACAATACCTTTTATTTTATTTTTATATGGCACTGAGGATGGAACCCAGGGCCTCACACATGCTAGGTGAGCACTCTACCACTGAGCCATAACCCCAGTCCCATCTTATAAGCCTCTTGTAGTTGATTTTCCATTTCATTCTTTAGATTTGGGAAATTTTCTGATACTATGTCATTGAAAAGATTGTACATTCCTTTGATTTGTATCTCTGTGCCTTCATCTTTTCCAATAAATCTTAAATTTGGTCTTTTCAAGTTATCCCATAGTTCTTGGAACTTCTGTTCATGGTTTCTTATCGTCTTCTCTGTGCACTTGACTTTATTTTCAAGATATATACTTTGTCTTTATTGCCTGAGGTTCTGTCTTCCAAATGATCTAGTCTGTTAGTGATGCCTTCTGTCAAATTTTTAATTTGGTTTATTGTTTCCTTCATTTTGAGAATTTCTGCTTTTTTGTTGTTGTTGTTTTGGTGTTGTCTTTGTTTTGTTTTTTTGTTTTCAGAATATCTGCCTCTTTATTGAAGTGATCTTTCACTTCCTGTATTTTTTCTCTGATTTCATTTCTTATACCATCCTTTACTTCACAGCTCAGTTTAGCTTTGTATATTCTAAATTCCTTCTGACATTTCTTCCACTGTGGTGTCGATGGATTCTGTTACTGGAGTATCTTGGTTTGTTTGAGGTGATTTGTTCCCTTGATTTTTCATGTTGTTTGTGTGTCTAACCATCTAACACTATAGATCTGAGGCAGTAGAGTTTCTACCTTGTGAACTGACAACATCCCTGAAAGTTTCCAGTACCTCACTGTTTAGGGACAGACAAATAATAACAACAACAAATGCAAATGGTATACACTCTTAAACCAAAATAGTTTCTACTATGATGTCTACAATGTAAATTATCACAATAAAAAGAAATAATATGATCAGTTATTGCCTATAATAAAAAAAGCTAGTTTGCAAAAAAAGTTTATAATATCAATTGGTGGACAGGTAAAGAACAGAAGCGATATAGGATGTGATGATTATGAGAGAGAAGGAGAGCAGTAAAAAATTAAAGGAAGAGTAAAAGAGAGAACAATAGAGATTGGCAGTTAGCAGAAGAAAAAAGAATCAAGAAAAATAAGTAGGAGAAAAAAATAAATACATGAAGTAAAAATCTTTAAAAAATTAAAAATAAAAGAATACAAAACAAAACTAAAATACACTAATCAAACATCCTAGTTCACAAAAAACTAATCCATGAAAAATAATGGGCTTCAAAAATGCTAGAAATATGCAGCAAAATAAAATTAAACTCCTATCTCTCACCCTGCATAAAACTCAACTCAAAATGAATCAAGGACCTACGAATTAGACCAGATATGCTGCACCAAATAGAAGAAAAAGTACGCCCAAATTTTCATTATGTCAGCTTAGACTTCCTTGACAAGACTCCTAAAGTGCAAGAAATAAAATCAAGAATCAATAAATGGGATGGATTCAAACTAAAAAGCTTCTTCTCAGCAAATAAAACAATCAATAATGTGAAGAGAAAGTCTACAGAATGGGAGAAATCTTTACCATACATGCCTCGGATAGAGCACTAATCTATAAGATATATAAAGAACTCAACACCAAAAAAACAAATAATCCAATCAATAGATGGGTTAAGGAACTGAGTAGACACTTCACAGAAGAAGATATACAATCAATCAACAAATATATGAAAAAATGTTCAACATCTCTAGTAATTAGAGAAATGCAAACCAAAACTACTCTAAGATTCCATCTCACTCCAGTTAGACTGGCAATTATCAAGAATAATAAGCAACAATTAAGTGTTGTTGAGGATGTGGGGAAAAATGTACACTCAAGCATTACTGGTGGGACTGCAAATTGGTACAACCACTATGGAAAGCAGTATGGAGATTCCTCAGAAAACTTGGAATGGATCCACCATTTGACCTAGTTTTCCCATTCCTTGGCATATTCCCAAAGGACTTAAAATCAGCATCCTACAGTAACACAGTCACTTCAATATTTATAGCAGCTCAATTCACAATAGCTAAATTGTGGAACCAACCTAAATACCCTTTGATAGATGAATGGATAAAGAAACCATGACAATGGAATATTACAGACACTTAAAGAAGAATAAAATTATGGCATTTGCAGGTAAATGAATGGAGTTGGAGAATATCCTGCTAAGTGAGATAACCCAATCACAAAAAGCCAAAGTCCAAATGTTTTCTCTAATAAGTGGATGCTAATACATAAGGGGGGGTGGGGGGCAGTAAGGGAAGAATGGAGGATCTTTGGATTGGATAGAGAGGAATGAGGGGAGGGGAAGGGGCAGGGGGATGGGAAAGATGGTGGAATGAGATGGACATCATTACCCTAAGTACATGTATGATTACGTGAATGGTGTGACTCTACATCCTGTACAACCAGAGAAATGAACAGTTGTACTCCACTTGTGTACAATAAATTGAAATGCATTCTGCTGTCATATAAAACTAAACAGAACAAATTTTAAAATTCTAGAAATGAGAAAAAAACAAATATGAATATGTACAAATGTCCATGTACCATAAGGTCACAATTAAACAGAGAAAAATAATTTAAAAAAAGATCTTGATGAAAAGTTAAAGAATTTTTTCCATTGGTGTTCAAAAGATTCTCAGGTTAGGTTCTCAGCAGTTTTGGTGGGTTGTCTGGAGCATGAAGCTCTGCCCTCTGGATTCCTCAGTGAGTGTGGTAACCCATAGGCAGAACCCCTGGAGGCAGGATTTAGGTTTAGGAGGGCTCCAGGCTCTTCACTGAATGCCAATTATTCTGGAGATTTTTTTATCACCCATCTCCAGTCCTCAGTACTTACTGGTCCACACTGGAAGACTGTTCCCCAGGGATCTCCCCTGGGTTCCATTCGTGCAGCGGGGACCCAATTCTTTTATCACCTTCAGACCCCACTTTTCCTGGTCTTGGGTTCAGTCTCCAAACAGTCTCTCCTGTCCCAGCCCTTCTGAGTTTCCAACCAGATGTGTCTCTCCCGGCTGGTCCTACAAGCAGTTGGATTGGAGGGAGACGAGTAGAGCTGGTGGGTTTACACAACCAGTTGTTCCCTGTGAAAACCTCTGTCCATGTTTGATTTTCTCCTGGTCACTTAAGCACTCTGTGTTGTGCAGTGTGTGTTTACTGGGCCTGTATTTGGGGTCAAACTCAGGTTTGCCAAGGATCGGGTCCCCTCAGCTGCCAGCCCCCTCGCAGCTACTGCAAAATGGTTCCTTCCTTTGTCCTTCACACACCTCCTGGATAGATAGTAGCTTCTTTCCCCACAGTCGGAATTGTGCAGCACCTATTTCAGGTTTGCCAAGCAATGTCCTTGATCTCTAAACATTCCATACCCAGACAGACCTCAGGCCTCCCAAATATGTGGGCTCCTTTAATTCCCTTATCCCTCCATTATGCTCACAGAGGGACCACTCTGCCTGCTGCTTCTGGCCAGGTTGTGGCAGGGGCGTGCCACTGAGGATTTCTTTCTTATTTTATTATATCCAACTTCCTGAGACCCCGATCTGCTTTGAATGTCCAGTTTTAAATTCCAGTAAAGTCCTACCCCTTGTTTTTGTTTACCCATCTTGCTGAGAATCTGCCTGTCAGCCTTCTTGACAGCCAGGAAAACAACCTCCTCTATTTTGCCATCTTGAAAAAGCGTTAGAAGTCCTTCCTATCTCACCACCATGAACCACAGAGTTTCCTGGGCACTCTCTGGTATTTGTAACAACAAAAGGGATTTTTCCCCCTAATCATTATTTTTAATTTTTTTCCCTAATGTAATTGAATAAAAAAATTTTTGCTTGCACCTGAAAGCATATAGTACTCTAATGCTTTTAAGTCTATCAAGTGCTGTTTTAAAACTCAACAAAGTTTAGATTATCACTGAAGCTTCTCCAAGTTTCTATAGGAACTCTGAAAAATATTAGACCAGAGACCCTGCAGATTATAGAAGAAAAAGTAGGTCCAGATCTTCAACATGTCGGCTTAGGACCAGACTTCCTCAACAGGACTCCCATAGCACAAGAAATAAAAGCAAGAATCAATAACTGGGATAGATTCAAACTAAAAAGCTTTCTCTCAGCAAAGGAAACTATCAGCAATGCGAAGAAAGAGCCTACAGAGTGGGAGAAAATCTTTGCCAATCATACCTCAGATAGAGCACTAATCTCCAGAATCTATAAAGAATCTATACACCAAGAATGCAAATAATCCAATCGACAAATGGGCTAAGGAAATGAATAGAGACTTCACAGAAGAAGATCTACAAGCAATCAACAAACATACAGAAAAATGTTCAACATCTCCAGTAATAAGAGAAATGCCAATCAAAACCACCCTAAGATTCCATCTCACCCCAATTAGAATGGCGATTATCAAGAATACAAGCAACAACAGGGGTTGGCGAGGATGTGGGGAGAAAGGTACACTCATACGTTGCTGGTGGGGCTGCAAATTAGTGCAGCCACTCTGGAAAGCAGTGTGGAGACTCCTTAGAAAACTTGGAATGGAACCACCATTTGACCCAGCTATCCCACTCCTTGGCCTATACCCAAAGGACTTAAAATCAGCATACTACAGAGATACAGCCACATCAATGTTCATAGCTGCTCAATTCACAATAGCCAGATTGTGGAACCAACCTAGATGTCCTTCAATTGATGAATGGATAAAGAAACTGTGGTATATATATACAATGGAATATTACTCAGCCATAAAGAATGATAAAATTATGGCATTTGCAGGCAAATGGATGAAATTGGAGAATATCATGCTAAGTGAGATAAGCCAATCTCAAAAAACCAAAGGACAAATGATATCGCTAATAAGTGGATGATGACACATAATGGGGGGTGGGAGGGGTTAGTGTTAGGGTTAGAGTTTGGTTTAGGGAGGGGGGCAAGAATGGAGGAAGTAAGGACTGCATAGAGGGAAAAGAGGGGTGGGATGGGTGGGGGGAAGGGAAAAAAATAACAGAATGAATCAAACATTACCCTATGTAAATTTATGATTACACATATGGTATGCCTTTACGCCATGTACAAACAGAGAAACAATATGTATCCCGTTTGTTTACAATAAAAAAAAGTAATATAGACATAAAAAAATACCAAAACAAAAAAAAAGGTTATTGTTCAAAACAGTAACCATTAGCCATATGTGACTATCATTTTTGTATAAGAGCATTTTTTTTTGTTTTTACAGAATTTATTTTGATTCATTATACACAAATGTGGTACAACTTTTCATTTCTATATGGAACAACTGGAGTGTGGCCCATCTGAATTGAGATGTAACTCTTAGTATAAAATATGCATTTATCTCAAAGACTTAAGATGAAAAGAGCATGTAGAATATTTCATCAATAATTTTAATAATATTTCTAATTGCACTATTTTGCATATATGGGGTTAAATTATATAGGCTTTTACCACAGCACCTAGCTGAATAATTTTATTAAAGTTAATTTTATCTGTTTCTTTTTGCCTTTTTAATGTGGCTACTGTAAGATTTTAAATTATGCATGAGGCTTACACTACATTTCTACTGCATAACACTGCTCTAAGGTCAAGAATTGCCTTCCTCAAAATTAGTTTCTCTTTGTCTCTGTCTTTAGAATGTTTTTTTTTTGATCCTTGCCACTGAACAAGGTAGATGGGCTAAGTTTCTTTTAGTGGGCTTTCTATTCATAGTTCTGAACGTTTTTGATAACTCACTTAAGAGAACCTGATTGGTCCCTTTTAGGTAGAAAGGCTATGTCTTTACTTATCAAGGATATGTCTAAAGACCCAACCCAAACTCTAGTTTTGTAAGAATTTCTCTGTGACATAAGAACAAAATAAATGTTTCCTTTTTTCCTTTGTTTCTCAGTTGCAAATAATTTTTGAAAATGGCTAATATGTTCTGAAGGCTAAAAAACATGTGTTGCTTTTCTGTGACTGTAAAAAAATACCTGAGACAATAAACTTTAAAAGGAAAGTTTGGATTCATCATTTTGGAGGTTTCAGTCCATGGTGGCTTGGTCCAGTTGCTTTTGGACCTACGATAAGGCAGTGCATCATGGTGGAAGCACATGGTGAAATTGTACACCTCATGGTCTGGATTTAAAAAGGAAAGAGAAAAGGACTGGGCTCCGAATATCCCCTTTGAGCTCCCACACCAAATGACCTAACTTCCTCCCACTACGCCTTCACCTCTTAAATCTTCCATTACCTCCCAATAGTACCATGGGCCAGGACGAAGCCTTTAACACATGGGTCTTTGGAAGAGATTTAAGATCCAAACTACAGCACAAGTCTTCCTTAAAAGGGAAGCTTTCAGATGAAGCTAATGAGTTTTCCAAGGTTGGGAGATAATGTTTCTTTTGCAGCAGGGAGGAACTTAAGTAAACTAGGATTCTTTTCATTTAACTCTTTTCTAATATAGAAACAATTTTTAGTGCATTCCATATTGCTTGGGAAAGTAATAATTGCCTTTTTCTCTGTTTCGTAAACATTTTATTTCCAAAGGCTACACTAATGATAAAATGAATGATGGTGGTGAACATTGAAAGCTACATAACTACTTTTTTGTGGTGTACATAATCACCCTGTGAAAAGAGCTCTGGGGAGGCTGTAGGTGCAGCTCAGTAGTAGAGTACCTGCTTAGCATGCACAGGCCCTGAGTTCAATCTCCAGCACCAAAACAACAAACAACATGAAATGAAAACAAGAGCTCTGGAAATTTAGAAATTCAGACTTTACCTGAACATTTTTTGGTAATCACAAGGACTTTTAATAATGCTGTCAAGTATGTGAATATTTGGAATATTTATACAGATTGTAAAGTTTTATAACCCAAGGTCATGTGAACACTAGAGGGTTCTTATGCACTTAAAGAATGAAGTATGTAGAAGATGGAGAGTGAGAATTCAGCAGCAGATTTAATAGAAGCAAGCAAGGAAAGCTCCCACAGCATGGGAGGGTACCCTTAATAGACTCTCTGTCTAGTAGTTTTTATACTACTTCGATGAGGAATTAATCTTTCATTGGAAGGTCTCTCTTAATTGTTCTCTTTTTCTGACTCGATTGAAGGTGTGCAATTTTGATTTCTTATTCCCATAATGGGATGGTTTAATGTGTTTCTTAACCTCAGTTTGTCCTGTACTTATTCCTTAAGACAAAAGAATTGCTTGGATTCAAAACTATTCTTTGGGGTTGACTTATGTTAAGGTAATCAAGGAAGCCAGGGCAGCAACAGAATGTGTGGGCATCCAAGCCTTAGTGAAGCCTTCCAATTAGGCAACCAAAAACAAAAAACAAGTTTAACCTAGGTTTTTAATCTGGGGTGGTGGGATCACATTCTCTGAGGCCCCTATTTCTATCTCCTGCCTCAGTTTCATAGGACTTCAAATGTCTCAGAGAAAAGTTAACTCCTTGTATAAGATATTTGGCACTATAGATACAGCATATAAAATCTTATTTGTCCTGTTAGATCCTGCCTTCAAATTTCTGAATTAGTTTGATCAGTTGGAAGATAGAATTTTGATTTCTTCATCCTTTCACTCATTTAATAAATAATTATTGACTGCCAACCATGAGTGACTTCATGATAAAGCAAGTGTCTCAACAACATAATGATTGACATTTTGGGCTGGATTATTTTTGTTGGGAGTGGAGGGCTGATCTATGCATTATGTCCAGCAGCACCCTTCCTCCATTGTGACAACTAAAAATATCTCCAGACAATGCCAAATGTCCCCTGGGGAGCAAAACCCTCACCACAGCATTGGTGATAATGGGACAAAACAGATGGGAGTTGGAGGTGGGGGTGGGAGAGAAGCAAAAAAAGTAACATTTCAGATGGGATACATGAGTGGATCTGAGACATTAAGGAGGAGGAATAGAGAAATCTCTGAGACTGGAAAATTGTGAGGACTGGGGGAAATGAAGGAATGAACAAATAACTCTGGTTTGGGCAACTGGAATGATTGTGACACCTTCACTGAATAAATAAATAAGTAAATAAATGAGGAAGAAATATGCAGGAGAAGAGCTGAATTTCAGACCTGTAGTTTTAGATGCAACTTGGGCTCAGAGACCTGTTTTCCAGGAGCAAGGCCAGAATGGAGAGGTGATCTGAGTGGCAGCAGCTTAGTAATTGACACCAGAAGAGAAAATATGTACTTTTTAAGGAGAGATCATTCATTTGCTGGAGAAAAGAATGAATTGAATAATTAAAATGCAACCTAATTCTTCTACATTCCACCAAGGTTAAGTAAACTGAAGTAAGGTTAAGAAAAACTAAAAAAACCTCAAACATAATTATTAAAAACATTTCATTATATTTTATTCCTTCTGCGATGCTGGGGATTGAATCAGAGCCCTGCACAGGCAAGGCAAGTGCTCCATTACTGAGCAATACTTGCAAGTCCCCATTTGAGTTTACTGAGTGCCACTAACCATGACATGATTTCAAAGTCAAAAAAGCTAAGAAATTCACAACTTTTGAAATCTGCTTTTTTATCCAACCATTTAGTATGAAAATTTTCAAACATACAGAATACTTGAAGGAATTTCCAACTAAGCACCATATATCTATCACACAAACTATACACTTAATGCTTTAATATATATATATAAACTCTGTTATCATATATGTTTATGCATCTGTTAAAGCATTTTTTATGTATTTTAGAGTAACTTGCAGAGATTAGGATAATTAACCCAACTATGCAGCATACACATTATGAACCAGAGTTCAATATTTATTTAAAGTTTACCAATCTACTTTTGCTAATTTTATTTATTTATATATTCATTCATTTTTGTGTGTTGGGGATCCAAACCTGGGCCTTGTGCATGCTAAGCATATGCTCTATTGCTGACCTATACATCAGTGCACTAATTTTTTTGTTTAAAATCCTTATCCAGGTCTAAGTTTGTGTCTCAGTGGTTCAGTGCTCTCCTAGCATGCGTGAGGACATGGGTTTGATCCTCAGCATCACATAAAAATAAAATAAAGGTATTGTGTCCACCTACAACTAAAGCAAAATATTTTTAAAAATCCTTATCCAGTGGGGTGCACATGCCTGTAATCCCAGCAACTCCAAAGTTTGAGGCAGGAAGATTGCAAGCTTAAGGCAAGCCTGGGCAACTTAACCAAGACCACATCTCAAATAAAAATTTTTATAAAAAGGGGATGGGGATGTATGTCAGGGGTAGAATATACCTGGGTCTAATCTCCAGTACAACAAAAGTCAATCAATAAAATAATAATAATAAAGTATATATCCAGTTCCCTCCATTGAAAAACAGGTAGCACTGTTTCTTCTTTTATGTGCAGTTTTTGTGACCTTTTTTGGGATAAATAAAGACTTTTTTTTTTTTAAACCAACAATTACAAAGTGCTATTATCTTTAAATGTAGGAGCTGGTCTTTCTCTTTTATATCTTTGTCACCTGGTATGTGGGTGGGTATAAGATGGTATCTCTAGGGCTTGGGACATAGCTCAGCTGATAGAGTGCCTGCCTCGAAAGCACAAGGCTCTGGGTTTAAACCTCAGCACCGCCCCTCCCCCCCCCAAAAAAAGATGGTATCTCTAATTTTCTGTTAAATTTAATTTTACAAGCAGAAGTATGCTATTCTCTCTCTCTCTCTCTTTTTCCTTCTTTCTTTTTGGTGGCACTGGGGATTGAACCCAGGCATGTACTCTACTGCTTAGATATGTCATCAGCCCTCATGCTTTTTCTTGGTCAGATGGACTTAAGGTTGGGCCTTGTCAAAGGCATTTTGGGGATTACTAAATACCTACTAAATATAAGGGAATGCTTTGGCAAACCATCCAGGTTTCACTTTGTGATACTCTTACCATTCCTCCAAAAAGTTAACAGTACAGTTTGTTATAAAGAATTTGGGACTAAAATTTGTGGACTCAAATATTGTCTCTCCTGATGAGAACTTTGACAATTCTCTTAGCTTCTCTGATCTTATGCTTTAATTATTATTGGGGTAAGAATACCTACCTACATTTGATACCCAGAGTTGTGAGTTTCAAATGAGACTTTGCATGTAACAGAGCTTTGTCAACTGTGACCTTCCACACAACTCCCGCCTATTGTCTCACATTCAAAGGATGTGAAAAAATCAGCAGCCCTCTCACTCCCTCCCCTCCTCCTATTCTTCATTCTTCCCTGCCTTTTGTCTTCTGAACTTCTAGAATATATCACAGAAGAAAATAGTAAGGGAAAAAATAATTTAGAATCAAAGATGTTCTGTTAAAGAAAGAGCAAAAATAAAGATTCAAAGTACCTCAGCAAAGAAGCAGAAAATTCTAATATCCACAGGCAAATTGTGCCCTCTGGGGAGCCTGAATTCTAGAAAAAAGAAGAGTGCAGTCTTGTGAAAGAGGTGAAACAAAGGCTTTTCAAGCACTCCGGAATCGCTTGGAGACTGGGATATTATCCTGGCAAAGTTATTAAAGTTGATTTCTCCAAACCATTAGCTCAAAAGGGCCACCTAAGGACAACTGGCTACCTGCCCTGAAGTTACATTTATTTTTAAGATTATAGTTTGAAAACGGATAGTACTAATTGATGTATATGCTTTTCCATTGAAGACTTGTAGGGCAACTTTCTTTTTCTTTATAAATATGTTAAAGGAGAGACCTTAAAAATGTTGGTTCATAGTATGCAACAGAAGACTACACATGTGCTTGCTGCATTTAAAATGCATTATATAACATGTTCTACTTTTCCCTTCTCCTGATTTACTATTCCCTATTTTCAAAGTAGTTAACGCAGAACTTCTAACTTAAATACTTATAAAATTATTGTTCAATGACACTTTAATCTCAATTTACTGCTTGGAATTTCTTTCAATACCAATGATGTTTTAAAATACTTTAAAACAAAGTTAACTAAATGTGATAAGCAATTAAAGTAATGAAAATTCACAGTGAAGGAAAATGTTTATGGTCATATTGAGGCCAGAATGTTAAGAAAGTCCTGGTACAGAACAAAGTGTGCCTGGAAGGATTTGCTTGGGAAAGTGGTGGTTTATAGCATAATATCTAATTTCACATATTTGTGCCAAGGGTGTTTCCTTTTTGTCTTTTTCCTTTTGGTAGGCGACCACAATAGTGACATGTTTAATATTGATGAGGTTGACCTCCTGGGAGTTATAGTATATGTACCCTTTTGGAATACAAATGCTGTTTGATTTATATGGTAAACACATAGAATTTTGGAGATTAGCATTTTAATCAACTCTAATCTCAGTATTTTCTGCTTCTCCCACCTCCTCTTTGTCTAAAGAAGTTTGAAATGCCAACTTTGGAAATGACAGTTAATGTCCTGTTCTGGAGAAGCCAGGTCTGTGTAAAACATATGTGCAGAACCATGTGTATTAACCTTTCCTAAGCCATATGCTCAAGCACATTAAAGTGTTCAAGGAGATAATCAATTATTCAAGAAACAGCAATCCATTTATTCAGCAAATATTTATTGAAGAGCCATATAGAAGCAGGCAAATTGGGGTTAAGGGTTGTGTAAATGACAAAGATATTATGGCACCTCTAAATTGGAACGGGGCTTCAGTTTTTTTCCTGTTTAAAATTTTCTTCTTTTCTCTTTAACTTTTTTCATTGCAGGTCCAGAGCTTTGAAGTTCGGGTGCATCTTCCAACCGAGGAACTATTCGAAAGGGGGCAATGCATTCTATTTGCACCGTGAAAATTAAAGTTCCCAGGATAGAGGAAATGTTTTTCGCGCTTGGGTTCAGCGACAAGTCGAGAGGGGGCCAAGGGGCTGGCAGCAGCGGGTGGGGAGCCAGACCCAAGCTGCGTCCCGCACAGCCATTGGCGGGCGCCGCGCACTGTACTGAGCATGTTCGCGCCCAGCCGGCCCCGGGCCGCAACCGCAGCGAAGGCAGCCACCCGAGCTGCCGCGCATTATGCAAAGCCGCAGCAGATGTCAGCGGGGCCAGCCTGGTGCTTGTTGGCTTCTTCTCCCAGCGGCTCGCCCAGCTGCCTGACGTGTCCTGGAGACTCCCCTGGCCCGGGCCAGGGGCTGAGGAGGGCCGAGATGGCCTGAGTACCCGAGGTACAGCAGCGCAGCGCAGGATTGCAACATGGGGAACCAGGATGGGAAGCTGAAGAGGAGCGCAGGTGATGCCTTACATGAAGGCGGTGGCTACGGCGCCGAAGATGCTGTGGGGCCCAGGGATGTGGAAGCCACAAAGAAGGGGAGCGGGAGCAAGAAGGCGCTGGGCAAACACAGCAAGGGGGGAGGGGGTAGCGGCGGGGAACCCGGCAAAAAGAAGAGCAAGTCCGACTCCAGAGCCTCGGTGTTTTCCAACCTGCGGATTAGGAAGAACCTCTCCAAGGGGAAAGGTTCTGGCGGCTCCCGCGAGGATGTGCTGGACTCCCAGGCCCTACAGACCGGGGAGCTGGACAGCGCTCATTCCCTGGTCACCAAGACCCCGGACCTTAGCCTGTCCGCTGATGAGACGGGCCTGTCGGATACCGAGTGTGCGGACCCTTTTGAGATTACCCGTCCTGGTGGTCCTAGGCCTGCCGAAGCTGGGTTAGGGGTCCAGGCGGTCGCCGAGGATTTGGAAATTGTGGTAGGGGCGCAGGATGGACAAAGGACCAGTTCGGGCTCAGACACGGACATCTATAGCTTCCATTCGGCTGCGGAGCAAGAGGATTTGCTCTCAGACATCCAGCAGGCGATTCGCCTGCAGCAGCAACAGCAGCAGCAGCAGCTCCAGGACTCTGAGGAGCCTGCAGCGCCCCCCGCTGCCGCCTTCCCTCAGCCCGGGGCCTTCCTGGGCCTCCACGGTTTTCTGCTGGGACCGAGCGGAGGAGCAGGGGAGGCCCGGGGCAGTCCGGACACAGAGCAGGCACTGTCCGCCTTCTCCGACCTTCCTGAAAGCCAGACCACCAAGTCCCGGGAGCCCGAGCAGCCGCCGTCCCCCAAGGGCCTCCTCGCCTCGGAGGCGCCCAGCTTACCGCCGGCCCAGTCGCCAGCCGCAGACTCGCCTTCCTCCACAGCCTTCCCATTTTCCGAGGCCGGGCCGGAGGAGGGCGCAGTCCCAGCCTCAGTGAGAGAAGCTGAGGACACGGATGAGGAAGCGGAGGAGGATGCTTTTGAGGATGCTCCCCGAGGCTCTCCAGGGGAAGAGTGGAGCGCAGAGGTGGGAGAGGTCACGCAGAGTCTGGGTGAAGAGCCTGAGGAGGAGACGCAAGGGCCCAGTGTCCCCGCAGCAGCCACCTCCCTGCCCGGCAGCCCGGCGCCCAGCCCGCGCTGCTTCAAGCCCTACCCACTCATTACCCCCTGCTACATCAAGACCACCACCCGTCAGCTCAGCTCACCCAATCACTCTCCGTCTCAGTCCCCCAGCCAGAGCCCCAGGATTAAGAGGCGACTGGAGTCCTCTTTGAGCCGGGGCCCCAGAACCGCCCTGGTCTCAGCAGTCGCCCCAGCCAAGAAGCACCGGACCGAAGGCAGCCTAGCCGGAGGCCTCAGCCGCTCAGCCGACTGGACCCAGGAGCTGGGTGCTGGCGTCCCAGGGACCGGAGGCTCCGCGCACCTGCTGGAGCACCGCGCAGCTGCAAACAGTAGCGGTGGCCTTTCCCCGGCTTTGGCAGCCAAGGCGTCTGGAGCGCCCGGGACTGCGGATGGCTTCCAGAACGTGTTCACAGGTGAGCGCGCCTTGCTGCTGGTCTCCAGGTGGCAGGTCGCCTGCCAATCAGGACCTTACCCTGTCACCCGCCCTCCTGGGCTCTGAAAGGCCCTGGACTGATAGTGGCGCGTCTCTTCCTAGTGAATACTTGTCAACCCCGCTCATCCTTCAGTGAATTTTCGAATATACTTGTTGGGTTTTTACTTACTTTCAGGGTAATGAAGAGAAAAATTTAGTTGTGTCTGTCCTAAGTCATCTCAGGAAAGGCTGTTCGACTCATTTCTCCCATATATCTGCCGTTTTCTAACCTTCAGAACCCCACTAGGCAGATAAACTCCTTTTGCGCCTTGTTATCATTTTTTTTCCTTCTTCATTCCCATAGCATTAAAAGAACAACATTTTCATGGCCCTTATCAAGGGTCAGTGTTGGAGGCGCAAAACATTTATTCCGGTACTTTCCAAAGGTGATCTCTGACTGCTCTAGTATATACACATACCCATGCACCTGAGTTTACATATATATATGTTTACATTTATATATATATATTTATATTTACATATATTTATATATAAATATATATATAGTTATATATATATTTGTGTATATATATATTTATATATATATTTGTGTATATATATATATAGTGTCTTGCAGCAATCTGGGTAGGACTATTTTGTGAAGTGAAACAGCTTCTACTGCTTGCAAAGACAAGAAAATCTGATACATGCTATTAGAAAATGAATATATAATAAGAGTATTAGGAGTAACTTCTTAATTTTCTTTGATCCAGCCAGAACTGGTTGTAACTTGGAAGTAGTAAAGATCAGAAGACCAGTTCAAGTGATAGCTCTCCTCCTTAGCCATTTGTTATAGACTCAGGCATGGAATGCACAGTGGAAGGATCAGTTTATTGTGGTAAAGCACCCAATCAAGTAGCAGAATGAGTTTATCCTTTTCTATAGGCTGATAGGTCCCAAGACCTTACCTTAAGAGTTCACTGGCAGTGTCAGGTTGTTTCCTGTTTACTTAACATCTACTCTTAATTTCTGAATGAGATCGTGTTAGAATTGAAAGGGTAGGGGGAAATATGAAAATGAACGACAGTGCTGGCAGGTTTGTGATAAATATTTGAATGACTAACAATTTCAGAAAAATTTCACTTTAAAATTTTATGTTCTATTATTTTAATAAATAGGTCATCTGTAGAACATTAGTGAAATTTCTCAATGAGGAGAGCCTACACTTAATAGGGTAGATGCTGTTATTTTTGTGGTAGCTACTTTTATTGACTACATTTGCATTTTCATCTATGGACTATATTCTATTTTGCCTTTACAAACTCAAAAGTAGTTTCTTTTATTCACTTTACATGGTTTTTGTGTTTTCCTTTCATCTCTTCTCTTTATTCAGTGAAAAAGAATGTCTATAGTCTTAAACCCACTAGGTTAATCATAAAAAAAACAAAATGAAACAAAACCAAAAGCAACACACACACTCTCATGAAAAATCACTTTTGATGGAAAAGGATTGTAAAGTTCTTGAGTTAATTTTAATGAATTCATTTATTTTTTATAGATCTTTTATTTTTTAAATTTGTTCTAATTAGTTATATGTGACAGTAGAATGCATTTTAACACCTTGTATATATATGTAGCACAACTTCTCATTCCTCTGGCTGTACATAGTGCAGAGTCAAACCGGTAGTGTAATCATACATGCATATAGGGTGTTAATGTCCTTCCCATTCCTGTACCCCCTCCCCTGCCTTCACTCCCCTCTGCACAATCCAAAGTTCCTTCATTCTTCCCTATCCACACCCATTATGGATCAGCATTTACTTATCAGAGAAAATATTTGGCCTTTGGTTTTTTGGGTTTGGCTTAATTTCACTTAGCATGATATTCTCCAACTACATCCATTTATCTCAAATATCATAATTTTATTCTTCTTTAAGGCTGAGTAATATTCAATTGTGTATATATACACCATAGTTTCTTTATCCATTCATCTATTGAAGGGCATTTAGGTTGGTTCCACAATTTAAGCTATTGTGAATTGGGCTGCTGTAAACATTGATGTGGCTGTGTTACTATAGGATGCTGATTCTAAGTCCTTTGGGGATATGCCAAGGAATGAGATCACTAGGTCAAATGGTCCAAGTTTTCTGAGGAATATCCATACTGCTTTCCATAGTGGTTGCACCAATTTGCAGTCCCACCAGCAATGTACAAAATGTACCTTTTCCCCCCACATCCTCGCCAACACTTATTGCTTGTATTCTTGATAATTGTCAGTCTGACTGGAGTGAGATGAAATCTTAGAGTAGTTTTGATTTGCATTTCTCTAATTACTAGAGATGTTGAACATTTTTTCATATGTTTTTTCTTCTGTGAAGTGTCTGTTCAGTTCCTTAGCCCATTGATTGATTGGATTATTTGGTTTTTGGTGTTAAGTTTTTTGAGTTCTTTGTATATCTTATAGATTAGTGCTCTATCTGAGGTGCATGTGGTAAAGATATTTTTCCCATTCTGTAGACTTTCTCTTCATGTTATTGATTGTTTCCTTTGCTGAGAAGAAGTTTTTGAATTTGAATCCATCCCATTTATTGATTCTTGATTTTACTTCTTGCACTTTAGGAGTCTTGTTGAATTCATTTATTTTATTTTTTACAGGTGTTAGGGGTGAAACCCAGGGCTTTGTGCATTCTAGGCAAATATTCTACCATTTGAGCTACACCCTAGCCCAATTTTTTGGATTTAATGTTGATGAGAAATCATGTATTTTTTTTTATTAAGTTTTTTTAGTTGTAGGTGGACCCAATACCTTCATTTTATTTTTATGTGTGCTGAGTGAGGATAGAACCCAGGGTCTCACGTGTGATAGACTAGCACTCTACCATTGAACCACAACCCCAGCCCCCATGTATCTTCTTTTTTAGATAGCATTCATTTAAATAGTTTTCTAAAAACAAAAATTATTCACCATAATTGAGATATATTCCATGCTTGTATAATTATATCAAAATGGATTCTACTGTCATGTACAACTAAAAAGAACCAGTAAAAAATATTTTCTAAAAAAAGAGCAATAATTAATATTAGTGATTGCTATTCATTACTATGAATGAATTTACTTCATTCATTTAGGATATATATATATATACGCATATATACACATCTGTGTATATACATGTATATATACATCTGTATATTCATGTATATATGTATATATGTGTGGGTTTATGTGTATGCATGTACACACATATATACATATCACACACACATACATACTGGGCAGCCACATTGTGCAAGGAAATATGCTAGACTATACATAGACTTTCTTTTATTTTTGCTTTTATTGTTTTAGTGATAAGTATTCAATCCAGTGCCTCATGTATACTAACCAAGAGCTTTAACAGTGCCCTGCATCCCCAGCCGGATACATGGACTATTAAATCATGGTTCTGCCTTTCTAAGTTTCACTGAGTGAAGAAAAGGCACTTAAAAGTACAGAAGGCTGGGGGTGGGGAGCTCATTGCTAGAGCTCTTGTGTAGATAGGCAAGACCTTGGGTTCCGTCTCCAGTATTGAAAAATAAAAAAAGTATAGTACACGGGAATCTATCTATCATCTATCTACCTACCTGCCTATCTATATGCAGGACACTATCCTGGGAACATCAAGGATACAGGGGTTTATCTTGTTGGTAGAATGAAATAAGAGGTATTGTCAGAGGATTATTGAAGAGACTTCTGAAACATCATAGGACCTAAAATAGGTTGAAGTTTTTATTTTTCTTTAAAAAAAAACTATATTCTTGAAACTTGTGTATCATTTTAATTTGCTGCGCTAGTATTGTATTTTCAAATCTGAAATTTGGGACACTCAAAAGAGCCCTGTTTAGGTAGCACCTGGGTCTTTTAGATGTCTCCAGGCAGGCTTTTATTTATTTATTTATTTATTTATTTATTTAACTATAGGGAGTAAAAGTAAGGGTTCATTTTTGCTAAATGTGATGGCCTACACCTATAATCCCAACTACTGGGGAGGCTGAGGCAGGAGGATCACAAGTTCAAGACTAGCCTCAGCACTTAATGGGGCCCTGTATTAAAATAAAAATAAATAAAAAGGACTGGGGATGTTGCTCTGTAGTAGAGGGCCCCTGGGTTCAATTCCCAGTACCAAAAAAATAACAAACAAGAGTTAGTTGTTTTTATGTGGACATTGCCTGCTTAATATTTGATGATAGATATAGCTGCAGTGACCAGCAGATACGTTTTTGTATGGTGGCTTATGTGTACTAATCATCGCTCAGTCTTATTTAGGGGGGAAAAAAAATAAGTGGGTTTGACCTAACCTTACGACTGGTGGGAAATGGAGATAGAAAAAAGGGTGAAATAACTTTCTCACAGTCACACTCTGATGCATTAGAAGCATAGCTAGAGATAGAAACTGAGTCTACTGATTTTTGTATGGTTGCCCTTTAATACTTGCGTTTGGACATTCAGCACTGTAAAACAATAGAGTAAAAACTGTTAAAAAGTTGTTGTAGGCTCTAAGGCCTTCACTGATGAGATTTTTCTGTTGATAATAAGGCATACTCCTTTAATAGTTGAACATCTGTTCTTCCCTGGGCTGGGTGAAGGGTGATTGTTGACCAAAGTGAATAACATTTTCTTGAGGCAGCTTTCATTGAAACTGTTCTTCTGGTGGTAGACGGATTCCAGATTGATACAGGCCTGTTTCTCAGCTGTCGACTCTTTTCTTGTTATCTGCCACTATATTTACTTCTTTACCATCCTCTGCTATTTTATGGGTGTCTTGGAAATTACTAGGGGGTTGGGCAGCTAGAATTGTCCTTAGGGAAAAAGTTCTTTGACTTTGTGCATGTATTTGGATCTTTTAATTGCCAGTTGCCTTTAAAGCAGGTGATCATTTTATCTGTAGCCTTCCATAAAGATCTTTTATTTTTAAACCATACGATGAGAGTTGTCAGCTCTGCTGGAAGGAACAGATGTTTCTCACTTCTTATTTCCTTCCAAATGTAGGGAGAAAATTCAAGTGAAAAGGGATTTCCATGGCACATGTTTGTGTCTCTTAGGTAGATATAAAAACCTTTAGCAATGTGGGAGACCAAAACATTATCTTGTTTTAGCTATTAAGAATATTACTCAGCTTTAAAGAAGAATGAAATTCTGGCATTTGCTAGTAAATGGATGGAGTTAGAGAATATCATGCTAAGTGAAATGAGCCAAACCTAAAAAACCAAAGGCTGAATGTTTTCTTTGATAAGCAGAAGCTAATTCACAATAAGGTGGGGGGAGGGAAGAAAAGTTCATTTATATTAGGTAGAGGGGAGTGAAGGGAGGGGAAGGGGGATGGGGGTAGGAAGGATAGTAGAGTGAAACAGATATTATTACCTCAAGTACATGTATAACTGCATAACTGATGTGATCCTGTAATATGTATAATCAGAAAAAAGATTTCGTTCTATTTGTATATGATCTATCAAAATGTATAAATGCATTCTACTGTTATGTACAACTAATTAGAACAAATAGAATAAAAAAATTTAAAAAATGCACAAAAAGGAAATTGGAATGTTTAAACCTATATTCCACTTAGTTGCAAACCTGTGTGGCCTCAGAAAAACAGGGGCCCAGCATGATGATGTTGTTTTTGTTGTTATTTAATCTGGAAAATGATCACTACAAAAACATCATTCTACCAAAAATGTCTATTCTCTATGGTATTTTGATTTTGTCTGTTTTGCTTTGCCAATGAAGCAATAGCTGTAATGTTAAAAAAAAAAAAAAAGAAAAGAAAAGAAAAGAAAGAAAGAAAAGAAAAGAGAAAAAGAAACCAATGACCTGGCAAGGTGGCTTATAACTGCGATTCCAGTTACTTGGGAGGCTGAAACCAAAGGATTAAGCTCAACCTTGGCAACTTAATGAGAATCTATCTAAAAAAAAACAAAAACAAAAAACCATAATAATAAGGGCTGGGGGTGTATCTTAGTAGTAGAGTGCCCCTGCTGGACTCAGTCCCCAGTACTGAAAAGGAAAAAGGAAAAAAAAAAAGAAAAAAGAAAAAAGAACTTGATGATATTATAGACCATTATATTTAAATAGTCAGTTTGTTCAAAATGCATGTTTTACAATGATCATTAGAAAAAAAAGAGGTTCATTTACACATTAAGTATAACAGAAGCTTGTAGCAGAGGTTTTTCTTTTTTCCTTCTTTTTCTTTTTCTGTGGTGTTGGTAATTGAACCCAGGGCCTCACACATGCTAAGCATTTGCTCTATGTCTGAGCTACAATCCCAGCCCAGTAATAGAGTTTTGCAGTTAATTAAAGTTTTAATATCTAACATGTAAAATGTGTGATGCTAAATCGTTTTTTATTTGTTTTGCTGCCTTTTTTTTTTTTTTTTTTTTTTGTGCTGGGGATCAAACCCAGGGCCTCCTTCTTGCTAGGCAAGTGTTCTAACACTGAACTCTATCCCCAACCTGTTAAATCACTTTTGATAAAAATCTTTCCAAGTCAATTACATGCTTATCTGTTTTTTTAAACACATGGAATTAAAAATATTAATATTTTTTAAATGACTTAATGTCATCTTCAGGCACATCATTTTAACATCTTGTAAAAATATTAGTGATGCCCTCAACAGCTATTTAAATGTATAGGCTAGTTGCCTCAGTTTTTGTGTTTGTGTAGTTTCTTGACTCTCCTTGTGGCTAGCTATTTATTTTTAGAGATAGCTTTAGTTTCTTCCCTAGTCCCCCAGTTCCTCATAATTTGGTTTTTCTCATCAATTTGTTATTGGCTTATAAAGTCTAGAATTATGATGTTAGCTGTATTCATTGCACTTCTGAATGCCAGGGCTCTGTTAGTGCATTACATAATTATCTCTAATCCTTTCAACAGTCTTGAAGTATAACTGCTTATACTCATTTTTCTTATGAGTAAACCAAGGCTCAGACAAGTGAAATACCTTGCCTAAGGGTATTAAACTATGATGTGACCCACCTAGAATATGTTCTTTAAAAACCAAATCTGTTCCCGGTGTTATAAAATAAAACCAAGTGGGTTATTGAGCTTTTGTAGGACTAGTTAATTAATTGAAAGCTTCTATTTCAGAACTTTGATCTTGTGATACTCATGTTGGCCTTTCTAAAGATTATCTTGATTTCAGTATCAGTAGAAGAAGGACCCACTCTAGGAATACAATGACTTGTTAAGTCATTACACTGAATTTTTAAAGGCCAGAAAATCTAACTGTAAAAGGAAAGGGGATTGATTATAGGAATTCTATCCTTTTTCTAAAGTATTGCCTTACTGGGTTCCATATATCAGAATAGAATTTGACAGCATATACTGGGCTTGAGAGCATTGTTCTTAAGTTATTTTAGTTTAGTCTGAAATATCCTTTCTCATGGTTCTTTGGGACTGTGACTTGGATCAAAGTCAAGTACCCCAATAGCTTCAGTGATGAATTTTAATAACTGCTTTATGAACTGAGGACTGACTGGTCTAATTTTAAGTGTGTTTAAATATTTGGATTCAAGCCTTGCTTATTTGAAATAGAACTGGTGCTTTTCATGCTTTTCCTCCCGATTCTAGTAAAAAGTTGCTGAAAATATGCTGGATGATGTTAGCAGTAGTTATTCTAACCTTGGTATTCTAAGAGTTTTTGCATCCTAGTTTTGCCATTTGACTCTCAAGTAGTTTTTCCTTATATATATGAAGATAGAGGAGCAATTACACGTTGATAATATTAAGATTCAATGAAATAGTGTATATAAAGCTCTTACAAGTTTGCTTGGTACATAGGAGCACTTAATTGGTACTGATTCCTTTTCTAACCTGATTTGTTTTCTTAATTAAACTTGAACCAAACAACTCTAAAATTGTATACAAAAACTTGGCAGGATATAAATTGACTCAGATATGAGTTGCAAATTAATATTTCTAGCCATTAGTTGTGGTGGTATTGTTTTCAAATTGCTAATGTTTCATGTTTTTCTTTTTCTTTTCTTTTTTTTTTTGTATTTCTGTGATTTTAAGCATTTGCTTTATTGCAAATTTTGGTTTTCTGGGATTTTGGATGAGGAAAGCGTATGATGGGGGTGTGACTGTGAGACTGGGGGAGGATGCTGCGTTCTAAAGGAGTGATGAGGAAGAAGAGGTGGCAGCTAACGCCCTCAGTGTTTATGTTCTGCATAGCATCTGGCCATCACCACCTGACTTTGCAGCCTTCCCTCCCAAGATTCCCTTCCTAAACTAATCTGCTTACTGTTCTATGAACATGCATTTCATTTCTTTTTCCTGACTTTTTGCCTTCGTCTTACAATTTTACCCACTTAGAGCATATAATTTGTTTCTCTTGATTTAGCACCTGAAAACAGCTGTTTGAATTCCCATTTCCTCTTTGTATTTCTTCCTCATCTCACCTCACTGATTCTGTGCTTATTATCTACATCCTATTTCTGTATCTCTGGATGTAGGATTCTTTCACTCTTCTTTTATGCCTTGTCTGCTCGCAGGCAGCATCTGCTCTTCCATCGATCCATCCACAAATATCTATACTGTGTCTTGCTGTGTGCCAGTCACTGTGATACTGTGAATATACTGAGGTCTTAGTGAATACTTGACTTGTTCACCAACTTTTTTTGGGTGGTAATTAATATAGGTACATTGGATACTCAGGCTTCCTAAATTGGCAACTAAAACTAATAAAATGTAAGGTTGAAAATTGCTAACTCTTTTGGGCAGTTGGAATTAATTATTTTTATTGAGGTGAGGTTGAATCAGTGAAAGCGGAATGACACTTGGGTAGAATTTGCTTTCAGAGAACATCATCTATTCTTGCTTCTAGAGCTTAATTTTAAAATAGTAATGATATTACAATAATAGTGCTTCCCAATATATATGCATATATACACATCTATACACATATGTTCATATTTGTGTGTGCATATGTCATTTATTTTTGTGGGGGGGATTGAAACCAGGGGGTCGTATATGTTAAGCGGGCCATTCTACCACTGAGCTACATCTCTAGCTCTCTATATAAATTTTATCAGTAATGAAAGAAGAGGTAAAGGGAATACAAAAATGTTATTCCTGTATCTGTTCCTGCTTTTATATCATCAGTAGTAATGAAATTTAGCATTAAGGGACCATTAGGAAGAAATTCATAAGCATTGCCTGTGACTTAATATTACTGGGTATAATTTTAGTGACTGAAAACTTTTATAAGGCTTTTTTTGTATTAAAAATATAAATATATGGAAAATATGCTAATCAACTTAGAATGGTAGTAATACAGAGTAGTTATAATATCAAAATTATAAGAACAAATAACAGTTACTGGATGCTATAAAAAGATGCTAACCACACTAGAGAAAGTTATTATCCTTTTGAAACCTGCTCCACAAGAGGGAAAAACTAGTGTCTTCTTCCTTTACAAAGATGTACTTGAAAGTGTTGATTGGGTAGGACATTTTCTGCTATTCTTCTATGATCTAGTAAGGATTCAGCATACCATTAACCAACTGGAAGTTTTATTACCAATTATGCCAGAGTTGTGATGTGCTGAAAATAGTCTTTTTCAGGAGGAAGGAAATAATATTTTTGAGAAAATTAAACCTTTATTGTGCAGCAAAATTATGCTTTAAGAATGTTTAGACTATCCGGTTGGGTCTCTTTTTGCATATCAGACTGAAGGGTTCCTTGTTGTTTCTTTTCTTTCTTTCTTTTTCTTTCCTTCTTTTTCTTTCATTCTTAGGTGCTGGGGATTGAACACAGAGACTCTCACATATGGGGCAAAAGCTCAACCACTAAGCTATGCCTCCAACTCTTTCACCTCTTCTTTTTTAAAAAAATATTTTTTAAATGTTGATGGATTCCATTGTGTATATACCACATTTTCTTTATCCATTCATCTGTTAATGAATGCTCAGGCTGATTCTATAACTTGGTGTTTGCAAATTGTCCTATGGTAAACATGTAAGCCTGTACCTCTGAAGTATTCTGACTTGAACTCTTTTCAGTAAATACAGAAGACTGGTATAGCTGGATTATATGATATTTCAATTTTACCATGTTTTGTTATATGGCTCTATAATATAATTTGAAATTGGATATTGTGATGCCTCTAGCATTGCTTTTATTCCCCTCTAGATTGTTTTGGTTATTATGGGTCTTTTGTACTTTCATATTAATTTTAGGGTGTTTTTCTAGTTCAGGAAGAATGTTATTGGAATTTTGTTGGGCACTGCATTGAGTCTATAGATTACCTTTGTATATTAATATGGCTATTTTTAATGATATTAATTCTGCCTACTCTTGCCTTGAACATGGTAGGTCTTTTCATCTTCTAGTGTCTTTTTCAGTGTTCTATAATTTTCATGGTAGTGGTCTTTCACTTTCTTGTTCAGTTTTATTCCGATTTTTTAAAAGCTATTTTTAATGGAATTGTTTTCCTGTTTCTTTTCCTCAGTAGATTCATTATTGGTGTATAGAAAAACTTTTGATTTTTATATGTTAATTTTGTTTCCTGATACTTTGCTAAATTTGTTTAGCAGATCTGTAAGCCTTTTGGTTGAACTTAGGGTATTCTAAGTATAGGATCATGTCATCTACAAATAGGAATAATTTGACTTCTTGCTTTCCTATTTGTATCTCTTTTATTTATTTTTTATATTTCCCTTGTATTTCACTTCCTAATTTCTCCTGCTAAAATTTCAATTACTATATTGCATAGGATGATGAGAATAGACATTCTTGTCTCGTTACTGATTTTAGAGGAAATGTTTTCAGTTTTCCCCATTCATTATGATGTTGGATTTGGGTTTGTCATTTATAACACTTATGTTGAAGTAATTTCCTTTTATTCCTAATTTCTTCAGGGTCTTTTTTTTTCAATAAGGGGTGTCATGTTTTTTCAAAGGTTTTTCTGCATCTATTGAGATGTTCATGTAATTTTGTCCTTATTACATTTATTGACATGCCAATATTGAACCACACTTTTTGCATCTCTTAATTGAAATGTATGATCTTTATAATGTGTGTTGAAATTTGATTTGCAAGTCTTTTATTAAGGATTTTGGTGACTATGTTCATTAAGGATATTGATCTGTAATTTTATTTTCTTGATGTGTCCTTAGTCTGGTTTTGGTATCAGGGTGATTCTGGCTTCAAAGAATGACTTTGGAAGTGATCCCTATATTCTATTTCACAGCATATTTTGAGGAGAATTGTTGTTAGTTCTTCTTTGAAGATTTGGTGTTCAACTCTAAACCCAAAGAAATGCTCCTGGGCTTTTCTTTGTTAGTAGACTTATTATTTCAGTCTCATTGCTTGCTATTGATCTGTTTAGGTTGTCTTAGTTCAATTTTGGTAAATCACCTGCATCTAAAAATTAATTAATTCATTTCTTCTGGATTTTCCAACTTATTAGAATATGTGTTTTCAAGATAATCCCTGATGATCAGTCATGTCTATTGTAATATTCCTGTTTTTCATCTTTTGGTATTTCAGTAATATCTATTGTAATATGCCTGTTTTTCATTTTCTCTTTCTTTTGGTTAGTTTGGCTTGGAGTTTATCAGTCTCATTTATCTTTTCAAGGAATGAACTTTTAGGACTGGGGATATAGATCAGTGGGAGAGAACTTACTTAACATGCCCTGGGTTCCATCCCTGCTATTGTGACAGTGAACCAACTCTGTTTCATCAATCCCTCGTATTGTTCTTTTATTCTCTATTAATTTTAGCTCTGATCTTTATTATTTCTTTCCTTCTACTGATTTTGGGATTGACTTTCTTGTTTTATTAAGAGATCGAGGTGCATCATTAGGTTATATTTGGGATTGCTCTCCTTTTTATGTAGGCATTCATAACTGTAAACTTCCCTCTTAGAGCTGCCTTCATTGTATCCCATAGATTCTGGTATGTTGGTGTTTCTCTTCTCATTTGATTCTAATAATTTTTAACTTCTCCCCTGATTTCTCTGATAACCCACTCATCATTCAATAGTGTGTTATTCAATCTCCATGTGTTTGTACAGTATCTGTAGTTTTTCTTGATATTAATTTCTAAATTCACTTATGATCTAATAAGATACAAGAAATTATTTCATTATTTTATTTGTTAAAATTTGCTTTGTAGTGCAATATATGATGTATTTGGAGAGAGTTCCTTGAGCAGCTGAGAAGAAATCATATTTATCTGTTGGATAAAATATTCTATAGATATGTTTTGTCTATTTGATCTAAGGAGTAGCTTAACACTGTAATATCTTTATGTTTATGTCTGGATGACTATTAGTGAGAGTGGTGTATTGAAATCACCCACTATTATTTTATTGGGCACTAGCTATCCCTTTATGTCAAGTAATTTTTTTGTTGTTCTTATTTTGGGCAGTATGAGAGGTTAAACCTGGGGCTCACATATGTTAGGCAAGCGCTGAGCTACATCCCCAGATCCCCTTTATAAGAATTTATTTTAAGACAGGGTCTCACTAAGTTGCTCTGTTTGACCTCAAACTTGCAATCTTTCTGCCTCAGCCTCCCAAGTAGCTAGGCTTACAGGTGTGTGCCACCTCACCCAGCCGTAATGTTTGTTTATATGCATATTTTTTTCTTCTTTGGTCCTGGGGATTGAACTCGGGGCACTCAACCACTGAGCTACATCCCCAGGCCTATTTTTTAAATTTTATTTAGAGACAGGGTCTCGCTGAGTTGCTTAGTGCCTCATTTTTGCTGAGGCTGGCTTTGAACTTGCCATCCACCCGTCTCAGCCTCCTGAGCTGCTGGGATTACAGGTGTGGGCCACAGTGCCCAGCTCTAATGTTTGTTTATGAATTCAGGTGCACCAAAGATTGGGGCATAAATATTTACAATTGTTGTATCCTCTTGTTGGATTGTTCCCTTTACCAATATGCAGTGACCTCCTTGTCTCTTCTGATTAATTTTGGCTTGAAGACATCTTTGTCAGATATGACAGCAGCCCCTCCTTTTTGCTTTCAGATTCAGTTGTCATGGAATATTGTTCTCCATCCTATTGCTTCCAATCTGTGAATGTCTTTGTCAGTGATGTGTGTTTCCTGAAGACAACAGAGTTGGGTTTTGTTTTTTAGTCCAGTCTGCCAGTTTATATCTTTTAATTGAAGAATTAAAACAATGTACATTCAGTGTTATTATACATAGGTATGTATTTCTGTCTTTTTGTTTTATTTTCAGTGTTTTTATTTGTTTGATTGTCTTTCGAAATAATGCCATAGTGGTCATGAATTCCTTTAGTTTATGCTTATCTCAGGTTGTCATTTCTACTTCAGTTCTGAAGGATAGCTTTGCTGGACGTAGCAGTTGAAGTTGGTAGTTTCTTTCAGGGTACAGAATATATCTTTCCAAACTGTCCTACCCTTTAGAGTTCCATCTGAGAAATCTACTGTTATTCTGATTGGTTTGCTGTTATAAGTGACTTGGAACTCTCTCTTACAGCTTTGAAATTCTTTGTTCTAGAGTTTTGGCATTTTTAACTGTAATGCATCATGAAGAGGGTCTTCCCTCATTTTGTCTATTTGGGGTTGGAAATGCTCCAGTATCTTAATGTCCATATTGTTCCTAACATTTGGGAAATTTTCTGCTATTATTTTACTGAATAGGTTATCTGTTTCTTCCTTCTCCAAACCTTTGAGTCTTAAATTAGGTCTCTTAATGTTGTTCCAGACTTTTTATATACTCTGATTCTTGTTTTTATTTTAGTACTGTCAAACACCTTGTCTTCAAGTCTCACTATTCTGTCTTCTGCTTAATCTAGTCTATTGGTAAGACTCCACTGAGTTTTTTACTTGATTTACTGTATTATTCATTGCCAAGCACTCTGTTTAGTTCTTCTTTCAGAATCTCTTGATTCAGATTTCCAATTTGTATTCTGTATTGTCTTCTTTAATTTATTCAGTTGTTTGTATCATCTTTTGAGTTTATTGGTCATTTCAACAATCAATTTTTTGAATTCTTTGCCTGAGATTTTATCTACTTTGATTCCTATGGATTCACTTATTAGGATGATAACTTTTGGGAGGTCATTTTGTTGACCTATTTCATTTTCCAGTTATTCTATGTTGAGATTTGCACATCTGTTAGGATTCATTTATCTTCTACTTTTTAGTAAGCAGTTATCTTTTCACCATGTAACCTGGACTGGGGGTGTATCTCAGCACAAATGCATCTTCTTGTTATAATCTTGGTGGTTGGTTCAATCATCAGAACTACTTTGAGAGGAAAGAGTAACTACCGGTAACATCAGTATTTTAAGAGCAAACAATACTTACTATTAAAATATGTAGATCAAAAGGAAAAGAAAATAGGAAAAAGCCAAGAAGGGAGTGAGGGAAAAGAGAAGAAATGTGGAGAGGAGGAAAGAAAAAAGAGAGGGGATTACAAATGAGAAAGACATAAAAAAAAATCAAGAAAAAATCCAGTTAATAGAAAAAAATAAAATGCTGCAGGCAGCAGCTTTCCATCTAACCCAGACCTGTCCTACTTCTACACCTTACTGGCATTGCTTCTTATTAGAGTTCAGACTGTCAATTTCTAAAGAAAGAGGCTTCCACCTTGCTCTGCAGATCCACAGAGTAGCTGGTGGCTATACCTCCTATGACCACCCAGAGCTTCCTGTAGGTCTCTGCCACAGTTTCACTTCAGAGCCCAGATCGACTTGGGGTGTCACTGGGTCTAACGATCTGATGAGAATTAAAGCATAGGTGGTTGTTGAATTTTAGCTAGCTAACTAGATAGATAGAGTTTAAAAACAGGAAAGAAAACTGCAGGGGTTTCTGATCTCTTGCACAGAAGCTTAAACTAGGAGGCACTTTTAAAACTGGCAGCCCTTCCCCACTTTAAATGAATATACGGGCAGCGTGGGGACTATCTCCTCCTGCACTAGCTCACTAATTAGTATTTGAGTATCTTTTCTGCTCAGATTTGTTTTGCTTGGAAGTGGAGCCTGCCTTTCTCAAAGTTAATGGGAAACTTTCTTTTAGCTCATTAGAATGGAGCTCCTCCTATCCCCAAGCCGTCCTGGGCCCAGTGCTGTGTACTCTATTTCTTTCACTAACTCTCTTACTATTCTAAACACCAGTATTTCTGGGTTTCATCTGGTTGCTAACTTTCTGAGTTGCACTCTAGCACTTTTCCGTGGTCATTCTACCTCATCATGTAGCCACAGAACTGTCTTGGAGAAAGCTAGTATGCAGGAGATGCCTTAGTCTGCCATTTCCAGAGTTCCCCCAAGTGACGGTTTTATTAATGCTGTAATAGTAACTGAATTGTTTAAAAAGGGCACAAGTTTTCTCTTTTAAAAGGCTAATAGAAGAAATGGAATAATAGTAGGGATAATCTTATTAATCCATTTTTAAACCTACATACTTGTAGATAATTGGCCCTTCTTTTTCCTATAGACCAATACTTGCCTGCTTGGAGAAGCTAAGTTATAGCAGCTCTCTGGATGGTGTTACATTTTATAGCTACAAAGATATTGTACAAACCAATTATATCATACTGTCCTTGCAGTGCTATTTTGGTTAAATGTTTGGAGAGTATCCTGGCAGTTTATATGAGGATGTAGGATATAAGGATGTTGAACCCGTGGTCTCACTCATGAAATTATTTAAATATATATGTATAAATTAAATATTTTAATATATGCAGTATGTTGTATGTCATTATATTGTTAAAAAGAAAAATCTTAAAATAATTTAACAGACTATGAGCAGAAAATAAAAAAGACTCATGAACTGAGTAGTACTGAAGACAAAATGCAGTTCAGAGAGTTCTGCTGCAAAAGCTATGGACAGGGAGAATTTATAGCCAGAAAATGGAAATGACATACATAAATAACCTGATTGGTTACAATTTTGTTCTTGTCTTATTTGGACATATTTTTGGCAGTTTTTAGCCTGTATTTGACTGAACGTTCAGCTGCTATGACTGGCCAAGACTTTCCTATGATTGGCCCAAGACTTGGGGACACCGAATAAACTCTCAAGTTAGATTACAATTTGTTTACATATTTAATTGGGTTTATAGTTCCCTACAAATGGACTCAGCATCAGGATTAACTTAATAATATGTAAATAATTATATTGCATATTATGTATGTGTCATAAACTATTATATGTAGTTGAATGTACATTAATATTTAATGCTCTGTACTATGTCCCTTCATTGCTCATTCTCTACTACCCTTCATCTTGTCCTAAATGAATTAATCAGTCATTCTTCAGATATAATCTTTTGGTAGTTTTAGATATCATAAACATTATTTTCAGTAAAAAAAAAAAATATTTTGTCAATTCTTCATTTCATGACAAATTCACATCATCAGTTCTTACAGAACTCTTCATTTTGTTCCTGTTGTATTCATTTCCCATTCTGACATACCTCGTGAACACATGCTTTTATGTGTTTGGTATTCTTGAAAGTATATGTAGTTTTGTAAGGTGTATAGTATTTCTTTGTGTGTTTAGTTTATACAAATACTCGAGTCATAGACATCATTTTTTTAAAAACTCAACTGGCTTTGGAAAAAATACTACTAATTTTTTCTGGGTGAATTCCTATCTAGTTTTTGCTTCTTAGTGCTATGTAGTATTCCAAAGGGTGAAAGTTCTGCTGAATTGTACAGCACCAGAGGGCACTATTCACCTTTTATTGCATGTGCTTAATGTTTCCCTGCAGTTTTGCAATGTGGTGGCTTTGGGTGCATTCCCTAGATTTTATTCAAACGTTTGCACATTGATAACCATCTATATTCCCTTATTTCTCAGGTCACTACAGAAAACACTCTGATGAATATTCCCACATAGAGTTCTACGTGGGAATTTCTCTGACATGTATTAAGAAGTAAGATTACTTGGCCATACAGTAATGACCTTACTTAATTTGTCTAAGTTTGTTCGGTTACTTTCAGATTGCCTTCTTTACTTTATAATCTACTGGCACAGTAAATTGCCGTTATTTAATTATCACTAGTTCAATGGGGAAAAGTAGTCACTCATTGTTTTATTTTTTACTATGTATTTATCGGATGACTAATGCCTTTGAGAAAACCTTTGCATATTTTTAGCCATTTGGGTTTACCCTTTTATGAATTTGCCTGTTCATATCATTTTACATTTTTATGTAGTATTTCCTGATTTTTCTTATTATTTATAGGGTTTCCTAGTATATTCTGGATATTTTTCTGTTACTAATGTTGAGGATATTTGATAGATTGTCACAAAGCCTTACAGGGAAGACTACATACAAGGTACATAATGTTGAACTAAGTCAATTTTGAAAAAATGAGTACATCTCTGGGAGTAGTAAACAGATGTTTTGCAAAGTTATATTTATAAGACTCATACGGTACTGGCTTAAAACAGAAAGATACACATAAAAGGAAAACAGAGAAACCGCAGAAACACATTAATCTATATACAGTTATGACATAAAAGTGGCAATAAAAATCACTGAGCAAAAGACTATTCAGACTGTGCGTGGCAGTGCACACCTGTAATCCTAGCAACTTTGAAGCCTGAGGCAGGAGGATCAGATGTTTGAGACCAGCCTCAGCAAATTAGCTAGAACCTATCTCAAAATGAAAAATAAGGGTTGGAGATGAAGCTCAGTGGCAAAAGGTCCTTGGGTTCAATCCGCTGTATCAAAAAAAAAAAAAAATACAAAGTCCATTAATTTGGTTTTCTATATGGAGAAAAATAAAACTAGATTTCTACATTACAATCATACACTAAAGAGAACTCTAGTTCAAAAGCTTAAATGTAAAGGGCAAAGTGATAAAGTAAATAGAAGATTATAGAAGGAAGATTTTTTTTGTGATTTAGGAGTAACAATTTTTTAAATGAGAGGAAAACAGTACAAACTATATCTTAGATAAAGATTTTATAATATGAAATTTGCATCTGGAATTCAGATATTAAGATGGAATATATATGAAATCTAGGGGGAATGCAACATCTAATTAGTAAGTGTTGAGTAGAAGAAGAATACCATATGAAGGCATTTAAGTAGTAAAATCTATCTTAGAAATGTATCTGATTATATGAAAATATTTCTGTTCAACCAACCATACTACAAAATTTAAAAAGGATAAATATCAGAGGAAATTATTTGCTATTTAAAACCAATTCTATATGTTGAGATTACAAAGAAGTGAATCTACTCCAAATCCTTTTAACAGGAAGAGCTTTACTATAGGGTGTGACTTGGTTTACAGAATCTTGGAAAACTTGAATAACAGGGTTCTAAAATCTTTTTAGATATTATTCACAAAGCCATAAGGTAGGACCAGGGTATCAAAGAAGCAGCCACCACCTCTATGATCTAAAGTCCCAGGCTCTAAAAGCACACTTCTGTTGCCAGGTCAGGTGTGCACTGCCATGCACAGTCTGAATAGTCTTTTGCTCAGTGATTTTTATTGCCACTTTTATGTCATAACTGTATATAGATTAATGTGTTTCTGCGGTTTCTCTGTCTTCCTTTTATGTGTATCTTTCTGTTTTAAGCCAGTACCGTATGAGTCTTATAAATATAACTTTGCAAAACATCTGTTTACTACTCCCAGAGATGTACTCATTTTTTCAAAATTGACTTAGTTCATCATTATGTACCTTGTATGTATTCTTCCCTGTAAACTTAGAATAGTGAATGGAAGATGGTGGAAGCAAGCTAGGCAGTGAGTCCCGATTTCCTCACAACACAGAAGGCAGCAAAGGAAAAGTAAAATAAGTGTTCTAAGACTTGATATTACATAGCATGAGATCTGGAGAGACTGGAAGAGTGGTTACCAGAGAAGAAAACAAACTCAAGAGTTCCCTAATCCTGAACCAAACCTGTGGATGAGAAGGGGGAAGGAGCAACAGAGGGTGAGAAGAGTGGACATTCTTTTAAGTTCACCCACCTAAAAACAGTTGGACAGACAGACAAAATTTAAAACTTGATGGTAATAGAAAGGCCCTCAAAGGAGTGCAAACAACTTAAATCAGGAAAAGAATACTGAGCCTGGGAGTCCACAATCATCTTATGAAGCCCCCAGCTGATCAGTCATTCACTTAAATCAGCATGGCATCTTCCCATGCCCAGAAAGCTGCAAATTAAATCAGAGGGAAGTCCCCTGCAGTGGCACCCCTTAAGAATGGGCCAGAAAGAACTTCTAGAAGGACCACTACTATTCAAAAAAAAAAAAAAAATCACTGAAATCCCTCTCTCTCCCTCTCACTGAAACCAAGGGGAACAAACAAGCTGGTGGGGACCTGGGCAGGGAAGTGCACCTAAGCCTTCCTCAGGCTCTGCAATCCAGGCAAGCGTGGGAAGCCCTCTGCAGCCTCCTCTTGCTTGCTGGACTCAGACAGAGACAACAATGAAGCAGCCTTGGCCCCAAAGGAAAGCAGATTTACTAGGCACAACCACTTACACTGTGGGGAAGCACAGTTTGAAGCCGAGAGATAGTCCCTGGGATTATGGGGCCATATCAGAGGGAAGCTGCCTGAATATCCAATGACAGAGACAGATGGGAAATTATGAGTCTGTGCAGCAGGAAGGGGCTGATCCCAGTGTTAACAGGTGCACAAGGTGAACCATGATCACAACTAGCAAGTGACAGGGCATTGTTTGGATACTTGTGGGACCTTGCATCAAACTTAGTTAACAGAGGAAATCAATGCAACCTGGGGCAGTGAAAACTAGAGTATAGCTGAACCACCTGACACCCTTCACTACAATACCTCAGAGAGTGGTATCAGCTGGGGGAATACTTCTGCACCACAGACTGCCCATGGAAAACCCACAAGCATTCTTATGCTTACAAACAGCTGCTAGGATCATTACTGTGAAAACGATCCCAAAGAGTGGAGCAGGTACACAGTGACCCACAGCAATCACAGGGACACTCCAGAGCCTACATTCTGAACTTCTGCACACAATGGAAACAGCCAGATCACAACATTGCACACCTGAGGAATCAACTGTAGGCCCTGAGAGGACAAACTAGAAGCTGCTGGTAGGAGATTCAGAATAGCTAGGGAATTGACTTCTCCTGCAGCTCAGGAGAGAGCCACAGCCCAAAACTGATGGACATCTGCTTAATGTCCAAACTCTTAAAGTGTTGCTGATATTGGGATCAGCAGAGGTCACACATTGACTTAAAATATCATTATCTGAATATTCTTGCAAACCAGGGACCTTATGGAAGCTCACAAAGTAATCCTTCACTTAAAAGAAGTATATTAAAAGAAAAAGCAATGGAAAAGCAAGGGAAGAAACCATCCCAAACAGCTCATAATGCTTCAACAATAAACTTCATTGACACCATAGTGGAGGAAATGTTGGAGATGGAATTTAGAAAGTTCATAGTTATACTCTTCTGTGAGGTAAAAGAAGATGTAAGGAGTAAAATCAAAGAAAATACAGGAAGTGAAAGGTCACTCTAATAAAGAGATAGAGATTCTCTAAACGAACCAAACAGAAATTCTTAAAATGAAAAAATCAATACACCAAATTAAAAATTCAATGGCAAGCGTCACTAATAGATTAGACCACTCTGAATATTGATTTTCAGACCCTGAAGACAAAGTATGTAATCTTGAAAGTAAAGTTGGCCATAGATATAAGATGTTAAGAGACTGAACAGAATAATCAAGAAATGTGGGATAACATTAAAAGACCAAATTTAAGATTCACTGGGATAGATGAAGGCCCTGAAATAACAAACTAAAGGAAAGCACAATCTTTTCAATGAAATAATATCAGAAAAATTTCTAAACCATAAGAATGAAATGGAAGTTCAGGTACAGAAGGCATATAGGACTCCAAATATACAAAATCACAATAGATTCAATCCAAGGAACATTATTATGAAAATGCCTAATATATAAAGATAGAATTTTAAAAACTGCAAGAGAAAAATGGTCATATTTTGAGCTAAACCAATTTGAACTTCAACTGATTTCCTAACCCCCACCCTAAAAGCCTGGAGGGCTTAGAATATTATATACCAAGTTCTGAAAGAAACCAAGAATAATAGACCCAGGAAAATTAGGTTTAAGAATTGAAGATGGAATAAAAATCTTCCATGATAAACAAAAGCTAAAAGAATTAATGACTAGAAAGTTTATACTATAAAATGTACTCAATATTTTATGAAGAAGAAATAAAAAATAAAATGAAAATCAGCATAGGGAAGAATTATACTAGAAGAATAGTCAATTAAAGGAGAATCAAGTCCAATGTAAATACTAGAAATAAAACGGCAGGATATAAAAATCTTCTCTCAATAATAACATTGAATGTAAATGGTCTGAACTCTTCAATCAAAAGACATAGGTGAGCAGATTAGATTAAAAAGTAAGACCCAACAACATACTGTCTGCAGGAGACTCACCTCACAGGCAAAGACATCCATAGACTAAAGGTGAGAAAGGATGGGAAAAAACATACCACTCACATGGATCTTGTAAACAAGTGGGGGTTACCATTCTCATATCAGATAAAGTGAACTTTAAGCCAAAATTCATCAGAAGACACAAAGAAAGTCATTTCATACTGTTTACAGGAATCATATATTAATAGGAAATAATGATAATAAATATTTATGCTCCAAACTATGGAGCATCTACATACATCAAACAAACCCTTCTCAATATTAAGAATCAAAAAGACCACAATATAATAATACTGGATGACTTTAACACACCCGTCATCACTGGATAGATCATCTATACAAGAAATAAGTAAATAGGCTACAGAACCAAAAAATACAATTAATTGTATGAACCTAATAGACATCTATAGAATATTTCATCCATCAATGACTGAATTCACTCTGTTCTCAGCAGCACATGGAACATTTTCTAAAATAGACCATATTTTATGTTACAAAGCAAATATTAACAAATATAAAAATAGACATAATACCTTGCTTTCTATCAAATCATAATGGAATGAAATTAGAAATCAACACTAAGATACAAATAGAATCACTCTAACATCTAGAAATTAAACACTACACATTGGAATGATAACAGAAGAAATCGGAGGAGAAATTTTTAAAATGTATTTAAAAGTAATACATTTTATGAGAATAGTGATACAACTTATCAAAATCTCTGGAACAGTATGAAGGTGGTTCTAAGAGGAGGATTTATAGGATTGAGTTAATATATTAAAAGAATAGAAAGATAGCAAATAAATAATCTAACATTATATCTCAAGGCCTTGGAAAAAGAAGAACAAACCAACAACAAAATCAGAAGACAGGAAATAATTAAAATCAGAGCTAGTCAGTGGAATTGATATTTTTTAAAAATGCAAAAGATTGATGAAACAGCTGGTTTTTTGAAAGGTTAAACATAGTTGATAAACCACCTAGCCCAACTAACCCAGCTAACCAACTAACCAAAAAAGGGAAACACTCAAATTACCAAAATCCAAGATGAAATATCCATGACAGTACTGAAATCTAGAGAATCATCAGAAATTATTTTGAAAATTTATACTACAATAAACTAGAAAATTTTGAAAATATAGACAAATTAAATTGAACCAGGAGAGTATAGAAAACTTTAAAACATCAATTTCAAGTAATGAAATTGAAGCAGCCATCAAAAACCTTCCAACAAAGGAAAGCCCAGGACTAATGGATTCTCAATCAAGTTCTACCAGACCATTAAGGAACAACTAATACCAATCCTCCTTAAAATATTCCATGAAATTAAAAAGGAGGGAACTCTGCCAAACTTATTCTGTGAAGCCAATATCATCCTGTTACCAAAACCCAACAGACACATCAAGGAAAAAAAAAAAACTTCAGACCAATATTCTTAATGAACATAGATGCAATTTTAAAAAAATTTTTAGTTACAGATGGACACAATAACTTTATTTATTTATTTTTATGTATTGCTGAGGATTAAACCCAGTGCCTCACACGTGCTAGGCAAGTGCTCTACTGTTGAGATACCACTCCAGCCCAAGATGCAAAAATTCTTATTAAATATTGGCAAATCACATCCAAAAATGCACTAAAAAGATAGTGTATCATGATCAAGTGGGTTTTATCTCATGAATGCAAGGTTGTTTCAACATATGGAAATCAATACATGTAATTTAACATGTAAGTAGACTTAAAGACAAAAATAACATGATTATCTCAGTAGGTACAGAAAAAGTGTTTGACAAAATACAGCATCCATTCGTGTTTAAAACACCAGAAAAACTAGGGATAGAAGGAACTTATTTCCACATTGTAAAGGCTATATATGACAAACTCAAGGCCAACATTATTCTGAATGGAGAAAAACTGAAAGCATTTTTTTCTACAATCAGGAATAAGACAAGGATACCCACTTTTACCACTCCTATTCAACTTATTCCTTGAAACCAGTCAGAACATTTAGGCAAGAAAATTAAATTAAAGGGATATGAATACAAATAGAAAAGCTCAAATTATCTGTTTGCGGATGACATGACCCTAAATTTAGAAGACCCAAAAACTCCACCAGAAGACTTCTAGAGCTCACAAATGAATTCAGCCAAGTGGCAGGATATAAAATCAATAACCATAAATCAATTGCATTCCTATACTCTGATGATGAATCTGCTGAAAAAGAAATTAGGAAAACTATCCCATTTGCAATAACCTCAAAAAAACAAAGCAAACCCAAAACAATAAAAACTTGGGAATCATTCTAACAAAAGAGGTGAAGGATCTCTACAGTGAAAACTATGGAACACTAAAGAAAGAAATTGAAGAAGACACAAGATGGAAAGACCTCCCATCTTCTTGGATAGGCACAATTAAGATTGTCAAAATGCTATATGACCAAAAGTGCTATACAGATTCAATGCAATTCCCATCAAAAGCCCACTGACATTCTTCACAGAAATAAAAAAAGCAGTCACAAAAGTCATTTAGAAAAAAAAGAGGCCCAGAATAGCCAAAGCAGCCCTTAGTGGGAAAAGTAAAACAGGGGGCATCACAATACCAGTCCTGAAATTATACTTCAGAGCTATAGTAACAAAAACAGCATGGTACTGGCATCAAATCAGGCATGAAGACCAATGGAGTAGAATAGAAGACAGAGAGACAAACCCAAAGAAATATAGTTATCTGATATCTGAAAAAGGTACCAAAAACATGTTGCAGAAAAGAAAGCCTTTTAAACAAATGGTGCTGAGAAAACTGGTAATCCATGTGTAGTATAATTAAATTTAACCTTTATCTCTCACCCTGCACAAAACTCAACTCGAAGTGGATCAAAGACCTAGGAATTATTCCAGAAACACTCTACCTACTAGAAGAAAATATAGGCCCAACACTCATAAGGTGTAGGCTCAGGAATTAACTTCCTTAACAAGGCTTCTGAAGCACAGAAAGTAAAATAAAAAATCAACAAATGGGATGGCATCAAATTGAAAAGCTTCATCACAACCAAAGAAATAATCAATAGTATGAAGTGGGAACCTACAGAATGGAAGTAAATCTTTGCCACCTATAGCTCAGGGTGTTAATTTCCAGATATACCAAGAGGTCAAAAAACTCACACACACACACACACACACACACACACAATAAATGGGCAAAGGAACTAAATAGACACTTCTCAAAGGAAGAAATATGAGCAGTCAAGAAGTTATTAAAAAAATTAACATCTGTAGCAATTAGAGAAATGCAAATCAAAACCATCTCACTCTGGTCTAAATGGGAATTATCAAGAATATAAGTAACAAAAAATGGTGAGGGTGTGGGGAAAAGGGTACACTCATACCTTGTTGGGACTGAAAATTGGTGCAGTCCCTCTGGAAAACAGTATGGAGAGTCCTCAGAAAAACTAGAAAAGGAACCATTGTATGACCCAGTTATCCCACTCTTCAGTAAATACCCAAAGGATTTTATTTTATTTTATTTATTTATTTATTTTTTGTGGTACTGGGGATCGAACTCAGGGCCTTGTGCTTGTGAGGCAAGCACTCTACCAGCTGAGCTATTTCCCCAGCCCAAAATTGATTTTTTTTTTTTTTTTTGTGGTGCTGGGGATCGAACCCACGACTTTGTGCTTGCAAGGCAAGCACTCTCCCAAAGGATTTTAAATCAGCATACTACAAAGATGCAACCACATCAATGTTTATAGCAGCACAATTCACAATAGCTAAGCTAGGAACCAACCTAGGTGTCCTTCAACAGAAGAATGGATAAGAAAAATGTGGCATATATACACAATGGAGTATTAACCATAAAGAAGAATGATTTGATGGCCTTTGTTGGTAAGTGGATGGGACTAGAGAGTATCATGCTAAGTGAAATAAGCCAGTCTCAAAAAGTCAAAGATTGAATGTTTTCTTTGTTATGCAGAAGCTAATCCAAAATAATGAGTGGGTAGGGGAGTTAAAAAAAAAAAAAAGAAAGAAAGAAAGAAAAAAGAAAGATTAGTGGAGTAGAGAAAGTGGAATGAAGCGGAGGCAGAAGGAATGGGATAGGGGAAGAGTGGAATGAATCTGGCCTAACTTTCCTATGTGCATATATGAATACACCATAGTGACTCTCACCGTCATTTACATACACAAGACACTAATTTAAAAAAAAAAAAACCATAATAGCAGAAAACACAGTAGAGTAGAGGGAAGGGAACAGAGGGAGCGGAAGGGGGTGCAGGGGACTGAATTGCAACAAATTATATTCTATGCTTTTATAATTATGTCAAAATGATCCTGTTGTCATGTATAACTAAAAAGAACCAATAAAGAACAAAGAGTAAATGTAGAATAGGTTTTTGAGATTCTTTAAAAAATTTTAATGACACTTGGTTGAAATTTTATTAAATTTGTAGATTAAGACTTTTTGCTTTTATAATATCATCTTATCAAAGAATGTGATAAACTTCTTTGTTTATTGAGATCATCTTTTTTGTCTTTTTAATAGAGTTTATACTTTTTTCCACAGAGGGTTGTGTATCTTTGCCGAGCCAGTTTCTAGGTGCTTTATAGTCTTGTCACTAATGGGAATGGTATCCTTTTTTAGCGTTGTGGTTGTTTTTTGGTGAGGGGCCTACCAGGGATTAAAGACAACCCTTTTATATTTTAACAGCATCATAACTGAAACATAATCATAGAACATAGTATGTGTTGTACAGATTCTTTTGAAATTATTATGCCTTTCTTATTTGGCATTGTATGTGATGATTTCTTGTGTATGTTCCATGTTCTCTTTGGGGAGACACAATCCTAAAATCCAGAAACATTATTAACATATTAATTTAGTAGCTTGCATTTTATATTCACCATTAATGAAAATCTTTCTAATTACTTAAAATATTTCAAAAGCACCATTTAAATAACTGTGTAATAGTTTATGCAGTTAGAAAAACAGCCATCCATGAGTATATATTACATACTTCTCACTTTAACCTTTCTTTCTTTTCTTTTCTTTTTTTTTTTTTTTTTTGGTGCAGTGCTGGGATCAAACCCAGGGTCTCATGCTTGCTAGCAGGCAAACTAACTCCTAAGTCACACTCCTAGCTCTGTCTTTTGCCTTTTGTGCTGCCTTTTTATTTTTTTGGGGGTTGAGAAATGAGCCCAGGACTTCATGCATGTACTCTTAACACTGAGCTATATATTTCCAGCTTCTACTGCCTTTTAAATACCTTCACATGGTAATTTTCTACCTAACTCTTACTAATTAAACATTGCTTTTCCTCAGGCTTCATATAGTCCATCTTAACATCCACCCTAAGGAATTCTTTCCATGCTTATTGATAATTCCAAATTCAGATTTCTAGCTCAGAATGCCAGATGTGAATTTCATATTCTCTTTTAAAAAATATATATATAGGGATATGGGAATAGTTCCAACCTGCATTTTTCTTTCTCCAAGCCTAATCTGTTCCCTCATGTACTGGTGGAATCTTGGTGCATGATAATAGCATCCAAGTAATAAAAACACATGCTTTTATTACTCTTGTCAATTTTCTTCATGTCAAGTACTTTACCTAGTTTCTTAAGCCAGAAACCTGGGAGTTGTGCAAGTTTGCCAACATACCACACTTTACCTTCTTTCTATATTAAGTTAGTCACAAAACCCAGTTAAAATACATGCCCAAAATAGTTTTTAAAATATTCATCCCCCTTTCCCTGCAGGATTTTTGTTTTCTCTCCCTGTACTGGGAATTGAACCCAGAGCCTTGCAAATTCTACAAAAATGGTTTCTCTACCATTGTAATATATACCCAGAATTTTTTTTTTTAAACTGAGCCTTGCTAGTAAAATTTTGAGATTCTTGAACTTGAGATTCTTCTGCCTCAGTCTCCCAACGATCTGTGATTACAGGCATGCACCACCACCCCTGCTTCTACTATAGGAACGAACAAATTTGAAACCTACAATTTATATTCCAGTGGAAAATTAAATGTGTTCAGGAATGAAGTTAAAACAGAACATCAGTGGGGTGACCACTGCCCTGGAGAGGCTGAAATTGATGACCATTAATGTTTCTTCCAACTAGAAGAGTCAGTGATTTTTTTTTTTTTTTTTTTTTTTAACTTGAAAAGTAAGAGCAGCAGCTATGGTCTGTGTGATTCATTCCTTTTATTTTTATATATGTAAAACTTTTTAGCCAGAGTTTACCATTTCTTAGGTTCATTTTCATGGATTAATATTAAGGGTTTTTTTCCCCCCACCAAAGGATTTTCTTTCTGAAATTTGTATTTTTCCCCTCAAACATTAATTTGTCTCATGATTTTTTAAAAACATACCAAAGCCAGATGTGGTAGCAAGTACCTGTAGCCCCAGCTGCTCAGGAAGCTGAGGTAGGGATGTCACTTGAACTTAGGAGTTGAGAGCAGCCTAAGTAACACAGCAAGACCCTGTCTCCACAGTTAAAACAATCAAACAAACAAAACTCCATGAAAATTCCATAGTCTTTGTCATATATGTTTTCTGATATCCTTTGACCAATTATTTTGTGTATGTCTGTGTGTGCGTGTTCGTGTGTGTTTCAGTGTTGGGGATCAAACCCAGGGTCTTGCACACATTGAGTGTAAACTCTACCACTGAGCTGTACCCAATTTTATTAGATTTATTACATTTCTCTATTGTTGTCATTTTCAGCACTTGGTTAATTTGAGTTCATTTGTTTGTTCCTTCCTTCCTTTCTTTTTTATCTTCCCCAGGAAAATGTCTCTTGATGGAAGCCTAAATTGAACTTTATATAAATTTTAATAGACTATAGTGACTATAATCAGAGCTCGGTATACAAAAGTCACTTTTTTTTTATACTTTCTTTCAATGTGATGTATTTGCTGTAACTGAGGTGGGACTCAAGTTTTTACCACTCCTCTCAATATTCTCCATGTCAAGTAACATAGACACATCAACTGTGTGTCTCCATTTACCACAGTCAATGTCTTCAACATACTTACAAAGACATATTATAAATACTTACCAATGAGGACTCAGACAGGAAAGGCTCTCATGCAAGAAAATATACATCAGAAGTGTGCGTGGGTTCAGTGGGCATGGATTGCTCCAGGGAGGTAGAGTTTCACTCTCCTTTGTGCCTGAATCTCATGAGCTATTGTCATCCTGCCCATGGTGTATGGGCAGGGTGTTTATTGTCTTCCTGTGTCCTGTCACTTGTTTTCCTATGATTTGTCCAGCTATTGAACCATTTGTCTTTTTCCTCGAGACAACCCTAAATATTTACCCTTGTCTTCCTTTTGCTATAAAAATTGCAGTATTTTAGATCTAAAACTGGGCATGTTCATATCTACCTGATTGTAATTGCCCCCCCCCTTTTTTAAGTCTATGTTTGTTTTCTTATTTAGCTAGCATAGGACATGAATATGAGAGATATGTAATATGATATCTCTGTATTCACTGACATCATAAACTTAAAGTTATTACTAATGCCTAATTATAGATTTGCTTGTCAATCTCATCTCCCATTATTTCAGTTGTCAGATAATTCAGGGTTTCATAGGAAGTACAGATCATAGAAAGGTTTCAAATGGTGAAACATCTGTTTTAATTCTCATTTTGTATAAGTTAACAGTGGCCTGGAAGAAACAGAAACATGTTGACACTTTTCAAAACATAGCAATGACCTTGTTCATCTTTTAATCATTTAAAAATACACAAAAGAAAATCATCAATGATATTTGTAGGCTATTAACACATAAAATTAAAATAGATAATTGCAAGTGAATGCTAGGACTGGATTTGGCTTGTGGTGTAGCACTTGTCTAATATGTTCAAGGCCCTGGGTTTGATCCCCAGCACTGAAAAAAGAAAAAAGAAAAAAGAAAGAAAAAATGCTAGCCCTAGGGTTTAAGCCCTTGAATTGAAGAAAATGAAGTGGAAAAGAAGTTTAGGACATAGAACACAGCATAAAATTTACCCTTAGCCACTGCCTCTCTTGTATAAATTTAGTCATACTACTCAAGTATTTGGGTCTTGATTTATTTACAGGTAAAATTAGAGGTCAGAGCTAAACGATCTCTAAGATTTGTTGGGGCTCTAACACACTGAAGATCAAAAGAAGTGGAGGGGCTGGGGATGTAACCCAGAGGTGGAGTGCTTGCCTAGCATGCACAAACCTCTTCTATCTCCAGCATTGGAAAAACGAACAAAAAATACAGTAGTGCAATGTCACTGAGTTCTTTTACATATGTATTTATTTATTTAGCAGCATTGGACACTGAACCCACAACCTTGCATGTGCTAGGCAAGCACTCTATTGCTGAGCTAGACTTTCTTTTTTATTGTTTTATTTTATTTATTTTTTCCTTTTTTTACTGTTTTGAAACAGATTCTCACTAAGTTGCCAGGTTGGTCTCAGACTTATGATCCTCTTGACTCAGTTTCCTGAGCAGCTGGGAATACAGGCATAAGCCATTCCCACCCCAGGTCATCAGTGAGTAATTTGATCCTAATACTGACAAAAAATTATTCATATGGGGGATCAATAAAAACAGAAAAGTTTTATGCATTATTAAGACTAATAAACAAACAAAACTCCTCTGTGTCTCCACGGAAAAGTTTCTGTATTGAAAGTTTCTGTTGCTATTTGGATACTGTTATCTCAGGTAAACAGGGACAGAGCTGAAGACTGTCCCTGCTCTGTGTAGTCACCAGTTAGAAGCCTGTGCTGTTTCCGTTGTCCAAGAGTGTGCCTCCTGGGTCTGCTTGCTGTGTTATCATTGTTGATGAAGGGAAGATAGCAAGCTTTCTTCATGATTGTATCCTCTGATGGGCCTGCGACATTCTTTAACATATGGTGGACTCCTGAATATTTGATTTTATTTTGTCTTAACTTTTTTTCCCCCCTAATTCTACTAAAGATGTATAATTAAGGTAGTGTGTCCGAAACTGCTTTAAACATGTTCTTTCTTGGGCTTTAGTCATTGTAACTAGGTTGTTTGACCCTGCAGGGTGCAGACCACATGGTCTGTTTCTTTTATATCTTAGTGCTGACTGTTGGTCAGAAGCTTTGCCCAGAGTTGCTGGCTGACTCAGAAGTAGAAAGTCCCTGGAATAAAAATGAGGAGAGCAGAGTGTGTGTCCAGTTTTGGCTCTACGACTTAACAGTCTTATGACCCTGGACAGATGCTGGTACTGTCTCATTGCTCAGTTATTTTCATTGAAATTTGGAGATAAATCCTTGCTCTGCCGGGTCTGGGGGTGTGGTTCAGTGGTAGACTGTGTGCTTAGTATGCCTAAGACCTGGGTTCCATCCTCAGCACCAAAAAGTTGAAATTAAAAAAATAAAAACATTCTTGGTCTGCATACTTAACAAAGCCGAAACTAGATTTAGAAATGCTTTTTACAATGTATAGTTCTATCCGTGTGAAATATTTTTTAAGTGGGATGTGGTGGCATACACCTGCAGACCCAGCTTCTCAGGAGGGTGAGGTGAGAGGATGAATTGAGTTTATAAGTACAAGACAAGCCTGGGTACTATAACCACACCTCACCTAAACAACAGTAAAAAAGATTTTTATATTTTCTAGTGTCAGTGGGCACAGGCCCAGTAGAGTTCCAATGTAGGAGTGATTTTACTTCATTGCACAGAAAGATTGCTGAATTTGTTGTCATGATAAAAGATTCTTCTTTTCCTGTAGCTATTATTTCCATATTTATCTAACTCTGTGGTTTTTGTTTATCAAGATAGGAGTACTTAAAGCTAGTGTATGACTGCAAAACTGAATTTACAGCTTTATGTTTTATTCACTATGATGTAGAAATACATGTGGAAAGCTTTAGAAAGGATTAGTACTGAAATAATAGCTGGACTTTAATAAGTTCCCTGATTGTCATTGAATTAATGTTATTTTTAACATGAATAAATATAGTAAAACAAATAATACAGACTTTTTCTTAACCCAAATTAGGAATTCTAACAAGCAGGATCTTTTTTTCTAATTTATTTTATTGTAAACAAATGGGATACATGTTGTTTCTGTTTGTACATGGAGTAAAGGCATACCATTTGTGTAATCATACATTTACATAGGGTAATGGTGTTTGATTCATTCTGTTATTTTTTTCCTTCCCTCCCACCCCTCCCACCCCTCCAACCCCTCTTTTCCCTCTATACAGTTCCTCCTTCCTCCATTCTTGCCCCCTCCGGCCCCCATTAAGTGTCATCATCCACTTATCAGCAAGATCATTCGTCCTTTGGTTTTTTGAGATTGGCTTATCTCACTTAACATGATATTCTCCAATTTCATCCATTTGCCTGCAAATGCCATAATTTTATCATTCTTTATGGCTGAGTAATATTCCATTGTATATATATACCACAGTTTCTTTATCCATTCATCAATTGAAGGACACCTAGGTTGGTTCCACAATCTGGCTATTGTGAATTGAGCAGCTATGAACATTGATGTGGCTGCATCTCTGTAGTATGCTGATTTTAAGTCCTTTGGGTATATAGGCCAAGGAGTGGGATAGCTGGGTCAAATGGTGGTTCCATTCCAAGCTTTCTGAGGAATCAACACACTGCTTTCCAGAGTGGCTGCACTAATTTGCAACCCCACCAGCAATGTATGAGTGTACCTTTTTCCCCACATCCTCGCCAACACCTATTGTTGCTTGTATTCTTGATAATCGCCATTCTAATTGGGGCGAGATGGAATCTTAGGGTAGTTTTGATTTGCATTTCTCTTATTACTAGAGATGTTGAACATTTTTTCATATATCTGTTGGTTGCTTGTACATCTTCTTCTGTGAAGTGTCTGTTCATTTCCTTAGCCCATTTGTTGATTGGGTTATTTGTATTCTTCGTGTAGAGTTTTTTGAGTTCTTTATAGATTCTGGAAATTTGTGCTCTATCTGAAGTATGATTGGCAAAGATTTTCTCCCATTCTGTAGGCTCTCTCTTCACATTGCTGATAGTTTCCTTTGCTGAGAGAAAGCTATTTAGTTTGAGTCTATCCCAGTTATTGATTCTTGCTTTTATTTCTTGTACTATGGGAGTCCTGTTAAGGAAGTCTGATCCTAAGCCAACAAGTTGAAGATTTGGACCTACTTTTTCTTCTATAAGATGCAGGGTCTCTGGTCTGATTTCAAGGTCCTTGATCCATTTTGAGTTGAGTTTTGTGCAGGGTGAGAGATAGGGGTTTAGTTTCATTCTGTTGCATATGGATTTCCAGTTTTCCCAGCACCATTTGTTGAAGAGGCTATCTTTTCTTCTTTGCATATTTTTGGCCCCTTTGTCTAGTATGAGAAAATTGTATTTATTTGAATTTGTGTCTGTGTCCTCTATTCTGTACCATTGATCTACCTGTCTATTTTCGTGTCAGTACCATGCTGTTTTTGTTACTATTGCTTTGTAGTAGAGTTGAAGATCTGGTATTGCGATACCCCCTGCTTCACTCTTCCTGCTAAGGATTGCTTTAGGTATTCTGGGTTTCTTATTCTACAGATGAATTTCATGATTTCTTGCTCTATTTCTGTAAGGTACGTCATTGGGATTTTAATTGGAATTGCATTGAATCTGTATAGCACTTTTGGTAGTATGGCATTTTGACAATATTAATTCTGCCTATCTAAGAACATGGGAGTTCTTTCCATCTTCTAAGGTTTTCTTTAATTTCTTTCTTTAGTGTTTTGTAGTTCTCATTGCAGAGGTCTTTCACCTCTTTTGTTAGATTGATTCCCAAGTATTTTATTTTTTTCGAGGCTATTGTGAATGAGGTAGTTTTCCTAACTTCTCTTTCTGATGATTCATCACTTTTGTATAAAAATGCATTAGATTTATGACCATTGATCTTATAACCTGCTACTTTACTGAATTCACTTAAGGATTCTAAAAGTTTTCTGGTGGAATTTCCTGGTTCCTCTAAATATATAATCATGTCATCAGCAAATAGGGATAGTTTGAGTTACAAGCAGGATCTTAAATATTGCCATGTTGAAAATCTATTAAACTTTCTAAAAACCTATAAAAAAGAAAAAAAAAGTCTACTGAATGTAAAACAAACAAAAAATCTTGGTTGATTAAGATAGTTTAGTCTGGGATTACTTCTTATCAAACTTGTTCAAATTCTTTTAGACCCAACTTATGATTTCCTTCCTTTAAGTTGGAGCAAAATTTATTTACCACATTTATAAGTACAGAGCATTTGATGTATATCCTGACAACAATAATAATGATGGCCTTTTATGACCTTTATGTGATGCTTGTTAACAAAAATTGTTTTAACTGTTTTGTCCCATCATTCCAGATGTGGAACACCTATGAAAGCTTATAGTATATAATGTGTAATTATATAATATCTTACAAAGTATAATATTTTCTATGAATATAATAATACATATAGTTCTAGATTATAATTTCCAACCTATTTCAGTGCATCTGTGTCAATTTTGTTTAAATTGAAAGCTTGGAACTTAATGGGATAATTCTCAGAACCCTAGGAGGTAATGAGAATGATAATTTTCTGTTCAGAGATGAAGAAACAGGGTTGAGGCTATAACTAAGTGGTAAAGTGCCTGCTTACCATGCTTGAAGTGCTGGATTCATCCATAGCAGAGACAATAAAAAGAAAGAAAGAAAGAAAGAAAGAAAAACGAAAAAGATAAAGTTGGGTAGGGGGTGAGGAAACTGATTTAAGGGAGGCTGGGTAACTTGTCCAAGGCTATAGCATAATAAATGGTAGCATGGTGATTGAAAACCAGGCAGTGGCTTCTACAGCTTAAGCTCATAGCTGCTTCCTCCCTTGGACACATTTCTTGAAATCTAGTGATAGAGTCCATGAATTTTTAGTGGAAAAATGGAGCATAAAATACAGAAAAATTATTTTCTAAAAAAAAAAAAAAAAGACCAGGTGCAGTGACCCACAACTATAGTCCCAGCAATCAGGAGGCTCAGACAGAAGTATGGCAAGTTCAAGGACAGCCTCAGCAACTTAGTAAGGCCCTAAGCAATTTAGGGAGATTCTGTTTCAAAATAAAAAATATAAAGGTCTGGGTTCAATCTCCAATATAAAATTAAATTAAATTAAATTGAAATAAAATAATTGTTCATAGGTATACTTTTCTGGATTTTATCAGACTACCCATTATATATGTAATATGTGAGGTACATAATAAATAGTATGGACCTTTCCTAGAGACAGTGTGATGTTGGATAAGACACCTAATATCCTGGTCCTGCATTTCCTGATTTATAAAATGATAGAGGCTAGTTTGAAGGACAGGAAAAGTGCCCTTCCCACTGGGTCACTTGTTTAGGTGGAAAAAAAAGAGGGGAGGAAAAAGTGAGAGCCTGGCAAACTGCCCCTTTCCTGCCTTTGACTTTGTATAGTTTTGCATTCACCAAAAACTACTTTTTATATACTGACAAAGTTTACAGCAATCTAGCAAAAGAAGATGGTGTTATTGCCCTTTGAGAATTTTCTGAAGTTTTAGTGTTACCTTGATGCCAGGGGAGTGCTCCCTAGGCAGTGGTGGGGCCTAGTTCTTCCTGGATGTGTGACCTCCTTTTTTCCTTAATAAATAAGGCTGGACCATTGGGTACTCCTGGGGGACCTCCTTGGCTGCTACTGTGGCCTTGGCCCTCAGGACTGACAGAGCAGGTGCCACCCTTACAAGCCCTCCTGAGACCTGGGTGCTGTAATGTACAAAGCTGCTCTCCCCGCCCTTTCCGCTGCAGCCATTTCCCTGCCTCCCAACTACTGTCAGTCTGTGAACATCCTAGCTAGCTATTGGTTCATCAGTCAGCTTGCAAGTATCCTTCTTCGTTATTGGTCCCGTTAGCCCGGTGGAATTCAACTGCTTCATGGTAGCTACCCTGCCATCTTTTCTCATGCTTCTCTCTCTCCTCCTCACTTTCTCTATCCTCCTTTCTTTTCCACTCTCTCTTGCGTGTCTTGTGTGTCTCTCCATTCTTCTCCACTGGTCAAATGATATTTCCTGGAAAGAAAGGGAGTTCAGTGTCATACAGCTGAAGAACAAATCCTAGGAAAAAAACGTCACGTTCCTACCACAAACATTGTATTCTTTTGATTCTTTATTTTCTTTTTTTTCCCTCTTTTTGTGGTACTGGGGATTGAACCCAGGTAGACATTTTTTTACCTCTGAGCTACATCTCCAGCTTTTTTTTTTTTTTTTTTTAACTTTGAGATAGGATTAGGATTTCCCTAAATTTATCAGGCTGGCCTTAAACTTTGATCTTCCTACCTCAGCTTTCTGAGAAGCTGGAATTATAGGCATGTACACATCTTCCTGGTCCATTAAATATTTTAATCTTAAGATTTAAGATATTTTATTATGAAAATTTAAAAATATACATGTGTAGTGTGTATATTAAAGTTGGCTGACCAGTAATGAGGAGTGAGATAGTCAGTGTAGATAATTCCTGCTAATAGTTTTTATGTGAAGCAAGACAAGTAATGGGGCATTGGCTTATAGTGGGGAGTGATGTAAGCTCAAAGAATTTGCATGTGTGTACATTCAAGTACATGCTGAGGATCAAACCCAGGGCCAAACACATGCTAGGCAAGCACTGTACCATTGAGTTACATTTCCAGCCTGGGATTTGCTTTTATGTATGTTTATGTGATACTTGGAATGTACACTAAAAAGGGAGGTGTTCCAGAATAGAGGAGAGGTAGATAAAGAAGTGCAGTTTTGAGCGTGCAATAAGGAGTTACATCTAGAACATGGGAAGAACTTGCTTTTGTTCACTGCTGGGTTTGTCTGCACAGTAAGGAAGAAGAAAAGATGGGTTACAGGTGCTTTCACGTACTTGCAGTTTGTCTCAGATTCTTCCATTTTTCTCAAATTATTTGAGAAGATCATTTCATCTTTGGAAAGAGTGGGTTGGCAGGGAGGAGAATGTATGAAATTGTATGGGAGGGTAGAAGCTTAGATGAGAATGTAGAATAGTATTGTTGCTGAAAGCTTTGTCCTTGTCCCCAAGGCCAACCCAATAATGAGGACACAGTTTTGAGTAAAAGGAAGAAGAAGGTTTATTATTTGCTAGCAAAGGAGAAACACAGGGGACTCTTGTCCCAAAGACTGTGTTTCTGCCCATCAGTAGGAACAGGGGGTTTTTAAAGAGGTGACTCAAATGTTGTATTCCATATGTTCTCTGTTGGAGTTGTAATTCCCTTGTTAATTTGGGAGTTAGTCATTTCTGAGGTCTTCTGGTTTCATCCCTAAAATCTGGATTACTTTGTTCCTATGGTGGGTGTGTACTCAGGGACAGATAACTCTGCCTAGTATGGGGAAAAAAGATCATCCTGTTTGCCCTCAGATTAGGGAAGGGGAGAGATTAGGGAGGAGCAAGGAGAGAGGTAAAGAAGGAAACATCCATTTTAAAAACAAGTTGCAGTGGCAGAGTAGCAAGGGTTATATTCAAAGCATAAAGTGGATCATTGTTATGGTATTGTACTTAATTGAGATTTTTTTGTTTGGTTTTGGTACTAGGTTGAATTGAGGGGTGTTTTACCACTGAACTACATTGGCAGTACTTTTTACTTTTTTTATTTTGAGACAGGATCTTGCCAAGTTGCTTTCTGTCCAGGAAATATAATTTTACCAGTGGAGAACAATGGAGAGACACACAAACTTCTGTTTCTTTTCAAGAAATTAATGACTGAGGATTTAATGGAGACACAATCTCCTACTAAACAGGATGCACTGAATCTAAACTGTGGAGAATGAACTGGTTTTCTAAACCAAACCTTACTTAGTTCTCTGAAGTTCTGGGCCCAGGGCTGAGATTACATGGGGCTTTTTTTTTTCTTTTTTTGGCGGTGCTGGGGATTGAACCCAGGGCCTTGTACTTGCAAGGCAAGCACTCTACCAACTGAGCTATCTCCCCAGCCCTACATGGGGCTTTTATAAGAAATTTGACATGAGTTTTTAACTGTTACAATGGTGGTGAGTTTGAATTCTTGGCCTGTGTGACCAAGTCCATGCACAGAATTTAGAATAAGTAGTTCACAGGTGTAGAACAATGATAGTAAAACACTTGCTAGTGTTGTCTGGAAGTGGCCTTCACCGCAGGTAGCAGTAACTCAAGATAACTTGAGTTTACCTCCCTAAGAGCTATATTTGTAAGAACTAAGCCTATGAGATTATAGTTTAGATAGCAGTTAGTTGACCTAGCAATTAAGTGATGTAGCTACATTTCTACAGAGTTTAGAAAGTTACAAAATATAAGAAGAAACTTTTTCACAGGCATCTCTTGCATCTCTGGCCTTGAAAACCTGACACAGGGGTGTTTATATTTCAATAGGAAGTATTCAGACTCCTAGAGACAGCTATTTACAATCCAATAGGTAGGGACCTGAGCACACTGTTAATTAGTTTCCCTGTAGAAAGACTGACAGGGGAGGAGAATTAACCCTTTCCCATGCCATTGGTTCTTTATCATAATGTTCTTATAATTTCATCTTACAATCAGGTCTGGTTTCTCCATCAAATACAGGCAAGGCATGTGTATTTTACAACATTTTGTTTCTCAGGGCAGGCAAAGAGAAGGTGGCTTGGTACAGTAAAACAACTTGTGGTTTTATAAGGCAAGTGTGATGGAAATAATGAATGAGGAAACTAAGTGCTTGCAGGATTTAATTATAGTAGAGTAGTTGGAATTTAAGGAGATCAGTAAAGGCAGAACATGAGCAATGTGTCATGTGACAATAGTAGGGACAACTCCTTCAGGGTCAGCAGTCATAGGGACGACTGGTTCAAGGTTCATGGGGAGGATGGAACTGTCAAAGGGATTAAAAGTTTAAGAAGGGGCTGGGGTTGTGGCTCAGTGGTAGAGCACTTGCCTGGCATGTGTGAGGCACTGGGTTCGATTCTCAGCACCACATATAAATAAATGAATAAAATAAAGGTCTATCAACATCTAAAAAATATTAAAAAAAAAGTTTAAGAAGGTAGTGGTCAAGAATTAGAGGTTCCATATATATTGTACATATATTAATTTGTTGATGTTAAAATGTAATTGGTTATCCCCTCTTTGTCAGACACTCCTTGAGGTCCTGGGTAAATGTGGTAAACAAATAGTAAAGTCTGCTGAAATGGAGCGTACCTTTCACTAGAAGACAGACCAGACTTACCTAAATTCAAGGGCTAACCTCTCTGAAGAAGAGTAAGGTGAATAGTGGAAAAAGAGTGACAGAATGCACTTTTAGAAAGGGTGGTCAGGAAGTTCTCTCAGTGGAAGTGAGAGTGGAGGAGAGACCTGCATGAGATGAGTGAGTGAGTCCTTCAGATACCCCAGGGAAGAGTTTTCTGCCTACAAGAGGGGAGTGAGCTCAGTGTGCCCAAGGAAGAGGGGAAAAGGTCAGTGGGCAAGGGCAAAAGGTGGGACGAGAAAAGGCAAGAGGTGGGGAAGGACTTGGAGAGGAGTTAGCTTTCACTCCGAGGGCAGTGGGAAGCCACTGGAGGGTTTGCAGTGAGCTTTGGAATTGATCTGGAGGTGATAGAGTTCCTGATGATGAACAGTTTGAGGGTGTGATATGGGAATGTTGCACTGTTCGGGAGTAGAGGAAATACTGGCTGGAGGCCGGGAACCAAGGTTTCAGATGAAGTATCTACCTGGTCATTGGTGTGTTTTCCTTGTGTGTCAAAACTGCTGGTAATGAAGACAGGGACAGAGATGGAAAGTAGGAGTGAGTTAGGAGATGAAGTGCAGTATTTAATCAATGGTGTGGAAAGAAATTATAATAAGTTGGTGAATGACAGGAAGATAGGGACAGCAGGTGTTAGCCAGTGGCAGGAGTTTTCAAAGGAGCTGAGAGTTTTGAAGCAGAATTAATCATCAGAAAGTGTGGGAATCAAGAAATTTACCCTCCTACTTCCTGTCCCTTAAGTATGTGGGATTTGAAATAAATTGCTTTCATCTGAGAGGATGCTGGACCCAGAAATTCTCAAGGGGCAGCCAGGTTACTGTTAATGTAAGACCATGAAGTTTCTCTTTAAAAGAGGTTAGAGCAAGGTCAGTGTGTTTTTCCTGGGCATATTTGGCTGGAGACACTTTGAGCTGTTGCAACAGGAGTTGGATGGTTGTACTGCTTGCATCTAGTGGTAACGCTGCTACATGCACAGGGCAGGAGCACTCATCCACAGCACAGAATTATCTGGTTCAAGGCATTAAGTGTCCTGGTGGGAAAACCCTTGATAAAGGAATTATAGGGGTATTTTCTCATCATAGCACTGGGGTTTCAGTAGTGCTTATTTCCCTCCCATTGTTCCATGACCCTTTGATATGCACATACACATTCACTCACACATATGCAAGATCCTCTTGCCTTTATTATTATTATTTTTATCTCATACTGTGTCTACTTTGTCAGAAAGAACTATGGTAGTCTTAGGTCTGTTTTCACTCATTCTGTAATGTGTGTACGGTATGTTACAGAGGATACCCACCCATGGCCCCAAATGACTGTGAGGTTTGGAGCCACCAGTTCTTGTGATCCACAGGAAAAATTTCATGCACGTTGCCCAGAGTAACAAGCAGGACTTTATTAGAAACAGTGAGAAGAGAGTAATTTATGGTAAAGGGACTACATAGACTGCTTCCAGAGAAGACTGTGTAGCTCTTACAGAGCCTGGGGTATTTAAGGGTTTGGGGTTTCTCTGTCTTTGTCCTAGTTTTACATTCTCCCTGCCCCGCCAAGTAGTTTGTTACCCTTTGTATAGTCCTCAGGGAATTTCCTTTGTGAGGGTCTTGATGACCTAGTCCTCAGGGGGAGGATGTTGAAGACCTGGTCATAGGGAGTGGGTATGACATGATCTTAAAACAATAGCTCCTTTAAGGGGTTGTAATTAACTATGACTGGGGGAGGTTTAGTTTTGATAATGTTCCCGGTTACTCCCAGTCTTGTGACCTATGAACTCTTTAATGTACATGTCTGATATCCTTCCTGAAATTTGTAGCCTTTCACTCTCCTCTCCTCCATTGTATTATTGTATATCCTCTAATACAATGGATATATTTTTATGATAATCTCTTGAGAATTGAGGGGTGTGATATCCTAGGTCTTTAGTATCAGTTAGGTACAGGCAAACTTATGTTCTGTAGGGAAGTGCTTTGTCACTCCAATTTTTTTTTTGGCCAGGGATTGAACCTAGGGATTTCTGCATGGTAAGTATGTGATTTACCACGGAGCAACATCCCCAGACCCACTACATGTGTTAAAGGCAGCTTTTCAGATTAGTTTTGTTTTACAGGCAGAAATAGGGAGAGGTATAAAATTGTATGATTTTTGTGTTGACAGAATCATACATTTATGTTTGAAATTTATTACTACATAGTTATAATTTAGTTATGACTAAAGTACAAATTTCAGCCTGTTTTTTTGTACAACCCTAAGCAAGAATCATTTTTTAAATTTGTAAAGCTGTTTTCAAACAACCAAACCAAAGAAGCTGGACTTGGTGGCACTCTCCTATAATCCCAATTACTTGGAGCCTGAGGCAGGAGGATTGCAAGTTTGAGGTCAGCCTGAGTAATTTATTGAGGACCTGTCTCAAAATTGCAAAAAAAGGCCTGTGGATTTAACTAAGTGGTAGGGCACCCCTGGGTTCAATCCCTAGTATCAAAACAAAAACATAAACAAAAAACCCAAACTAGAGAAGACTTTGAAAGAATGCAACAGCGACCTTATGTTTCTCTCAAAACCAAAAATATTTACTATTTGGCCCTTTATGGAAATAATTTGATGATACAGATAGACATTTCTAGTTCTTATTACTGGAATTAAGCTCTGGCTGCTTGATTCACAACCAGCCAATTAAGTTGAGAGACAAGGTATTGAGGCAGGGAAATAGATGTTATTGGTAAAGCCAGCTTAAGGAGAAGAGGACTTCACTGTCACAAAGCCCTTTGGGTGGGGAGAGAGGTCAGGGGCCCAAAGGACTTTTATGGGGAGGGAAAGGAGGTAGAGTGAGGCTACAGGCTGGGTGAAGGCTATGTCAGGTAGGGCTTGTGTCTAATCCAGAGCCTGGCAGTGGACCGCCACCCACTGGGGTCAGCTCCTGGATTTTCTTTTCAGATAGACTATTACTCTTCCCCAAGTTAGCTTATATGCTTTGCCTTAGTTGATGAAAAATAAATGTACTTTACCATAGAATTAAAGAAAGGAGGGGGTATTTCAGGGGTCACCAGATATTCTGGGTTCTAAAGAAAGCTCATTCTGCAGTTAATGTGTGCACTATTTAGGTGAGGTCTCTCTTTAGAATTTAGAATACCAGGCAAAAGGAATTAGGGAGGGACAGAAGGACAAAAGGTAAGGGGGAAATGGAGGACAATTCCTCTGTTACATTCTGATCATAAGGTCAATGAATCCGTGTCACAGAATCAGAGCATTGTATACATCCAGAATTTCTCCAAATATTTATCAGTGCTTTTTACATGCAAGTGGACAGATTTGCAGGATATAAACTGGCTGTCAGTTTACAATTTAAGTAAGACACTATGTTACTGAAAGCTTGGTCCTTGTCCTGGATGCCAATCCATTAATGGGGACATGATTTTGAGAAAAAATGTTTATTGCTTTGCTAGCAAAGGAGAAGCAAATGGGACTCCTGTCTTGGAGGCTGTGATTCTGCCCATCAAGGGAGTAGGGGGCTTTTAAAGAGATGATTCAAAGGCTACATTCCATATGTTCTGTCCAGAGTTATAATTTGGGAGAGACGGTCATTTCTTTCTTTCTTTCTTTCTTTTTTTTTTTTTTTGTACTGGGAATTGAACCCAGAGGCACTTAACCACTGATTTTTTATTTTTAATTTAGAGACAGGGTCTCAATAAATGCCTTAGGGCCCTGCTAAATTGCTGAGGCTGGCTTTGAAATTCTGAGTCACTGGTATTACAGGTATGCGCCACCAGGCCTGGTCATAGTGATTTCTGCAATCTTCTGGTGCCATCCCCCAAATCTGAATTACTTCATTCCTGTGGTGGGTGTGTGCTCAAGGACAAAGAACTTTGGCTAGGATGGGGAAGAAAGGTAACCCCTTCCCATTTGAGATTGGGGGTGGGGTGGGGAAATTAGGGAGGAGCCTGGAGAGAGGAAGAGAAAGAAATGTGTTCATTTTAAAAATAAGTCACAGTAGCAGAGCAGCAAGGACTATATTCAAAGCATGAAACACTGTTACAAGTACACATTTTAGAAATAAAAGGCTTCACAACCACTTCATTAATTAAAATTGTTAATTACCTAAAGGAGTTTTTATTAAGGGTTACAAAAGGTCATGGAAGGAGGTCATTGGAGGCTTTTCTGGATCAGTGATTTTTATCTGAAGTTGAAATATAATACACTAATTAGTGATGAGAGGGAGGGACAGCAGTAGGGGAAGAACCGAGCAGCAGTTGTGACCCTGGAAGGGGCCCTGAGATTTTGCATTTTCTTTGCTGTAGCTTATGAATACAGACACAAGCTATATATATTTCAGAAGAATAGAGAGCCAGTTATGTCAAAAATAGATCAGGAATTGCATCCGTGGTTCTCACATCTGGTTAACAAAATCAACTGGTGACCAATAAAATACTGAAGCCCAGGCTTTCAACAGTTCTATTCTCCCCAGGTGATCGGGCACAGCTGTACCAGGGGCCACCTCATATTTTGAATATAACCCTGGTCTGCCAGTGAGGCTGATTTTAAAATGGACATGTTTTCTTTTCCTTTTCTCTGTCTCCTCCTCCCTAACCTGGGGGTGGGGAACAGGATTACCTTTTTCCCATCCTAGCCAAATTGTCTGCCTATGAGCACACACCCACCACAGGAACCAAGTAATTCAGACTTCTGGGATAGGGTAAGAGGATCTAAGAAATGGCTATCTCCCAAATTAACAAGTGAATCACAGTCCCCCACAGGGAACACCTGGCGTGAATCTCTTCTTTAAAAACCCTGTGTTCTGGGCTGGGGTTGTGGCCCAGTGGCAGAGCACTTGCCTGGCACGTGTGAGACCCTGGGTTCAATTGCCAGCACCACATATAAGTAAATGAATAAAAATAAAGTTCCATCAACAAGTAAAAAAATTAAAAAAACAAACAAAAAAAACCTTGTGTTCTCCCTGATGAGCAGAATCACAGCATCTGGGACCGGAGGCTCCTGTGCTTCTCCTTTGCTAGCAAAGCAATAAAACTTCTTTTTCCTTTTACTCAAAACCATAACCTCATTATTGGATTGGCATTAGTGACAGCCAAGATTGAGAACCTTGGACTGGGGGACCCTGTTCTGAAGGGTCCTTGGCCAGTGTCGTCTTATTTTCTCTCTTTTCCTGTCTCTTTTAGGGACACAATAATAAAAAAAAAAATCCCTTAAATCTAGAATCATTGTAGAATCATGCTTCTGAGGAGCACTCTAGAGCATTTTCCTTGGAAAACTCTCTTTCCTTTTCTATGAGTAGGTGTCTTTGTCTCCTTGTCTCCTCATTCCTCATCTTCTCCATTTCCAGGTCTGAGACCATGAATGTCAGTCACTGACATTCCTAGGCCCAAATGGTGGCTCCTTGAGTTACTAACTGCTTGCTTAGAGAAACATCTTCAGGGTAAACAAAAAAGAAAGGAGGATTACTAATTAAATCTCAAAGGGGAGGGTGTTCATTTAGAGGGAGGATGTACAGCTGGTAACTTGGGCCATTCTCTTTTCAGGCAGGAGTTACATGCTGGGATGGGAGAGGAAAGCCCTGCCACCCTTTCTGTGTGGTATCTCAGGCCTCAGACTCCAGTTGTGCTGCTATCCAGAGGCTCCTTTCTGCGCATGTCAGCAGTCTTGGAAACAGTGCTGCTCCCTGCTTGTGTTTACCTCCTCTCTTCCCTGGAGGGCTTCTAGCCAGGTGATCTCCCAGTGTTCCTGCCTAATGACCTTGTTTCATCCACAGGGCGAACTCTGTTGGAGAAGCTGTTCAGCCAGCAGGAGAAGAAGCAGAGAAATTTTGCTCACGGATCATTGCCATGGGTCTTCTACTTCCTTTTAGTGACTGCTTCAGGGAACCATGTCATCAGAATGCCCAGTCAAGTTCTGCTCCATTTGATGTAAGTAGGAGAACTCACTTCTGTTTGCGAGGTGGATTGCAATGGAAATAGCAACTGTGATGTGTGTCTGCCAGCTCATCCTATAATTTATAAACACATGTGACACAAGTCTTCCTCCCCTGGGCCACTCAATAGTTCAGTTTGTCTATTTCTATGCTTTTCTTTTTGACTAGAGCATTAAGTACATTTGCCAAACCTCCTTTTTTTAACAGATAGTTTTCTAGCCTGCTTTAATCTGCAGTGATTTTAAGATGACATTTAAACTTTTTTTGATGAGGTTGGGGATCAAATCCAGACACTAGGCAAGTGTTCTACCACTGAGCTACACCCACAGCCCGTCAGGGAGATTTTAAAATGACTATTAGTCAGTATTTCTGACTTTGCTGGTCGTAGGCATTCCTTCAGAAGCAGCTCCATAGGACAAAGTATTCCCAGTGGGCCGCCTGTTTCCATGGGCCTAGAATACTGTTTCAATGCATTCCCAACTCATTTATATACTAAATATTATCATGAAGCAGCATTGTCTGCTTTTTCCCCCAGCTCACATTCACCAAGAATTAATACTGCTGACCAGTTATTTGAATGGTATATTCATGATTCATAACAAATATTAGCACAGCTGGATTATCATTGTCAAGCCAGAGTACTGCTGATCTTTCTCAGGTATGTGGAGCATGTGAGACATGGGTTGTGATATATAAGATACATGTGAATTACTCATGAGAAAATGGAAACTCTGGTTTTCACTTATGCAGAGTCCAGGATTTGAGTATTTGAGAGCAAGGGGTTCTCATCCATAAGGGTTAATATTATTTGATCCATTATTGCCAACTACCTGCTCTTACCAACCTTCTTCAACATATATGCTGTGATTCAGGGAGCGAAGTAATGGGGAGTTTTAAAGGACAGTGAAAAATATGGTAGTAAATAATAAAGGGTCTACATTTGCCTGTTCTTCCTCTTCTCACCCACTACAACCTGCAATCTTCCTCTATTTCCCTTTAGTATTAGCCAAATAATTGCATAAAATATTCTGAGGTCTTCTTGGTTCTTCCCATCTGAAAGAAAAATCTCCAGGTAATGTTACAACTTGTGACTTCCTTCTTAAGATTAATTTAGGGCTGGGAATATAGCTCAGTTTATAGAGTGCTTGCCTTGCAAGCACAAGGCCCTGGGTTCAATCCCCAGCACCTCAAAAAAAAAAAAAAAAAAAAAAAGATTAAATATTTCCTACTGCAGTTTATTTGTTTATTTTTAATGACCTGGTGGCTAGTCATTGCTAGGTAGATCTTTTCTTCCTATTGGAAGAATTGGATAATTTCAATTTTTTCCTCCCTTCTCTTCTTTGACAGGTCTCTATTATTTAGAGACAGAATGGGAGGACTATGGTGTCTTAAGTATTGTAGGGCTGTGTTCTGGAAGATATATCAATTTAGCAAGTTGGAATTATAATAAATACAGTACAGAGAAAGGCAAATGCTAGCTGTGTCTAGCACTTGCTTTTTGATTAAAACTATTCCCAAATTAACTACATTTTCTTCTGTAAAGCTCAGAATTAGTCTTGTCAGTCAATAAATGTGGTATTAGAGTAAATAGGATAACCCTACTTTTCTCTCTTTAAATTTTTCTTATTATGTGTTTGTTTTGTGGTGCTAGGGATGAATCCAGGGCCTCTTGCATGCTAGGCAAGTGCTCTACCACTGTACTGTAACCCTAGACTTTGTCTTTTTAAAAATCAACTATCCTATCCTGCTTACTTCTTAAATCTCACTCTATCCCATCCTTATCTTAGAGATTAATAACTTTTTTTTAGCTATTTTATTCTGGGGGACAGTTGGATGTGGCATAATGAGAGAAAAACACACAAATAACATTCCTTAATATCCTAGGCAACAAACTCCTCAAGAAGGAGTTTCTTTCCCCCAATTTGATGCAATTTTATTTTCTCCTTACCATATTCATTCATTCTCTCCTCCCCCCACCAAACAGAACACAAACTAAGAAATTAAAGGCATTCTCAGTGCATTTTAAATGCATTTAAGTAGCAGTTCAGCAACAGAACCATACATTTATTAAACACAAAGATTTTCTTTAAAACCCAGAGAAGTACTAATACAGGGGGCCAGAAGATGGAGGTATCAGTGGAGGATGGAAGGAAGGTGCTTATCTCTAGGGAGAGAAGTTTGGGATAATTAGTCTCTCTGTTGAAAGTAGCTTTTGGGAGCATTTCTAACTAACAATTCTCTTGTAGTCATTTGCCCTTCAAGAAGGAGTGCCCCGTAGGAATAAGCTCACAATTGGCACCTTTTCCATCCCCTAGCATTGTAACTTTATTTCCTAACAGTAACCTGCCCCTTTCCCTTCTATAATTAAAGTAAAAAAGTTTTTTTTTTTTTTTTTTTTTGTTACTGGGGATTGATCTCAGGAGCACTTCGTTACCAAGCCATGTTTCTAGCCCTTTTTATTTTTTATTTTGATAGGCTCTCCTTAAATTGCCCAGGTTGGCTTCAAACTTGCCATGCTCTTGTCTCAGCCTCCCAAATTGCTGGGATTGCAGGTATGTGTAAGAACCCAGAAACCACTCCAGATGCGGAACTCACATAAGAGAGTTTATTAAGCAAACAGGCAGTGTCTCCTTGCAGGGTAAGAGAGAAAATGAGAGAAAAAGAGAGAGCATGTGCAAGAGAGAGTGAAACCAGGAGGAGAGAGGAAATGGTGGGGGAGCCATTCTTAAGCAGTGGAATTTTGTGGGCTAATAACAAAGGACCAATGGTGAGGAGGTTCGTGGGCTAACAATCTGGACCAATTACTGAGAAGAAGACTTGCAGGCTGACTGATGAAACAATAGCTAGCTAGGATGTTCACAGACTGACAAGCTAGGTGATGGGAGGTGGAGAAATGGCTGCAGCGTAAAGGGGGAACAGCTTTATATTATATTCCTCTGTTTTTGTTTTTATAAGAAGATCATTTTTTGTTCTCCAGTTCTCTCTCTCATTATCTCTCCTTCCTGCCTATGTGACTAGGCCTGGTTTTGCAGATGAGATGTAAAAAGTGAGAAGTGGATGGGGCAGAGGGAGAGCCAAAGTAATTCAGCCAGGCATGGGCCCAGGGGGAATTAATTAGCAGCTCCTTGCTTGCAGTCCTTGATAAGGGCAGAGAAGTTTGGTAATCAATGGGCTCCGAAGATCCTTGACATTCCATTCTCCCAGAGGCAGTCTCCAACTTCCAGATGCAGATGGCTTTCATGGCCTCCATTTCCTTGATTTGACTGATCCCCTAGTCCTACACTAACTGCCTGACCCCAATTCTGACTTCATTCCCCCTTCTAGTTTTAGGAACTCCTTACTACTGTAAGGAAATGGGGCGATGGCTGCTCTGGCCTCTTCCAGCTGGAATGGGGCAGCATAGGGCAAGCAGTTTGGAGTTCCCTTTTAGAAATTGGGTCAATTGAGGGGTCCATGTTAGAAGTCTGGTTGGGGAGGAGCAGGTTGTAAAGTCATCTGGGGCTGGGTGCTTCTATGAGAGAAGAACAAAAAGACATGAGTGCTGAAATGAGATTAATACAAGGTAAATATTGCAGAATCTGGAACCTGTCAATGAATATCATGAAGATGACAGAAGTCAATAATCCCTCACCAGAAGGTGGAAGAACTGAGAAATTTTTCCCATAATAAGGCCTAACAAAGACTGGAGAGGACAAAGCCTTTATTTGGGAACTTTAACATTGTCCAGGTTATCAGGAATGTAAACACAACATTTAACTCTTAATATCATTGATGTCCCCAGAAAATATAGTTAAGCTACTTAATGTCATCTGATTTTTGTAAAATATCCTTTTATTGGTATGACCTGTGTTTAATAGAGATCTCTATATTTCTGTTACTTTGGGCTAGATAATCATACTAGCAAACATAGATTAAGCCTACCTGTGTGGCTTAGGAAGATCTGTTGGCCTTAGACTGACTAAAAATTCCTGACTTGATCAGTTTCTCTTGATATTTATTAAGCACATTTGCCTAAGAATGTCTCTTTTGTAGCTTCCAATCTTTATTCTAGTGGGCTAACACAAGTGTATATTTAAGTTACATTTAACTATTATTTCTTTTAAATGCCCAACAATGGCTATATTTTGGTTTTAACTGTTTTCCTAAGTGTTTAAGATCAAGCTGGTCAAATTGACCTGTTGTCTGTTAAGAGTCAACCGAGTTCCCACAGGGGTCACTCATGGGGAACTTGAGAGCAACTTCTTAGCTCCGTTAGTGCCGTCCATTAGGCAGGATCTCCTTGATGAGGTGGCCCCCTTGGAAGCATCAGGGATGTCTCCCTTTTCCAATGACTCTCCTCTGCAGCAGGTGCACTGATTGGCTTTTCACCCTCCAGTGGTCTCATTAATCTCCTGATAGGGAGGTTGTGTGGCCCAGAGTTGCAAAACTCCTTAGAGAAGTTCTCTTGTTCCCTGGATTCAGGCTGACTTGAAGGGCAAGATCCAAATACTAGTTTTTCTTGGCCTCTGTATTTAATTTCAACCTCTAAGTTTGATCTTAACCATCCAACAAGCCAGTCTCACCAGTAAGGGTACTGAGCTTTAACTTCAACATCTGTAGTTTTACAGTTATTTACCCTTTTTTTTTTAAAGTGGAGTCTGTATTAGTACTGGAAGTTACACTACATACTATCTGTTTTGTAGGTAATGGCTTATTATCACAAGTTACCTAGGTTGTATGTTCTTGAAGCAGCTACTTCTGTAAAACATTAACAGTTAACAGTTATCTTGAATTTTGACTGAGCTATTATAAACATCAACATTTTATTGGTTTGACCACCTAGAGAATTGTGAGTTAATTTTAAAGACATTTTATTTTCATTAGTTTACCCAATTTAAATTGAACCTTTTAAAATCATGTGAATTAAAGGTATTTGGATCCATTTTTTATATTTTAATTTTATGCATGCTTATATTTAGTTGCACATAGAGAGACAACATGTTATACACATAACAAAAAAGCAAAGGCCTTGTAACATTTATCTCCATTGCAATGTAATAGATGTTCAAAAATAACTCTAGAGTTGGATAAAAAGAACTGATCAAAAACAGTCACGAACTCAAAAAATATAGAATTTAAGGGAATAAAAACAAGAGTCCTGGAAAAACTTTTTTGCTTTTTTTTTTTTTTTGGATTTGAGACCATCTCCTATTGAGCCTTCAGGCTTCTGCTGTTTACATTTCAATGTAAGCCTTGACTGAGATCTGAAAGGAGCTGAGATAACAGGTTCTAGCAGAAACTTGATGCCTAGGGCATTTTAACCCTTTTTCCTGGTTAGTGATCAACTCAGGTTTGGATGCAGAAAATTGTGAAACATTATCTCCCACTACCTGTGAGGAATGGGACTGCTATATCATACTCCTTACTGTGACATGCCACTGACTGTTGGGCTGGTTACTCCCTCCACACCAGCCACCTCCCATAGGGGGGACTAGAATATATACCTGGGACCTCATGGCAGGAGGACTGGGTGGACTGGGCAGGGGAATGGAAGCAGAAACAGAATGGGATAAAGGAGATGGAGAAGCAGGGGCCGGAGGGGCCTCTGTCCCAGCGGACCAGTATGTGGGTGATTTATTAGCTGAGTCGAAGTCGGAGGAGGAGGAGGAGGGATTAAGAGGGGGAGAAGAAGCCAAAAGGAGGCATTTGAGTTTGCAGGAAGAGCAAAGAAGTGCAAGAAAAGACTTGAAGATAAGGATTCCCTTTCTATCTGCCTGCTCGCTCACAGAAGCTGTGTGCCATTACGTGGCCATTTTGGATTTACTAACTAGCCCCGGGGTCAGGTAAAGGGGTTTGATTGTCTAGTAGACACCCCAGGGGTGAATCTGCTGGACTGGAGGACCCAGATCCCATGGTGGAAACTGATACAGCTGAGTCAGTGTCCAGGGTGTCCCGAGAGCACAGACTAGTCAGCTGGAGACAAGAAGGCAGCACAGTGATGGGGTCATCACCCAAGCATCGTGTGCCAGGCAAAAGCCAAGAGAGTTGAGGACCTGACGTCAGGATTTTCGAGAGCGAGAGTGAGCGCAAAGAGGAGCCTCAACCCTCAGACAGAATCCCCACCATAAAGATCAGCGCCCCACCGTCGGGTAAGGTCAACTAAGGGGACCAGCCATAACTGCAAAAGTTGTGGATGGGGGAGCCCCCATTCCTCAACTACCTCAAGGGTACTGGACCATCAATGGTCATGTCTCAGGTCAGCAGAGGAGTGTTTAAGCTGACCTAGGGGAAAACTCACCAATCCAAAGGCCGGTGGTGGATGTGGAGAGCGTCCGGGCGAATGGAATGTGAGACCAGCGTCTGGGGTCTGGGGTGATGGATGGGATTCCACCCACCTAAGCAGTGGTAGAAGAGCCCATCTGAGTCATGGCACCAATGTAAGAACCTAGAAAACACTCCAGACATGGGAACTCACATAAGAGAGTTTATTAAGCAAACAGGCAGAGTGTCTCCCTGTAGGGTAAGAGAGAAAATGAGAGAAAAAGAGAGCGAGAGAGCACGCGCAAGAGAGTGAAAGCCAGGAGGAGAGAGCATGAAAGTGAGGAGGAGAGAGAGAAAATGGCGGGGGAGCCATTCTTAATCAGTGGAATTTCACGCGCTAATAACAAAGGAACAATGGTTGGCAAGGAGGTTTGCGGGCTAACAATCTGGACCAATTACTGAGAAGGAGACTTGCAGGCTGACTGATGAACCAATAGCTAGCTAGGATGTTCACAGACTGACAAGCTAGGTTATGGGAGGCGGAGAAATGGCTGCAGTGTAAAGGGTGGGGGAGCAGCTTTATATTATAGTATGCTCCACCACACATGGCTAGTAAAAAAGAATTTTGATGTGGGGATATTACAGGTGCAGTTTGTGGACTGGCCTACTTCAATTAAGCCTTTTGATTTTAGTCCTGTATTATCATATACATTTTGGATTATTGAGGACTATAGAAAATATGAATGGAATTCCCATTGTAGCTGACATTTTAACTTAAGTTCTTAAGAACTTTAAAAGACACAAATAGGTTTGAGTAATCATGTTAATTTATTTACAAATGTTTATTAAATATATTCTATGTGACAGGTGTAACAAAAACCATTATAAAATAATACAGTAAAAGTGTGAGGCCTTAAAAAAAGAAAAGAAAGAAAAGAGCCCAGTGTGGTAGTCAACGCCTCAGCCTCCCAGATACTGAGAAAACTGAGGCAGCAGGACCAAAATTTGGGGTCAGCCCGGTCAATTTAGCAAGACTATTAAAAAAATAAATAAATAAAAGGCTGGGACGGAGGTGGTTGGTGGTAGATATAGCTCAGCTGTAAGTTTCTTGCTAACCATGTGTGAGGCCCTGGGTTCAATCCCCAGTAGCAATTGTCCCCCACACTCATGTTGACCCCCCAAAGTTTGCAAACCAGGAAGAAGCAGTCATTGGTACAAAAAAAAAAAAAAAAAGGAAAGTAAATCTAGAAGGAACAAGTTTGGGTGAGGGAGCATATTAGAGAAAGTTCCTGGCTCCTACTCCTCTGCCTATGCAAATGAGGGATATTTGAAGTTCAATCCTGATTGATTGGTTTTATATAAATGAGGGGTTCAAGCATGACCATTCCTGATTGGTCGATATTTGCATATGACTCAGCAAAATGAGACTTTCCAGAGGATAGGAGCCTGTTTATTCAACCACTAAAATGCCTCAGGTAAGGGCCACAAAGATCAGTGTATGGTTCCTCCAGGAACACAGGGTACATGTATGATCCCACAGTCAGCAAATGGCTGTCAGGCACCATTTTTAATTTTAGGGAGAGTTTACCACTTGGGACCCTTGTTGCAGATTCAACTTTTCCTTTTTTTTTTTGGTGGGAGGGAGCACTGGGGACTGAACACAGGAATGCTTTGCCAAGGTACATCTCTCAGCCCTTTTCTTTTTTTATTTTGAGGCAAGGTCTTGCAAAGCCTTGGTTACAAGGCTTTTCTTGAACTTGCCAAAGCTGCCCTGGAACTTGAAATTCTCCTGCCCCAGCTTCCCAAGTAGCTGGGATTGCAGGCATACACCCATGCACTCAAGTAAGATCCAGTTTTTCTTGTTCACCTAGGCAATGTTTTAGGTTTTTTGAGATATGTTAGCAAGCAAGAGAGATGATATTCCTTTTCTCTTGAAATGTATGTCCTATTCAGGGTGGGGGAATGAAACAACAAATGAAAGCATAGGTAAATTTTTTTTTTTTCAGATTATAACAAGTGCTGTGAAGGAAATAAACCTGAATAACTTGCGAGCATGAACAAGGTGGGGTAGGATGATTGCAAAGGGGAGTCTCTCTGGGGACCTATGAGGCCCCATGTGAAGAAAGGTCATTCCAGGCAACTCCAGATAAGGTCATAGTGCCATGAAGGAGCACAAGCATGACCTATATGGGGCACAGCATGAGAGGGTCTGTGTAGCTGAAGCTTAGTGAGATAGGGACTGGAAGGTCTCAGGAGCCAGAAAAGCAGTGTCTTGAAATCCATGGAAAAGCCGGCCCGGTGGCACATGCCTACAATCCCAGGGATTCAGGAGGATTGCAAATTCTAGGCCAGCCTCAGCAATTTAGGAAGGCCCTTCTGAAAATGGAAAATAAAAAGGGATGAGGCTGGGGCTGGGGATATAGCTCAGTTGGTAGAGTGCTCGCCTCGGAAGCACAAGGCCCTGGGTTCAAATCCCCAGCACCGCAAAAAAAAAAAAAAAAAAAAAAAAAGGGATAAGACTGTGGCTCAGTGGTTAAGTGCCCTTGGGCTAAATCCCCAGTAGCAAAAAATCTGTCAATCCACGTGGAAGGAATATGTTTTTTTTGTTTGTTTTTGATTGTTGTTGTTGCTTTTAAGTCTGAAAGTGGGAACTTCTGGGAGGCCTTGTACAAGGGAAAAAAATTAAAATATTTGCTTTATATTTCATGTAGATCACTCTGCCTATTCTTTGGATGCTAGGGTATAGGGATTGCAGTAGAAGCAGGAATACCAGGTGGGCTGTTGCAGTACTTGAGTGGAAGGTGGTGACAGTGGCTTGGGGTAGAATGGTGGCCAGGGAGATAGTTATATTTCAGGATAGGTTCTGGAGGTGGATCTGATGGGACTTCTGGTATTAAAGATTCTGGTGGGTCAGATGTGGGAACCAAGGAAAAGAAGAAATCAGGAATGACTTCATGGTTTGGGTTTGAAATAGGTGGGCAGATAGATGGTTATACCATTTGCTGAGGATGGAGAAGACAGGTCCATTTTAGGAGGAAAATATAAGAACAGAACTTGTATTTGTTATATACTTTCTTTGAATTAAATTCTTTTTAGTTTTTTCTAATACCTAGTTTATTCCATGACAAATGTGAGCTTTTCTTTTTGCTGAGTAGAATGATGTTGGTTTTCTTAGCTGGTCAAAATTAGGGCCAGGATACTTAAAATGGTTTCATCCATCAGAAGGACTGGAAGAAATAAACATTGTCATCCTTTAAGAGTCTAATAAATGTTCTGGTACTTCATTCTATTTCCAAGTGGTCTGGAGATCCAGAAACTATCACTTTACTTTTTTTTTTGTTAGTATATTCACATTCGCCTTTTGCTTTTATAGTCCCCCCCCAAACTTTGTATTTTCAATAGAATTCTAAGCTAGAGCTATTTCAAAGTTATCTAGAGAAAACAAATTCCTTATCATTTGAAGTTTCAGGCCATTGCCATACAACTGTGGAGAAGCATACCTGTCTTCAACCTATTGCTGAGCAAGGGTCCAGGGTTATAACCTTTTACATGTGAGTGGAGGTCTTATTGCAAGAACAAGTCCAGTATGTTGTCCCCTTAATATTGCTTTTCCTCTGAATGTACTTATACTAACATCCCTTTTTCTATCTTATATTCACTGTCAGCTGTTTTCAAACTAACCACACTTATCTCGCATAATTGTTAATTATCTATTGATAAGACTTTCTAGGATTTCTTTATTCATAACTATGTTAAATATCACAAAAATTAGGCAAGTTTATTTGACCTGAGTCATTCTTGCAGGAGTGTTTATAGCTACTCAATCCTTCATGACTGATCTCATATGCCTGTCTAGTAAAATATATTTTGATTTATGTTTTGGATGCTGAACTTAACTTGACTTCAGCAGATTTGCTGATGTGTTATTTTTTTGCTTCTGTTTTACAGTGCTGATGATTAAACCCAGTGGTTCCCCACTGAACTATATATCCTCAGCACCCCATCTTCTCCCTTTTTTTTTTTTTTTTTTTTTTGAGATAAGTGCTAAATTACCAAGATGGGTCTTTAGTTTGTGTGGGGGATAGGGATTTAACCCTGGGGTACTCTACCACTTAACTATATCTCTAACCCTTCTTATTATAGTTTGAAACAGGGCTTTGCTAAATTGCCAAGGTTGGCCTCAAATTTGTAATCCTTCTGTCCCAGCCTCCCAAATTGCTGCAATTACAGGTGTGTACCACTGTACCCAGCCAGATGTGCTGATTTGGGTAAATATGATGTGATTCCCATGTTTACCAGATGAGCAAGAGCTCCTCCAGATGATCATATACTCCTGTGTAAAAGAACATAGGTTTGGATGAGTGTGTGAATAAAGAAGACATGAAAATTGAAGCCATAAAAGATTAAAACAAGATCCTAAACTTGCTGAAAGATGTCATTAATCAAAACCAAGAGCAACTATAAGTAAACTAATGAAATGTACTCTACTCATTGTCACCAATAGCCAGGTCAAAAGTGAATAAACAGAAGTGATTATTTTTGTTTGAATTCACTTTTTTTTCAGAGCAGGAAGAATATTTAGAAGCTATTTATTCACTCTGAAAATAGATTCATTTTCATTTGTCTTTATAGGTTAAATACCAAACTTCCTTGAATTCTGATGATTACAAGATACTCCAGTAATGATCCTATAGATGACAATGATCCTGTAGATTACTGTATCCATTGTCTTTGTAGTCAGCTGTCAAACAAAATAAGATACTAGTGATTCAACTTAAAAAAAAATAAAAACAAGCCATTTATTCAAGCCCTCACATGCAAAATTTTTTCTTGAGAAACAGTAAAAGCTATGACACATCTTTCAGCTCTAAGGGCTTATACATATATACATACATAAAATTGTTCCTCAGTATCTGCTGGAAATTTGTTCCAGGACCTTTTACAATACCAAATTCTGCAGATGCTAGTGTCTTATATAAAGTATTTTCATCTAACCTATGCACATTTTCCTGTATACTTAAAATCATCTTTGGATTACTTATAATACCTAATAGAATGTAAATGCTATGTAAATCATTATTATACTAAATTATTTAGGGAAGAATGATGAAAATGTACATGTTCAACACAGATACAGTTTTTGTTTTATTTGTTTTGAATATTTTTAATTCAAGGTTTGTTGAATTCTGGATGCAGAACCCACAGAGATGGAGGGCTGATTGTACATATACACACATTTTACTATATATTTTTGAAACATTTTTGTGTATAGTAATGACTCTCAGCAAGTTGTTTTTTATTTTAAATGTGGTATTAAATGATAACGTTTTAGACCAGCTTTAAATTAAAAAAATATATATATTTTGTTTTAGTTTTAGGTGACCCAGTACCTTTATTTTATTTTTATTTGGTGCTGAGGATTGAGCCCAGGGCCTCATGCATACTGAGCGACTGACTGCTCTAACACTGAGCCACAACCCCAGCCCTAAATTTTTTTAGCTGACATTTCTTTTCCTTACAGATACTTCTAATCTCAGCATAGAAATCACTGGTAGAATTTAAGATTTTTATTTATTGGAATTCATATTGTAAACATGTATTAAATTATTCCATTAGTCAGATTTCCAAGATCTATGTTAATGAGGTGACAAAAATAGATTTAAACTGAAATCCCTTCCTTCAATTTGATTCATTTTATTTTAGGTTTTAATTTTAAGAACTTAGAGAAAATTCCTGATTTCTATATCCACATGGTTAAAGAGCAAGTGAGCTGCATGACAAGCAGCAGGCCCTGCTCCTTGACCTAGCCCTGCTCCATTTAGTCTGACTCCCTGTGCTCCCTGCTCTTGTGTAACCCGTGGACCTGGGGTATTTACATTTGCTGATGCCATTCTTAGCATTGCCATTGCCTTCTGACTGTCACAGGTGAGGATTTAGCTCACTTATACCTATGTCCTATCCCTCCCTGTTTTTCATAATATGGTTAATACTGCTTTCTTAAGTTTCTCTTTAGTAATCTTTCTTTGAATTTTAAGTATATGCCTATAGTTTTTTGCTGTTGTCCATAAACTTTGGATAATATCTCTTGCTGTCCCACTTACCTTATGAAATTATGCCTTGTCTTTTGCTCTCCTGAATCTGAGCCACATCTGCCTTCCAGTTTCTACCAGTTGCTCTTTTTTCTCTGGCAGGGATTGGGGTCGGGGGCAGTGCTAGGGATGGATCCCAGGATCCCAGAACTTTCTATATGATAAACATGAGCTTTACCACCAAGCTACATTCCCAGCCCTAGGGCATCCTTTTAAGGTTAATGTTTTATCAATACATTTATTCTAAAAGTTGGGAAACATATGAACCCCCTTTAAATATTGCTTTGCAGAGGCAGGTAATGTGCTCTGATTCTGTTTCCTTCTCACTTTCCCAATATCACAGATGACACTCAAAAGAGTTGTATTTCAGGTGAAGTTCAAATGGATTTTATATTTTTAATAAACAGTCACTTGCTCAGAAGTGTTCCAGGCATTCTGTGTTTATTTTAGTTTACATTTGGTTTATCCCTTTCTTCCACAGGCATTACCCATCTGGCACAAGAATTTGTTGTTGCTTTTCTTTCCTCCTCCTCCTCCTCCTCCTCCTCCTCCCCCCCTCCCCCATCCCCCCCTCCTTCTTCTGTATTGGGAATTGAACTCAGGATGTTCTACCACTGAGCTACAGCACCAATCCTTTTCTATTTTATTTATGAGATAGTCTTGCTAAATTACCTTCCTAGCAGCTAGGACCACAGGCATGGGTCACTGCACTTGGCAGAACAGAGGTTTTGATTGCTTCTTATTTTCTTTTTGGGGAGAAGAAACATGACCCCTCTCCTTCCATATGCTTAATGTCTTTGAGTTTCCATTTGATGGAATTCCTTACCACCACCACCTCTCACCACCCCCAACCAACCCAGGTTCTCTAGCATGTGAGGTGAGTACTGGGTGGCACTCTTTCACTGAGTTATTTAGATCAGTTTGCTTTTTTCACCTCTTTCCTTCTCTTCCTGCCCTCCCCATCCCCACCTTTCCAGTTACTAGGAACACAGATGAAAAGAAAGACTCAGTTCTCCACTGGCTTATAGTATACTATATAGAATAAGACATGCAAAATAATTCTTGTAGCTCAGTTGTTGAAGTGGGTTTCATAGACTATCCTGGATATCCCACTTCCTGTGTGAACTTAGTGGCTTAGTTTCTCAAAGTTATTTCTTCTCTGTAAAGTGAGGAATAATATAGTAGTTTCTGAGTAAGGAGGAATCATGATATAAGTAAAGCATTTTGCATACCGTAGAGCATATTGAAAGTGCTCAATGTGTTTGCCATCACCAGAGATCCTACTCATGTTTGGGGTCCCGCTGGAAATCTGTACACTAGCAGGAGCAAAGGGGAAACATTAGCAGGTTCTCTTTGGTAGCTCAGGAGACAATTCTTGGGGCAAGACTTGAAGAATGTAGGTGTTTACTTCAGGGAGCTTTAAAAGGAGAAGTCTGTACACTAGGGAGCACATGTGAAGTCATGGAGATTCATGAAAGCATGGTTTATAAGTATTTCCTCAAGTGGAAGTTGATAGAATGATGGGCAGAAAGGAGGCCAGACATGCAAACAAGAATATTTATGTCACCCTGGGGATGCTTTTGAATAACTTTGAATTGTTAAGTCATAAACAGATTGGTATTTATAAAATATTACTTGGTGGTGGCAGAGTATAAAAGAGATTGAATAAAGCTAAAATTAGCATCCAGGTGATCAGAAAAAAACCTAAACTGAAAACAGGTCATGGGGCTGGAAAAAGATAGGTTATGAGGAATATTTAGGATTGATTGGAATTATCATTTGATTGGATGTGGGGAAGTAGGATAGATGATTTCTTTGAGTTTCTGATTTGCATTTCTGAGATAATCTATTAAGAACCAAAATGCTAAAGAGGGATTAGGTTTTAGGGAAGATGATAATTCTTTTCTGGACATATAGAATTTATTCTTTGAGACATCATGGTGTCAGTTGATAGAGGGCAAAGAAACTGATATTGCTGGCATATACCATAGGTTATGTGCTAAAAAAAATAAGTGAATCAGTAGATTAAGAGAAAGTTAATGAATCAAAAGATTTAAATGCTTTTTCCTTAGATTTTTATTTTTTCTTTTGGGGGTGTGTGTCTCTGTGTGTGTGATACTGGGGATCCAACCCAGGGCTTCATATGCTAGGCAAGTGCTCTACCACTGAGCCACCTCCTCATCCCCAAGATTAAAGTTTTTGAGGACAATGAAGAATAAGTGAGAGGGACTGGTGATATAGCTTAGTTGGCAGAGTGCTTGCCTCACAAGCATAAGGCCCTGGCTTCAATCCACAGCACTGCAAAAAAAAAAAAAAAAAAAAAGTGAGACTATACAGCAAATGGATTCACTGAAGCTTGTGGCGAGAGGGAGAGTATTGTTAAGGATTTCAGAGATGGAGGTGTTCCACTGACTCTGAAGTCCACTTCATGGTAGAGAGAATACGCACTGTCATTAAGACACTCAGGAGTGTTGACTGGAACATAACATTCCATTGAGTTGTAGAAGAGTTAGCTTGTGAAGCACACACAGGACCATATGATAGTCCTGGACATGTATAAGGCTGTACTGCAGAGGTCAGTAAATGTCTGTGATAAGAAGGGATAAATGTGACACAGTTGGATGAGTGGCCCTCAGAGGTGAAGAGGGTTTTACACAGGGAAGACTTGGAATATTTTCCAGATGATAATAGAGGGCTAAATTATAAGGCCATGTTACCTGTCACATCAGTTATCATCTGTTTGGATTATTGTATTGGCCTTTTCATTATCTTCTTGGGTTTGCCTAGTCTCCAGTCCAGTTTCCATAATCTCCCGTGGTTCTCATTTCATGGCTATGTTGTCCTACAGAGGATATTTGACAATGTCAGAAGACATTTTTAATTGTTACAATGTGGGGAAGGCTGCAACTGGCATCTACAGGGCAGAGCCCAGCGATGCTGCCAAGCATTCTGCAATGCACAGGGTACTCCATCCATCCCCCAGCAAAGATTTATCCAGTACTAATGGCTATAGCACTGAGGTTGAGAAACCCTTTAATCTGTATCTGATCATATCATTTTTTATTCATAAAGCCTTCAGTGGTTTCTCTGTTTAAATAAAGTCCAAATTCCTTGGATCTTCTGGTCTTTCTCTTATCTCCAACCCTTTCTACTTTTCTAGCTTCCGACCTGCTCCCTTTTCTGCTCCTACAGATTTTGTCCTTCATCATGCTGAAGTGCTATCAACTTTCTTGACTGTCCATGTTTTCTCACAACTCTGTGGGTTTCTCTGCTTCTGTTATTTCTCCATTAAGTTATATTCTTCTTCATAGGATGCTGTTCAGAGTTAGATGTCCTCCGTCTCTGACAACTTCTTTAGCCATCTAACTCTACATTGTCTATTATACATTGTCTATTATTACAATTGACTGTTTACCCAAATGTAAATTAAATTTTGTGTAAAGGTGTCCCCTTGAACAGTGCAATGCTATATCCCTGTGTTTCACTGACACTCCTCAGAGTGGTTAAGAGCAGACTCTAGTCCTAGGCTGTGTTTAATCCCATTTCTCCTACTTAGGTAAGCTGTTAGAATGTTTATCCAGGGTCACAGTAAAATTTTTGTGTATAATAATAATGTTTACTTCTGGGGGTGTCTTGAAGATTAAATGAAATTAATTTATCAAGCAAACATTTAGCACAATGCCTGGCACATAAGTGGCATGCAATTATTAATAATTATTACTCTTAATTATTGTCTTCAAAGTTCCTATCTCAGAATCTGTCATAGTCATTCAACAAATGTCCTGATTTTGTGAAGAAGAGGGCTGTCAGGAATCCAGGGCGACCAAGGAGAGGAGTAACTGGAGATCTATAGAGGGAATTGTCTTGAATGATCAAGGCTTACCTATGTTTAATAATCATGAAAGCTCATGGGGGTAGGGAAGGAAGATGTGATGGAATGTGAATTTGCTTGGGAATTAATTGGCTTGAGAATTGACTCTGTTGGATCTCTGCTTCTGGGCACATTGCCCTCCTTCTTTCTTATTCTGTCTACTATTCTTGATTTTACTGCTCTAATTATCACATTCTTGCCCCAGTGCTTGCTCTTCCACATCTTTATGGAGAGAGTAGAATGGAAATGGAAAGAATAAGAAAAGCTATGGGGAAGTAACTGCAAATCGTGAAGGTGGACCTGTCATGCCTGCCTCCCTGAAGTCATTTTCATGACCACTCCATAGTGACCAACTTCCCTAGTTCTGTCTATAGATTGTGACCACTCAAATATTGACATGACTAACTTATTTAGCTTTTTGTATGAATGTGTGTAGGGCATACTTTATAGATGACATGGCACGAAGGAATGAAGTATACTGCTTTCTATAACACCTCACCCAAGAATAAAGACATCTCTTTCATCCAGAATTCCTAAGACAGAGAGAGGAACCAGAATGACCTAGAGATTGATTTGCTATGTAACATTGCTCTTCTCTTTCAAAGAACTCTTCTACATGGAATAAGTTTAATATTGTTACTTGGATAATTCTCATGGGGTAGATTACTGATGGGAACAAGTAAAAATATCTCTAGGAATAAATTTGCTAAGTTTTCTCCAAGAGCCATTTTTCATCTAGTTTCATGTTTACTTATAAAATGGATTTGTTTTATAAAGAATGTAAGTGGATATATATTAAGACATTTCAATTTGATTTCATTCTTTGAAGGTTGTTCACTTACCACTTACATGGTTTTGGAAAAATTTCCCTGTATTAATATTTTTTTAAAACAAAGATAGTCAAGCAAAGTAATTTCTCATAATCAATCTTTCTTTCTTTTTTTTTTCCTCAGAGTAATGGGGATTGAACTCAGGGGCACTCTGTCACTGAGCTGCATCTCCAGCCCTTTTTCTCTATTTTTGAGACAGAGTTTCAAAAATTATACTGAGGCTGGCCTTAAACTTGTAGTCCTCCTGCCTTAGCTTCCTGAGTAGCTGAGATTATAGGTGTGTGGCATGGTGCCTGGCTAGTAATTGCTTTTCTTTAAGTTGTAGATAGACACAATACCTTTATTTTATTTTATTCATTTTATATGGTGCTGAGGATCGAACCCAGTGCTTCACACGTGTGAGGAAAGTGCCCTACCACTGAGCCATGATCCCAGCCCCTATTAATTGCCTTTAACCACAGGATTGACTGATTGTATGCTAACAAATTATGTCCTCTGTGTTTGTAGTTAGATAGTTCAGTGTGAAGTAGAAAGTTTTTATTATATATTTTAAAAATTACTATTTCTTGGATTCTATGATTTGGAAAATTACTGTCATGTTTCTTTTATCTCTATAATTTGTCCTATTACCACTAAGTGAATGTTTGTGTATCTGAATCCTATAGCAATTAGCATACAAATTTTTCATATATATATATATATATATATTTAGTATGTGTATAGATACGTATATATATATTTAGGTTTAGATGGATACAATACCTTTATTTTATTTATATATTTTTATGTGGTACTGAGAATCAAACCCAGTGCCTCCCTTGTGCTAGGCAGCACTCTATTACTGAGCTACAATCCCAGCCCCAGTTTTTCTACATATGTTTTAACTATGCTTTGAGATTACTATGTTTAAGCTTCTTTTGAGCTTTTTTTCTGTGTGATATGTGATTTAATAAATTTCTAATACATGCTGCTTTTTTTGTATTTTATTTCAGAAGGGAAAATAGGTGATCTTCTGTATTATATTCAGTTTAGAAGTCTTATTGCAGTCTTATTCCTAAGTGGCACATGTGCTTAGCATGTGTGAGGTCCTGTGTTCAATCTGAGAACAAGAACAAAAAAGTGTAGTTGCAGAAGTAGTAATGGTAATTATTTTTATTTCTCTCACCACAACATTTTCTGAGCTCAGGAAATGCAGCCATCCAATACTGGTATGGATTTTAAAATGTTACCAAACCATGAAGTTCATTGAAGTTTAGAAAAATGAATTTTTAAAAGACACATTTGTGGCAATCACACCTTTTAAAGGAGGATGTACTTTGTTTTTTCTCATATAAGAGGACTGTGGTGTTTCAGATATCTGTTTAGCTTTCAGAAACTGGTACTTTTTATCACCCATTTGGCAAATCGTGTTGGGTGACTCAGAATTCATTTTGAATTTCTATGATGGACTTTTATTAAAATGGGTGACTCAGTCCAACTTTTCTGTCATGATTTCCTTTTCTTATCCTTCTGCTGGGTATGCACTGAATATCAATCAGTTCTGTTGATGGGACTTGCATTTCTTGTGACCTTCTTTCCCTTATCTCAAGAACCAGAAGTGTAGCATTGGGAAACTATGACAGTGAAGGTACCTTGTGCTAAGAGAACATCACCCCAGCCAGGAGCTTTTGGAGTTTCCCCTCCCCCTCCCAATAGTTGCTGGACTTTGGAAACCTGAAGGAAGATTTATTTAATCTCTTTTTATGTCTAGATCAGGAACTGGCAAAGATTTTCTTAAGGAGCCAGATAGAAAACATTTTAGTTTTAGTAATTATCTTAGAGACACAAACTACTCACCTCGCTGTCATACCATGAAATCAGCCACAGACAATACACAATGAATAAATGTGGCTGTGTGTCCTAATAAAACTTTTACTTACAAAACAGTGGCTATTTATCATTCTTCATTGCGGAGTAATATTCCATTGTATAAATATGCCACAGTTTCTTTATCCATTCATCAACTGAAGGGCATCTAGGTTGGTTCCACAATCTGGCTATGGTGAATTGAGCAGCAATGAACATTGATGTGGCTGTATCTCTGTAGTATGCTGATTTTAAGTCCTTTGGGTATAGGCCAAGGAGTGGGATAGCTGGGTCAAATGGTGTTTCCATTCCAAGCTTTCTGAGGAATCTCCACACTGCTTTCCAGAGTGGTTGCACTAATTTGCAACCCCACCAGCAATGTATGAGTGTTCCTTTTTCACCACATCCTCGCCAACACCTATTGTTGCTTGTATTCTTGATAATCGCCATTCTAATTGGGGTGAGATGAAATCTTAGGGTAGTTTTGATTTGCATTTCCCTTATTACTAGGGATGTTGAACATTTTTTCATATATCTGGTGATTACTTGTACATCTTCTTCTGTGAAGTGTCTGTTCATTTCCTTAGCCCATTTGTTGATTGGATTATTTGTATTCTTCGTGTAGAGTTTTTTGAGTTCTTTATAGATTCTGGAAATTAGTGCTCTATCTGAGGTATGGTTGGCAAAGATATTCTCCCACTCTGTAGGCTCTCTCTTCACAATTCTGATAGTTTCCTTTGCTGAGAGAAAGCTTTTTAGTTTGAATCTATCCCAGTTGTTTATTCTTGCTTTTATTTCTTGTGCTATGGGAGTCCTGTTAAGGAAATCTGATCCTGAGCCAACAAGTTGAAGATTTGGACCTACTTTTTCTTCTATAAGATGCAGGGTCTCTGGTCTGATTCCGAGGTCCTTGATCCATTTTGAGTTGAGTTTTGTGTAGGGTGAGAGATAGGGGTTTAGTTTCATTCTATTGCATATAGTTTTCCAGTTTTCCCAGCACCATTTGTTGAAGAGGCTATCTTTTCTCCATTGCATATTGTTGGAACCTTTGTCTAGTATGAGAAAATTGTATTTATTTGGGTTTGTGTCCATGTCCTCTATTCTGTACCATTGATCTACCTGTCTATTTTGGTACCAATACCATGCCGTTTTTGTTACTATTGCTTTGTAGTAGAGTTGAAGATCTGGTATTGCAATACCCCCTGCTTCGCTCTTGCTACTGAGGATTGCTTTAGCTATTCTAGGTTTTTTATTCTTCCAGATGAATTTCATAATTGCTTGCTCTATTTCTGCGAGGTACATCATTGGGATTTTAATTGGAATTGCATTGAATCTGTATAGAACTTTAGGTAGTATAGCCATTTTGACGATATTAATTCTGCCTATCCAGGAACATGGGAGATCTTTCCATCTTCTAAGGTTTTCTTGAATTTCTTTCTTTAGTGTTCTGTAGTTCTCATTGTAGAGGTCTTTCACCTCTTTTGTGAGATTGATTCCCAAGTATTTTATTTTTTTCGATGCTATTGTGAATGGAGTAGTTTTCCTAATTTCTCTTTCTGAAGATTCATCACTTATGTATAAAAATGCATTGGATTTATGAGCATTGATCTTGTAACCTGCTACTTTACTGAATTCACTTATGAGTTCTAAAAGTTTTCTGGTGGAATTTCCAGGTTCCTCTAAATATATAATCATGTCATCAGCGAACAGGGATAGTTTGAGTTCTTCTTTTCCTATTCGTATCCCTTTAATTTCTTTGGTTTGTCTGATTGCTCTGGCTAGAGTCTCAAGGACGATGTTGAATAGAAGCGGTGAAAGAGGGCATCCCTGCCTTGTTCCAGTTTTTAGGGGGAACGCTTTCAGTTTTTCACCATTTAGAATGATATTAGCCATGGGCTTAGCGTAGATGGCCTTTATAATGTTTAGGAATGTTCCCATTACCCCAATTTTTTCTAGTGTTTTGAGCATGAAGGTATGCTGTATTTTATCAAATGCTTTTTCTGCATCTATTGAAATAATCATGTGATTCTTAACTTTAAGTCTGTTGATATGGTGAATGACATTTATTGATTTCCAAATGTGAACCAACCTTGCATCCCTGGGATAAAACCCACTTGATCGTGGTGCACTATCTTTTTAATATATATTTGTATGCGATTTGCTAAAATTTTGTTGAGAATTTTGCATCGATGTTCATTAAGGATATTGGTCTGAAATTTTCTTTCCTTGATGTGTCTCTGTCTGGTTTAGGTATCAGGGTGATATTGGCTTCATAGAACGAGTTTGGTAGGGTTCCCTCCTCTTCTATTTCATGGAATAGTTTGAGGAGTATTGGAATGAGCTCTTCTTTAAAGGTTTTATAGAACTCGGCTGAGAACCCATCTGGTCCTGGACTTTTCTTTGTTGGTAGGCTTTTGATGACCTCTTCTATTTCATTGCTTGAAATTGGTTTATTTAAGTTGTGTATGTCCTCCTCGTTCAGTTTAGGTAGTTCATATGTCTCTAGAAATTTGTTGATGTCTTCAAGGTTTTCTGTTTTGTTGGAGTATAGATTTTCGAAATAGCTTCTAATTATGTTTTGTATTTCAGTCGTGTCTGTTGTGATGTTTCCTTGTTCATTCCGAATTTTCGTAATTTGAGTTTTCTCCCTCTTTCTCTTTGTTAGTGTGGCTAAGGGTTTATCAATTTTATTTATTTTTTCAAAGAACCAACTATTTATTTTATTAATTTTTCCGATTGTTTCTTTTGTTTCGATTTCGTTGATTTCGGCTCTGATTTTAACTATTCCTGTCTTCTACTACTTTTGGTATTGGTCTGCTCTTCTTTTTCTAGTGCTTTGAGCTGTAGTGTTAACTTGTTTATTTGTTGATTTCTACTTCTTTTTTTGAATGCACCCCATGAAAATAAATCTTCCTCTAAGTACTGCTTTCATAGTGTCCCAGAGATTTGATATGATGTGTCTTTGTTCTCGTTTACTTCTAAGAATTTTTTATTTCCCTCCTGATGTCTTCTGTTATCCATTCATCATATAATAGTGTATTATTTAGTCTCCAGGTATTGGAGAAGTTTCTGTTTTTTATTCTGTCATTTATTTCTAGTTTCAATCCATTATGATCTGATAGAGTACAAGGTAGTATCTCTATCTTCTTGTATTTACTAACAGTAGCTTTGTGGCATAAAATATGGTCTATTTTAGAGAAGGATCCATGTGCTGGCTGAGAAGAAAGTGTATTCATTCTTTGTTGGATGGTATATTCTATATATGTCCGTTAAGTCTAAGTTGCTGATTGTGTTGTTGAGATCTATAGTTTCTTTATTCAATTTTGTTTGGACGATCTATCCAGTGGTGAGAGAGGTGTGTTAAAATCGCCTAGTATTATTGTGTTGTGGTCTATTTGATTTCTGGAATTTAGAAGGATTTGTTTGACGTACGTGGATGAGCCAATGTTCGGGGCATAGATATTTATGATTGTTATGTCTTGCTGATTTATGCTTCCCTTAAGCAGCATGTAATGTCCTTCTTTATCCCTTCTGACTAGTTTTGGTTTGAAGTCCACATTATCTGAGATGAGGATGGATACTCCAGCTTTTTGCTGTGTCCGTGTGCATGGTATGTTTTTTCCCCATCCTTTCACCTTTAGTCTATGGGTGTCTCTTTCTATGAGATGAGTCTCTTGCAGGCAGCATATTGTTGGATTTTTCTTTTTAATCCAATCTGCCAGTCTGTGTCTTTTGATTGATGAATTCAGGCCATTAACATTCAGGGTTATTATTGTGATATGATTTGTATTCCCAGTCAATTGACTCATATTTGTTTTTGACATGATTTGGTTTCTCCTTTATTTGGCTATTCCTTTAGGCTAGCGCCTCCTGTTGCTGGTTTGCATCGTTGTTTTTCATCTCTTCCTCATGGAATATTTTGCTGAGAATGTTCTGTAATGCTGGCTTTCTTTTGTAAATTCCTTTAGCTTTTGTTTATCATGGAGGATCTTATTTCATCGTCAAATTTGAAGGTAAGTTTGCTGGGTATAAGATTCTTGGTTGGCATCCATTTTCTTTCAGGGCTTGGTATATGTTGTTCCAGGCCCTTCTAGCTTTTAGGGTCTGGATTGAAAAATCTGCTGATATTCTTATTGGTTTCCCTCTGAATGTAATTTGATTCTTTTCTCTCGCGGCCTTTAAAATTCTGTCTTTATTTTGTATGTTAGGTATTTTCATAATAATGTGCCTTGGTGTGGGTCTGTTGTAATTTTGTATGTTTGGAGTTCTATAAGCCTCTTGTACTTGGTTTTCCATTTCGTTCTTCAGATTTGGGAAATTTTCTGTTATTATTTCATTGAATAGATTGTTCATTCCTTTGGTTTGTTTTCTCTAAGCCTTCCTCAATCCCAATAATTCTCAAATTTGGCCTTTTCATGATATCCCATAGTTCTTGGAGATTCTGTTCATGATTTCTTACCATCTTCTCTGTTTTTTCCACTTTGTTTCAAGGTTAAATATTTTGTCTTCAATGTCTGAGGTTCTGTCTTCCAGGTGTTCTATCCTATTGGTTATGCTTTCTATGGAGTTTTTAACTTGGTTTATTGTTTCCTTCATTTCAGGATTTCAGTTTGGTTTTTTTTCAGTATCTCTAACTCTTTATTGAAATGATCTCTTGCTTCCCGTATTTGGTCTTTTAACTGTTGATTGGTGCGATCATTTAATGCCTGCATTTGCTCTTTCATCTCCTCCTTCAATGCCTGCATTTGCTCTTTCATCTCCTCATTAGCTTCCTGATCATTTTAATTACGTACATTCTGAACTCCCTTTCTGACATTTCTTCTGCTCTGCTGTCATTGGGTTTTATTGATGTAGTATCTAGGTTTGTTTGGGACATTTCTTCCCTTGTTTTCTCATAATGGTCAGTTGTCAGTGGGACCCTGAGATATTGCAGTTTTCCACTATTGGCTTATAGTGTCCCAGTAGATTTCCAGTGTATCACCTCCCAGCCTTCAGTAGCCTGATGTCTTGGAGGAATCTGATAAAGCAGCTCATTTGAAGAATACTGCCCCTAGCCCCCTACTGGTTCCACTTTTTGGAACTGGCTCTGTGCGGAAATGCTCTCACTGTGGGCCTGCACCGTGCAGCTGGCCGTGTGGGAAGAGCCACTGCCGGAGTGTGGAAGACTCTACCTTGGGAAGACTCAAGCTGCCCTGCCCGGCTCTGCTAAGCCACCTCTATCTGGGCCTGCCACCCCGGGCTGAGCTTTACCCAGTGGGCAGACTCACCCGTGGCTCCACTTCAGTCCGAGTCTCTCAATGCCTCCCCTTCTTAACTCCTGGGTTCTGGAGCGACCGGGGGTGCAGTCTCCCTCTAGGCCGCCATCTTGGATCGCCCCGTGAAGAGAGCCCGCAGGCCGAGTGGGCAGAGCCGCCTGAAGAGGTCTTCCGGCTGCCCCTGACCTTATCCCTGAGGTTGATTGCAGATCGAGGCTCTCCGCTGGTTCTTTGCAGGAGTACACTGCACTGCAGCAGCTCCGGGACTCGGAGCGTGCTCTGTTCAGACAGGCTCTCACTAGCGGGCCAGTTCCGTTCCGAGAACCTGGAGAAGCTGGCTGTGTGGGCGGGGCCCACCACCGGAGTGCGCAGGACTGCCTGTGGATGACTCTAGCTGCCCTGCCCGGCTCCGATAAGCCACCTCTATCTGGGCCTGCCACCCGGGCCGAGCTTACCCAGTGGGCAGACTCACCCGTGGCTCCACTTCAGTCCGAGTCTCTCAATGCCTCCCCTTCTTAACTCCTGGGTTCTGGAGCGACCGGGGGTGCAGTCTCCCTCTAGGCCGCCATCTTGGATCGCCCCCGTGAAGAGAGCCCGCAGCCGGAGTGGGCAGAGCCGCCTGAAGAGGTCTCCGGCTGCCCTGACCTTATCCCTGAGGCTGACTGCAGATCGAGCCTCTCCGCTGGTTCTTTGCAGGAGTACACTGCACTGCAGGGGCTCCGGGACTCGGAGCGTGCTCTGTTCAGACAGGCTCTCACTAGCGGGCCAGTTCCGTTCCGAGAACCTGGAGAAGCTGGCTGTGTGGGCCTCATATTTGTCTTGTAGGCTATAGTTGACTGACCTCTAGTTTATACTCAGGCGATATTTAGAAAGTGAGTAATTTGGTGAGTTCGACTTTTCTAACTTCAATTATGTGTGGTCAACAGCCAGTCACACAAATTTTACTGAACTTTTCTATGAAAAAATGCATATCCTCTTTCCATTGTGAAAAATGCATATCCTCTTTCCATTCTTATGTGGCTTACTGCAAAAGAGACTTCTAGATGAACAGACACAGTGACACAGTATTTAGTGGGAAGTGGTAGAAAGCTTTGTGTGGTCAGTATGACTGTAGCCAAGAGTCAGCCTTGGTAGGGAGTGGGGGAGGCACAGAGGAGCCACCTTAGGAATCAATGCTGGTTTATTCTTTTATGAAGGCTTATGGAAGAAGGTTTAGGAACTAAACCTTAATTGCAAGAATGGTAGGAAACCACTGGAGGGAGTTAGATGGAAGAGGGTGGGATGATCAGATTTATGTATCAGAGGGAACATTCTGTGGTGTAGTGACTAAGAGGTATGCTCTGGGTATGGTTTGGAGATTGGTAGACTAGGGGGGTTGTTATAATTGATGCAGGAGAGAGAAATATTGGCTTCAACTGTGAAGAAGGTGTGGGTAGTAGGAGATTGTTTTTATTTTCTTTCATTGTTAGCTGGACTTTTTAAAATTATTAAAAAATAGTATATGTGCTTCCAATTTCCTCAATCCTTTTTTTTTTTTTTTTTTTTTTTTTTTTGGTACTAGGGATTGAACCCAGGGACAGTCAACCACTGAACCACATCCCTAGCCATTTTTCTTTTGAGACAGGGTCTCCCTAAGTTACTTAGGACCTCACTAAGTTGCTGAGACTGGTTTCAAACTTGCAATCCTCCTGCTTCAGCCTCCCAAGTTGCTTGGATTACAGGTGTGCATTGCTGCACCCTGCTACCAGTCCCTCTGATTTATGGTATTGGGGATTGAACCCAGGGCCTTGCACATGCTAGGCAAGTACTCTACTACTGAGGCACATTCCAAGTCCCTCTCTTTTTCATTTTATTTTGATTATGTGTGATGTAACACACTGCATGCTACATAATATATTGCATAATCTTCTGGCAAGGAGAGATGACCATAACAAAAGTTTTCCATTTCATTCAGAAAATTGCTTCCTTAACCAATGTTTTTCAAACCCTTGGATTCATAATAATGATGAACTCCAGGGATGTGCCTCTTTCAAGCAAACTCCACTGATAGGGAAAGTGGGCAACCTTTTTTTCTATATTCCTGTCAGTGAACTTGTGCATGTACAAAGTGACCATTCAGGATAAGCAAGCACACACCCATGTTATCAATTCCTGGGAGAATCTCAAACCACATTTTGACCCCTTTACCTAAACCTACCCTCTCCTTTGAAAAGACTTCAAAATATTCAGGGAGTTGCACTACTATGAGGAATTTTTCTTTAATAAATGACAATCTCATTTTCTTTACATATTATTGTCACCATATAAGAGGTTTGAGGTGGTCTCTCCATCGGCAGAAAAGACCTTTACTGGGACCTTCCAGGTTCTTGACTTGTTGCAGAAAAGAATTTAAGAGACTCACCCAGTGGATCATGCCTGTAATCCCAGTGACTCTGGAGGCTGATGCAAAAACATTCCAAGTTCATGGCCAGCCTCAATAACTTAGTGAAGCCTGTCTCAAAAAATAAATATAAAAACAAAATGAAAAGGATTATGGGTGTAGCTCAGTGGTAAAGCACTCATAGATTCAATTCCCAGTTGTGGGGTGGGGGCAGGGGGATTAAGGACGAGTCAGGTGTCAGTAGCAAAGACAAGTTTATTACAGAAAGTGAGGGTAGGGAGGAGCTGAGATTATAATTCAGTGATAGAGTGCTTGCCTGGCATATGTGAGGCACTAGGTTCGATCCTCAGCACCACATAAAAATAAACAAAATGAAGGTCCATCAATAACTAAAAAAATATTTTAAAAAAGAAAGTGAGGGTATACTGTAAGCCCAGGGGCAGGGTTAGCGGCCAAATATAAATGGACAGAAAGCAGCCAAAGCAAGCTTTATTGGAATTTGGCTTTCTGGGGGAAATTCCCAGACCCCTGGGGTACAGGTCAGGTAGGGACCCTGAGAAAATCATGCGTGGCCCCCGACTGCCCAGGGTCTTTATAGGCTGGAATGGGAGGGAACCTGCTGAGTGACTGGTGGAGTTAAGGGTCAGTGGAGTTTTCCTGTGCACTTGATTGGTCACCGTTTGGCGCACTGCCCTTTGTCTCAGTTGCTCCGCTCTGTCTCCTACAGTCACCCAAATTCTGACCTAACATATACATTTTCAGAGTAGAATGCAGCTGTCTTGAGAATGAGTTTTTTCAGGTATAGGCTCTGTGGGGTATGGATATGGGAAGGTATGTGAGAATGGCAACAGCCTGGTAATCACAAGACATTTATGGTGGTCTCGTCTTTGTTTTAGAATCTTTAGTTTGACATCGTCTCCTCTGATTATTACATAATGTTTGGAATGTGCCCATATTATAAGTTTCTTAAAATACATTTCCCTTTGTGCTCTCTAATCTAAAAATACATTGTTAAGCTAACAGTGCTCATAAGCATTAAAACAAAGCAATTTTTTTTATATGGGTGAACTTATAGTAACTCAGTTTATAGATTTCTCAAGAATTTGGGGTGACAGTCCAGGAAGGAGGACAAGCCTGAGTAATAAAAGTATGAGTACTCAGATCATGGGTCTTTTAGATTTAAAGATGTAGTGTCTTTTCCCTTCCCTTTTGTCTCCTTTCTACATATCTTTTGTTTCTTTTCTGACCTACCTCATTATCATAGTATTAATTATAAAATAATCTTCTATTTGGGAAAGAAATTTGGGGTGAGAAGAGCGGATTCTAAGGATATTTAGATTAGAATTGTTACTATTGCCAATCTCAAACTCTAAGTTGAGTCAGAATCCCCTGGAGGGCTTGTTAAAACACAAATTGCTAATTTAGGAGGTCTGGGATGGGGCTGGAGTATTTATGTTTCTAACAAGTTCCCAGGTGATCCTGATTCTGCTGGTCCAGGGACCATACTTTGAGAAGGACTGCTTCAGAAAGTAGAAATGAAAAGCCTTGGAGATTTGATTGTTTGTATGACGATGAGGGAGAGGACAGAGATGAGGAGCATATACCCAAGATTCTGACTTGAGCATTAAGGTACAATGTGATGCTATTTACTGTGCATAAATACAGGAGGTGCGGCTCAGTGCCTAGCATGCAGGAGACCCTGGGTTCCATCCCCAGCACTGCAAAAACAAAACACAGGAAAAGTAGCAGATTGTGGGGACAGTTAGTTCGACTTAGGTCATATTGAATTTGAGGGCATCTACTTAAACATGCAAAAAACAATTTGTTAGCCAGGTGTGGTGGTGCATGCCTGTAATCCCAGCAAGTCAGGAGGTTGAGGCAGGAGGATCATAAGTTCAAAACCAGCCTCAGCAACTTAGGCCTTGAGCAACTTTTCAAGACCCTGTTTCAAATAAAAAAATAAAAAGGGCTGGGGATGTGGCTCAGTGGTTAAGCGCCCTTGGATTCAATCCCTAGTACCAAAAGAAACCAAAATAAAACAAAAACAATTGGTTATTTGTATCTAGGGTTCAGGAGAGTGAGTCTGGGGGAGAGAGACTGAGTCAGTGTGAGATGTTTTTCCCATAGAGTGAGAAGGGCCTGATGTGTAGATGAGCATCTATGCAATGGGCAGGAGAGAACAAACTGCAAGGAGACCCATAAGGACAGAAGAGAATTGGGGGGGGGGGGGGAGGAAACACTAAGTAATGAGAAATGTTGCCAAGAGATTAGTAAGAGTAAATCTGAAAAGTAGTCATTGAATTTACCAAAAGCTGCACTGAATATCCTCATAGAGAGAAATCTGAGTACCCAGACCACTATCTGGATTTCAGTCTGAAAGGAAAGAGCAAGGTGTGGTGAGGTGATGGAATCAGCAAAGGTATGTGATTAACTCAGGAGCTTTTGCATCAGGGGTAAAGGAAATCAGAGTAGTTTAGAAGCAAAGAAAGGTGAAGGGAGAAAAATCTCTGTTTTTCCTTCAAAGTCCAGGAGTGTTTATAGCATGTTTAGATACCAAAGGGAATAGAGAAGGGAATGTGGTAGACTGAGGAGAGGAAGGATAATTGATAACATATGGTCTTGAGAGACCAAAAGGGATGGGAATAGGGTACAGGTGGAGGATTGGCTTAGGCCAGGGATAAGAACGCCTGTGTGTGGAAATAAAGACTGCGGGGGCAAGCTGAGGGGGCTAGGCCACAGATGCACTTGGCCTTTTTAGTGTTGTCTGTCTTGTTTCATCTTTGAAATGGGTGTCTTCCTTTGCAGAGGGTGAAGAGACATTTGGGGGATGTGTGCTTAAGTTACCATGTGAAACATGTTTCATTTGAACACCAAAAGTACCGGAGTGAGTGCTGAGTATAACAAGGGGTGTTTGTGGAAAGCCAGCTGAGGTGGCAGATAATGAATAAATATTAGCTCTGCCTCAGAGTTGGGTATGGCAGAAACTAAACACTGAACTGACCTCAGGTTGGCTTTTCACCCAGATGGATGCATTGAAGGTTAGTGTAAGTAGAGGTTGAGAATAATGGCATGGGAGTGGTTCTACAAAGTCAGAAGACAAGGTGAGGCAGAGTGAATGGTCAAAGTGGAAAGCCAAGATTCTCAAGGTCTGAAGGATGAGGAGGCTCAGAGAAGATGTCTGCAGGTATTTTCAGATTAAGTGTTCTTTGTTGAAGTGGTTGAGTGTATGTCCAGGTGAGTGGACCACAGGCTGATGTAGGGTGAAGGTGAGATCCATGTATAGGCTGGTCCATGTACATGGCAATGGAGTCATACAGCATTGTGATGAAGGGTAGACTTTATTTCAGAATCAGTTTTAGAAAGATTCCTTTGATAACATATGGACTGATTTAGAGATTTAGAATTACAATTCATACATGGAATGAACTATATTTACAAAGAAAAGTAAATTGCATTTGTGGTAACTACAATTAGAATATAGGTGGTTCTGAGCTGGGCACTGCACATGCCTGTAAGTCTAGCTGCTTTGAGAGACTGAGGAAGTGGTATAGCAAGTTTTAAGATCAGTCACAGAACTTAGTGAGATTCTGTCCCAAAATAAAAAATTATAAGATCTGGGGATGTAGCTCAGTGGCAAAGTGTCCCTGGATTTAATCCTTAGTACTGCAAAAAAGAAAGGAAGGAAGGAAGGAAGGAAGAAAACAGGTTCTATTTTAATCTTAGTCCTTCATTAGTAGGAACCTAGGGTAAAATCCTTGGACAAATGTGGCTGAGAAACACAGTTCTGTTCTTATCATGCTTTATACACTTACACTCACATTTTCTTTCTTCCTCTGAATGGTTTCCATTCCAATCTGTAACCATACCGGAGGGTATCCTCAGTTCCTTGCAATGGTGCTTTGCTTTTTTATTCATTTTGCTAGGGATTAAACCAGGGTCTCATGTGTGCTAAGCACACAGTCTACTACTGAACTGCACTACACCCCCAGCCCATGGTCCTTTTTTAAAAAAATAACTCTTCAACATATAAAAACACACTAAGTTTACTTATGAACTAGGCTCTGTTCTAATCACTTCATAAATACTAGTTCATTTAATCTTTATAGCCAGCCCAATTAGTGTTTATCCTACTTATTTTTTGATTTTTATTTTTTTCATTTAAATAAGAAGTTTATTTAAACAACAAGATGCTTGATATGAAGAGAAAACTATCTAGGAATCTTTTTTTTTTTTTTTTTAAGAGTAATTTACCCCTAAAGACAGATTGCCCTACATGTAACAGCTACATACAAAAAAGATAAAATTGTCCTTGGTTTTACATTGATAAATGAAAAACATTGAAATTCTCCAATCGAACAAGGTATGCAAGGATTTTTATGTTGTTCAGGGTTTTTTTTTTTTTTTCTTCTTTTTGTTAAAACAGTGAGAGCAAAATAACTTATTAGAATATAAAGGTAAGAGCCGAATGAGCATGCCACTAATGGAGAAAGGGGATAATTTCACAGAACCAGTATTTTTCCCCATCCCATCTCCATTTGATGTCAATCAAAACATATCATTGGCCATTTAGTTAAAAAAATGCAATATGCGTGTGCACATACACCAGTTACTTTATGTACAATAAAGGAATGGGGAAGGGGAAAATGAAAAAACAGAGAAAACTATACTGTAGTAGTCAGGATGTGGTGGAACCAAATTGCAGATTTCTAATTAAGAATGTATTCTTGGTCTCTAGGAACAGATTTCTGAAGTAAAGTAGCAGGTTCCCTTTTTAGTAGACACCTCCTGTTTGCTGCTGGAACACATCAATTGTATCCACCATTTCCAACTGTGCAGGTGTGTCTATTTGATTAATTGACTGCCCATCAAATCAGAATCTGATCTGCCTCATTGACAAACCCTGTCGTTCACAATAGGCTTTCATTAGTTTACTAAGTGGTGTATGCCTCTTCATCTTAAACTGCACCACAGAACCATCCTGCTCCACCACCTTCAAGTTAATATGATCGTTGTTTGCAGTCTTGACTCCTTCCTTGGGCTTTTCATGGGCCATGGTGAGCGCCGGAGTCTCTTCAGCTGCCACTTCACAAAAGAGGTACCAGGTCCACACCAAATGAGCACACAAGCCGCTCTAGGAGTGGCAGAAGCTGTTTATCCTACTTTACAGAAGAAACTGAAATATATGTTATGTTCTCTCTTGCTTGAGGTTGTTATTAGCATGAACTTTCCAACTGCATTTTTGTAGTTCTGGCCATCACTGACCCTAACATACCATTGCACAGATTTGTGCAGTGCTGAAATGCAGCTTTTTTTCTTTTGGGTGCATATTCTATAAAATTACTACTGGGGTCTGTTATTTTCCTGGTAGTGACTCCTTTTTGTGCTTTTTACTTTTCTTTTGGGGGGGTTGCTAGGGATTGAACTTTATCACTGAGCTACACCCTAGCTCTATCCACTTTTATTTTGTGATGTTAACAGGATTTTGTATGTAGAACAGCTGAAGTGCAACTAAATGCTTTGAGGAAGAGTCCCTGATTCACACTATCTAACATGCTACTAGGCTGTGGGAAGGATTTTACTGTTTTAACTATTTCATGTACAGTGTGTACATGATTAATTTTCTTTTTTTTTAGTATTGGGAATTGAACCCATGGGCACTCAACCACTAAGGTACATCATCATTAGCCCCTTTTATAATTGTTCTAAGACAGGGTCTTGATAAGTTGCCAAGGCTGGCCTCGAATTTGTGATCCTCTTGTCCCAGTCTCCCAAGTAGCTAGAATTACAGGTGTGTTCCATCATACCCGGATAATTTTCTATTTTTGATGGACTAATAAAATCTCAAAACTGGAATAGAATTTCATAAACACTTGATTTAACCTAATTGTCTTAAATGGACAAATGAGGACACACACATTCAGAAAGGTGAAGTGACTTGTCTATGGCTGAACCAGCTTTTATAGAGCTAGACTCTTAGTCTACTATGCTCCAGTCAATTCACTTTATCCTCAAGCTACGCTCACTACCTTCCATTAGAAAAGAAAAAGTTCTTCTATTTAAAACAGGTTTTAACTGTCCTGATGTCATTGTTGGCTAATGTTCTTTGTGCATTATTAAATGTAGTTGAGTAATATATATATGTTTTACAAATTAATTGTGTGACTTCTGGGTCAGGTGAATGTGTCATAAGAAATCCTGGATATTTTTGGAGATCTTTGAAATGGTTGTCTGGGGAACTTTTAGGGAAATACTAGGAATTCAAGGATGGAGACAACCTAAGAAAGAGAGTATAGATTAGGGTTATATTATTAGAAATCTGAGAAACGAACATGAAAAACAATGACAGGCAACTGTACTTTATAAATACACTGCTGAAATGAGAACTGCAAAAAGAACTTTAAATTTCTTTTTATAAAATTTTGTGTAACAGGAAATGATGGAACTGCATAGTTTCTGAGACTTGATTTCAGTTTGGTAATTAATATTTGCTCTTAAAAGGACAGAAAAAGTGAATGTCAGGGCAACACATGGGGCTTCTGAAAGAAGTCCTTGGAATTTGGGTACAGTTGGGACTGTCAGCCCTGGGAAACCAGATGCTCAAAACCAAAATGAAGTCACAATTTTGAAGGTAATTCATACTTCATTTTCCATGATGTTTTATGAGAAAACCCTGGATTCCATGGTTGATTTGGGAGCAGCTACCTAAGAAGGCAGTTTTGATCAGAGGCTGAATGGATGGACTTTGTGTACAGATCAGAAATGTGTTTCCTGATGTCTTTGGATTTGGGAAAGAACCTGAATTTAAGCCTGCAGGTAGGAGCATGGTGGCTTAGTCAATGTTGAGCCTCTCAAGGTTTCTACCAGTGTGACTGTATTGCAAGGCCTACTGACCCAGTCAGGTGCATGAAAAGAAGGTAATCTTGATTAAAAAAAAAAGTCTCTAATGCAAAGCCAAAATATAACTGAGATTAGAGGACAGAGTGGACTGAACACTTTTGAATCTGAAAATTACTTCAGATTCAAATTACTTCAGATTCAAAATTACTTCAGATTGTTTTGGTAAATACTGCTTGTATTTTGATAATGTTTACTGAGGATGACTAGAGAAGAGGACTTTTGAGCAAGTGGAGAAGAGCCACAGTACAGGATGGGGAGGATGAAACCATTTAATTTTTTCTTTCAATTTTGGTATCAGGGATTGAACCCAGAGGCGCTTAACCACTGAGCCACATCCCCAGTCCTTTTTAAAATATTTTATTTGAGACAGGGTCTTGCTAAATTGCTTAGGGCCTCACTAAGTTGCCAAGACTGGCTTTGAACTCATGATCCTCCTGCCTCAGCTTCCCAAGCTGCTGGGATTACAGGTGTGCGCCACAGTGCCTGGCCATTTCTTTTAATATTATTTTTAATATACACCCAATATTTACTACAATGTGAGGTTATTTTCAGATTCAAAGGCTGAGGCAGACATCCTCAACATGTAACACAACATCCTGCACATAGGGGGCACTCGAGAGACAGGTTCTGTTAGACACATATACCAAGTAGCAGTTTTTTGATAGTGCCCTCTATTGGTACTTATAGTTATTCTTCCTAAGTGCAAATTGTGAAATTGAAAGATAGTGTGTTTTCTTGTTGGGAATTGAACTCAGGGGCATTCTACCACTGAACTACATCCACAGCACTTTTTGATTTTGATTTTAAGACAGGGTCTAAATTGCAGAGGCTAACCTTAAACTTACAGTCCTCCTTTCTCAGCTTCCTGAGTTGCTTGGATTACTGGTGTGTGCCACTGCTCCTGACTGTGTGTATATGCGTATTAAAGTATATACTAAGTAGTCAAGTGCCTGACTTGCTATTTAGTGAGAAAATTTTATTCTTAAATTAAGCTATTTTGACTTCACTTAAGAACTAACCACCAAATTAGAGGACACCAATCTGATATCCCTATTATGCTTTTAGTTGACAAATGCTAAATTTAGTTGGGTGTGTCCTTTAAAGTGGGACCTTCCAGAGTGGGAACTTTGAACTTGTTTTGGAAAAAAGGTATGAAGGTTTCCTCAGGCTAACTGGGAGGTGTACAGTTAAATCCCATGGTGAATGCAGATTAGTGAATCCAAGTGTGTCTATTTGGTTCTCCCAGTCAGATGGCAGGAATGTGTGAGAGAGCCTGGGTTGTGATGCAGGCCTATGATCCCGGTGCCTTGGGAATACTGAAGCAGTAATATCACAAGTTCAAAGCCAACCTCAACTTAGTGAGACCGTGTCTCAAAAGAATGTGGGAGAGAAATAGAAAATTGAGACTTTTTACTTCTTATATTTCTTATTTATGCCATGATAGTCAGTGCTTATCAGGAGCCAAACATTAGGTTTAATGTTTGATGTGATCCTTTTGATTGACTGTAATTAAATATTTTTTTAAAGTCCAACCTCCCCTTCTGATGAGAAAACTCAGACTTAAGAAAGGGTGAGTAACTTGCCCAGAATAACAGTTTTGTGAGTGGCAGAGGTGAAATTCCAGCCCACGAAAGCTAATGCCACATCTCATGCCTCTTCTTCACCCTCCACAGCCAGTCTCTGGGCGTCTTTTCCCTTCTATTGTCATCACTTTGGTCCAAGCCACCTTTATCTTGGTCCTGGGCCTAGGCAATATTCTCTAATTAGTTTGCCACTCTTGCTCCCTCTGATTCCTTATCCACTAAAGAATAATTTCTCTCTCTCTCTCTCTCTCTCTCTCTCTCTATATATATATATATATATATATATATATATATATATCCTTCTTTCCTTCTCTCCTTCTCTCCCTCCCTTCTTCTCCCTCCCTTTTTGTAGTGCTAGGGATGGAACCCCAGGTTTCATATATGTTAGGCAAGTGCTCCCCACTGAGCTATACCCCCAGCTTCAAAATAATAAGTTTAAAAAACTGAATCAAATCTTTCTACACTTGCTGGAGATGCTTTACCCTTAGGTAATACTTGCTGGGCCCTCCCTTAGCTACCTTCTGGATTGGGCTGCTGCTTTGTCTTATTCTGCTCTCCCAATTACATGCCATCCCAGGAGCTGTCTAAAATGCAGATTCTTGGGTTCCACTTTGCAAAGTTTGATTGTTTTAGTCAGATTTTGTGCTTCTGTGACCAAAAGACCTGACATGAAAAATTTAAGAGAAGGAAAAGTTTATTTTCAAGCTCATAGTTTCAGAGGTCTCAGTCCATAGAAGGCTGGCTCCATTCCTTGGGTCTGTAGGTGAGGCAGAACATCATGGCAGAAGTGTGGTGGAAGAAACTAGCTTAGGACATTGCAGCAGGAAGAACAGGGAGAGAGGGGGAGGGAGAGCTCCACTCATCAATAACAAAATATATATACCCAAAAGTCAAGTCTCCCCCATGACCCAGCGCCAGTCACACCCTACCTGTCTACAGTTATCACACTGTTAATATGATTAATGCACTGATTAGGTTAAGGCTCTCTTCAGAGTCTTTATTAGCTGATGGGCTGACTGTCTCACACAATGCCCCCAAATGGCTATTGGGAGAACAGCACCAACCATAGGGCTGCAGGGTTTTTTATACCATAAGTCAGTACATCAATCATAAGTGTCTGTTCCTATGATTCAAAACTACATACTAACATCATAAGATCTAAAATCATAAGCAGAAGGGGAAGTAGGTCAAAATGACCTTAGTTGGGTACAAGTTAAAGAATGGTTACTAACATCTAGACAGTCACTGTTGACATGGTACATTGCTTAAGAAAAACAGGAATCAAAAAGAGAACAATATTACATTATATAAGAATTGCCATTTTGTGTTGCCTAACATGCAATGCTGAGCAGTTTTTGATGGGTACAGAGGCGGGGTGTTCCCACTGGAGAAGCATTTCCTACATGACATGGAGTCTCAGGGTAAAATGGAGTCTCTTTAGTTATTGCCTATATAGCCTAGCCTATAATATTTTCATGGACTCAAATATGTCAACCCATTACATTGAGAAACTGCTCAGCTGAGAGAGACTGAGTTGGTTAACAGGTGATTAAAAGAATTGTCAGTGAAATTAATGCCACTTCTAATTTCTTACAAGAACTTTTTTGCTTAACTTTTTTTATTTAAAAAAATTTGAGATATAAAATGTAACTTTTCACATTTTGACATGTAACTGAATAAAAATCCTATTTTAAAAAAATTATATTGAACTGAATCTTATTCAGTATTTACTGTGCCCATATAGGCCTAACACCAGGGATTTTTCCTCTTTTGCTTCCTTTATAGATTTATTAACATCATCTTTTTAAAGGTACTTTTGAAATAGAAAAGTTGTGAAATATTGACATTATGGAATATTAAGACTGAGAATAAAACAATCATTTATGTCTATCAAAGTATCAGACAACCTGGGAAAAAATTTAAAAACTTTTGTAATAATCTTCTCTATAGAATACATATTCTAGATTTAGTATTATTATGTAATACTTATACAGGTAGATAAAATTAGATTAATTTTTGCAGATTTTTAAAATTTCTAATCCCTTAAGCCAAGTATTTCCAATTTAATTTGTAATTTATTTAATTGTACCTCATGTATATGCATAAAATGAGAAAGGAACTGTTCTTTATTCTGTTAATTCAACATTTCTACTACATATTATTTTATTGCAATGTTCATTTTTATTTCCCCAATTTGTGCTGAAGAAAATATTAGGTTTACATTTATTCTTGGTCTATCTTTAAGCTCACCAATATAGTAACTGAGGTGCTAAATTTCAGTAAAAAATAGACCTCAGCCTCATTTTGAATGTTTCTTCTCATTTATGCACAAGGATTCATGTTATTGAATGATTAACTCTGCCCTCTACTGTTCATTTCAAATTCTGCAAGGGAGCATTGTTGAAGACATTTTAAAATTTCTGTACTGTAAAATGTTTTTATTGGAAAATAACTGTGGTTTTTATTTTAAAAATACAAACATTTTAATTTAGGTAAATTTTTTAAGTTGAAGAGAAATGGAAGTTTTATATATTGCTCAAGAGAATAACATTTGTGGTTTTTCTTTTCCCACATACAGAAGAAAACAAATATGGATATAGTTAAGATTACAGTAATATTGGGGCTGGGGTTGTGGCTCAGTGGTAGCACACTCACCTAGCATGAGTGAGGCCCTGGGTTTGATCCTCAGCACCATATAAAAATAAAACAAAGGTATTATGTCCACCTACAAACATACATACATATATACACACACACACACACACACACATATATATATGTATATGATTATAATAATATAGGAAGTAATCTGGCATGTATAAATGCTAATGTTGTTAAAAGTTGGAATTTTTGTCATTTATGGACATGGCACTTCATTAAAGTCCCCTGATAGGTTAAAATAATACATTTTCCTTTTTAAACAAAAAGGATTTTAATTAAGTTGAATTTGCTAAAGGATTAAATCTTACTGAAATATTTTTTCACCTTTGAGAATTTTTATAAAACTATGTAGCAGCTTTTATCAAGATGTAAAGACAATGAATACTTATAGATACCATGGATTAAGAATGAAGATTTAAGGTCAACAATACATAAAATAGTCAACAAGTAGTATTGATAGAAACTGGTTAGTCACTTTTGTAACCAGATTTAAAATGATTATTAATGAAATAGGATTTCATCCTATGACATGTTCTTCTTAGCCTATTTTTTTTTTTTGGAGGGGGGAGTACTGGGAATTTGGGGATTGAATCAGGCTGAGCCACATCCCCAACCCCTTTTTTTGTATTTTATTAGAGACAAAGTCTTGATGAGTTGCTTAGGGCCTCCCTAAGTTGCTGAGACTGGCTTTGAACTTGAGATCCTACTGCCTCAGCCTCCTGAACTGCTGGGATTACAGGTGTGTGCCACCTAGCTCTTCTTAGTTTTTAATAAGAAGTAATGTCTGCAGGCCTGAGGATAACTTTTACAAGGTGAGACCAAGCAAAACACACAGGCAGGCATATCTTGTTCATAACCTTTTTGGATCGAGGCTTTAATTATGACCACACAACTTTTAGTAATAGTTTGAAACTAAAATACAGAGAAAGAGTACTTAACTGGATAATGAAAATTAGTTTTGGTTCTAAACAATGTTACTAGTGATGTGATCTTACTGTTAAAAGACAAACTAAATGATCTCTAATGATCCTTTTATTAATAGATACCATTTTTGAGCTCTTACATTGCTAGGAGTTTTACCTATGTCATTTGATCCTTATAATGCTACCTCGGAGGTATTGTTATGCTCATTTTAGCTTTTTAAAAATTAATTATTATTATTGTTATTTGTGATACTGGGAATTGAACTCAGGGGCATTCTGTCATTGAACTACATTCCCAGCCGTTTTAAATTTTTTAAATTTTGAGACAAGGTCTTCCTAAGTTGTCAAGACTGGATTTGAACTTGAGATCCTCCTGCCTTGATATCCTGAGTAACTGGGATTACAGGTGTGCGCCATCACACCCAACTTGCTACACTTATTTTAGAGAGAGATTGGTTATAATAATTTGCAGAGAAATGGTTTATACCAGGTCTCTTAAACTCTGAAATGCCAACTCTTAATTACTGTGCCTATTATTCAGAAGTCTTTGAATTTATTTTAGAATAATCATTACAGGCTGTGAATCCAAATGTGTTGGTACTTCACAAGTATATTCAAAAGCTAAGGGACAAGTTCTAACAGGAGCCTTTCTTTTGTCTATAGCTTTAGAAAATAAGTAATATGTGATAGAAATGTACTAATCAATTGTCTTCCCAATAGGGCTCTACACAGATAATATGAATACCTTTGCTTGCTCCTAAATTCTGATTGCGATGTCAGTTTAAGTACTTGGTCTTTAGAAATCACTGTTCAAAATTTTTAATTTATTCTGTTTGGCTGTATTTGAACTTTGTATCTTAAAGCAGTGCATGTGAAGGCAGATCTTTTTAAAACAATGATGTAACCATAATGCCAGTCAATTTCTGATCTGAGCACCAACTTAGCACTCTGGTCCATAAGTAGCAAGAGTTTATGACAGATCTTAATCTTAGTTTCAGCCTGCTTCCTGTGCTATAAGTGGTTGGTGACAAATTTTAAGACTGGGTTTTAATTTTAGCTGCTGCTTCTGTGAAAAGAGACCAAACAGGCAGTTTTAATATATGTGCTACTTTTACTTCATATGTATTTTCCCTGAGCAAATTGTTAGATCTCACCTACAGCTAACACCTTTCAGAAATGCTAACTCTAGTGTGTGAAGTCTGAATTCTGAGAGGGGAGTCTTACAAAATTGTAAATGCATTTTCTTACAGCATTTCTTTTTGCTTAAGAAAATATTCATTATAGGCATTTAGTTATCCTCTTCTCTGTCCCAGGTTGAGACTTGTTGATGTTTAATTATTAAACTGAATTACCAAAGAGCATAGTTAGAACTGTTTGTGAAGCACTAGCAGAGGGACCCATGGACTTTTTAATAAGTGTTATTGTTCTGATTTAACCCCTGCTTTTGATACTATGAGCTCATTTTTAAAAAGTGAATCACCCCTCCTCAAAAATTTTACTCAAAATTGTTTTTTTGGGGAGGTGGGGATACCCAGGGGTCCTCTACCACTGAGCTACATTCTCTACCTTTAAAAAATTTTTATTTTAAGACAGGGTCTTGCTGAGTTGCCCAGGCTGGCCTTGAATATGGAATCCTCTTGTCTCAGCCTCCCAAGTAACTAGAATTATAGGTGTGCACCATTGTGACCTACAGATTTTCTTTAGTAATACCTTTTTTTTTTTTTCTTTTGAAAGCCACTCTCTGCAGGACTTTTTATTTTTTTGTATTTTCTGCTATCACAGTGTTACCAGCAGCCCAGCCAGGGAGCCTCCCTTGATCCCAGCTGGATAGATTCTGCTGCCTACTCACATAAGAAATAGGCAAATAGTGGAAAAAGGAAAAAATGTGTTTTATGCAGTGTGATCAAACTGGAGAGGCTGGTAGGTTGCCTCTCTGCTGGTCCCACAGTAGTTTCAATTTACAGAAGCAAAAGTCAGGTGATAGACTTTTGTAGATTTAGCAGGGCTGTACTTATCGTTCCTAAGTTCTCTCAGCAAGAGGAAGTATAGGATGCAGAAAAGCAGTTATCAGGAAGTCGCTTTTAATTTCAAAGGGGGTCTGTTCAATAGTGTGTGGAGAGTGGCATGTGTATATGTGGTGGGGTGGTTCCTGTGATAGTTTCATGCCAGACTCTCCTCTTCCTGTGTCTATCCTATATTGTGGGGGAACCTCAGCACAGTGGCCCTATTGCCTGTGCCTACTTCTGGTTTGAACTGGAGGATTTAGCTCAGACAGCATCCCTAGGAACTAATGTCTTGCTAGAATGTCAATTTAGGAAACTCTATTTTTGGAACACTTGCAGCTCTACTAAGCAGATTCATGCAGAGAGAAGCCTGCTCTTCCCTTGGCATTTCTCAGCCTTCTGACCTTCTGGAGTGTCTCCTTTGCTTTTCACCACTTCCTGCTCCCTTACTCAGAGCTGTCACATTTATTATTCAAAGAAGCCACAAAATGGTGGCAGTGAAATCCACTCAACTTTCCAGAGGCCCAGCCTGAGCTGTCTGCTCACTCCTTTTTGTTTGCCAGACTTTTCATTCCACATCATTGCTGCCTGTTTCCACTGCTTTCCTCTCAGCAACCATTCAGTCCACTCCCTCTGCACTGGGGTGATTTCTTTAATGTTACTGGGACTTTTGTAGTTTTATGTGAGTTTTTTCAACTTCCTCTATGTGAACTTCCTCTTCTTGGAAGATTTCTGGTTACTTGTGCTTTCAACCACTATTTGGTACTTTATTATCTAACTGACAGTCCATTAATATATTTAAAATAACATTTAATGTATTTAAAATATGTGTATTTCCTTAGTTCAGAAAATTCACTTTCCTTTACTTCTGGTAGGATTTGAGGCAATTAACCAATGTGTCCAGAAAACTTCCCTTAACTTGGTTTGCTACGAAACAGTATTATTTTTCTCCCTTCTTTTTCCTGCTGCTTAAATGTAGAGGTTTCCCAAGGTAAAGTCTTTACGATTTCTCCTCCTTCCCCTCTATTTCCTTTTATCTCCACGTGTATATGTGCATGCATACCAACTCATATGCAGATTTTCACCTCTAGGCTCTTCTACAAGCTCTGATTGTGCATCTCTATCTGCCAACTGACAGTCTCCACCTAGGTGTTTCACTGGCTTCTTAGATCTCAACATATTTGATGTCTACTCCTTCGTAAAAGGAGTGTTGTCTTGGAGTGGCATTACTATTCTGCTCTCTCCCAGGCCCAAAAGTTTGCCATCTGCCCTGATAGCACCTTGACCTCTCACTGGGTCCTCAGCTGTTTAGAAGAACTGACTCTCCAGCCTTTGGAATTACCACCTGGCTCAGCTTTCTGCCTCCTCGCTGATGGTTTTCCATTTCTACTTTTTTTTTTTTTTTTTTTTTAAAAGAGGTAGTGTCTTACTGCATTGCCCAGGGTGGTCCTAAATGCCTGGACTCAAGTGATCCTCCTGCTCAGCTTCCTGAGGAGCTTGGTACTACAGGCACATACATATCATAATGCCTAGCTCCTGGCTAACTTAAATGCCCTGACTATATTCAGGGCCTTCTTTGCTTCTGCTTTTCCTGTTCAACTTTCCCTTCTTCCCTGGTTGGAGAGGTTCACTGACCCCACATACTCCACAATTCTCTGTCCCTGATTTGCTGATTTCCCCCTTTCCTAAAAGTTCCTCCTCCATTGTTTTTACTTTTAAGGTAGTAACTTTTCAAATAATTTTAATTTCAAATTTTACTTTTCAGATTGTTTAAATATTTTTCTTCCTGGAAGAGTTTTGTGATAACTTCAATCAGAGGAAATGTTTATTTTCATCTACCATGACATGGGTACATTTCCTGAGGGTACATATGATTTTTCTGTCTTATGTCTATGTTTGTACCTTTATAATAATTCATGAAATTTTGACCAAAAGACTAGTTAGGTTTTTATTTTAGACATACTTGGATTTGAATTTAGCTTATTTGCCTTGTAGCTGTATAGTTTGGGCAAATTAGTTTTTTTTTTTTTTTTTTAATGTTTAAAATGAGGAAAATAGAAGGGCTTCTGATTGTTAGGGTGCAGAGAGATGAGGATGGTGGGAACATGAAGTTAAGAGAATAATTGCATAAAATGGGACCACTGTGCTGACCTCACATGCTTTCTTTTCCAAAAAGCAATTTACCTGTAGCCCTGCCCAGCATAGGTGGACAGGATATGTCACATTCCTCAGCAAACTGCTTGTTATCTGCAGGAGAAATGCAGGCCCCAAATAATGTTGATAATAACCTAAGTTACCTTGAAGAGGACACTTTTATGACCAGATCCTAAAACTCAGGGAGAGAAGGGTAGTTTCTCCTAACCATAAAATCTATAAGAATGTATGGTTAAGAATCCAATTAGAAACTGGTCAGCATGGGCCAAGGTGACCTAGAGTTGACATGGCAGTAGGGGCTTAAAAGTCTGATGTCATCTTGCTGTTAGTCAAGACCTTGGTGGGACTCTCTGGGAACTTCTCTGGGATCCCCAATAAAACTGGAATATAGGAGAGAAACGTTGTCCCTCTCCTCTGCGAAAGGACCCACTCTCTCATTGAGGGTTTCCCTTTCCCTTTCCTATCCTAACCATAAACTCATCCGTGTTACTCTGAGCCACATGTCTCAAATCTTTCTGACTTGATTGCCAGAGTCAAGGTTTGATGGGGAATCTTCATGCTGCCTCCATTTCTTGGAAGACCCTAGCTCTGTAACATGGTAAGGATCAGATAAAATACTAGGAACCTGTATAAGAGAATGTTACAGAGTATATGGTAAAATTCCCAACTGAATTTGAGTCTTGGCTTTGCATTTATGTAACATTGGTCAGCTCACTTGTCTTCTTTCTAGACCTTCGCTTCTAGTTGGTAAGATAGGGAGTTAATGATGTTTTCTAGGTTGGTTATAAAGTGACTGATACAATGCCTAGCACAAAATGTGCAGAACTGTTTTATCATTGTTTTTATTTTCATATTTATGTCAGGACTTTCACAGGGAAAAGTTCATCTATCATCTCATGTAATCATACTCAGTTCTCAAGATATACGCCTTGAGCTCTTTATAGTCATTACTATTTTGTAAATAAGGAAGCCAGGTTTCCACAGCTAAGCCTTTATAAGAAGATGGACCCATAAGTTGTCTGGTTTGAATTTCATGCACTTTTTGATAGTAGTCATCATATAATAGGGGGATTCAATAAGTGTACATATCCACAGGGTCTCCCCATTTAAGAATAATACATAGTTTAGGTCTTAGGAGATCATAGATTTTAGTTATGGTAGGAAAGAGACAGAATGTGGGAGAGAGAAATCACAGTTCAAACGGGAGATGCAGGCGCAAATATTGCAATGTGCTATGAACACAGATTTAGCAGTTAGTTTTGCCTGCGAAAATGGAAGAAGGGCCCCACTGTGGAATGATGGCATTTTGAATGTGCACTTGAAAGTTAAGTAAGAGTTTGAAAAGTGGAAAAAGTTAGTTATTTTGTGGAGGTTCTGAAAGATCTTGGCACATTAAGAAGATGTTGAACCATCTTCATGTAGTTGTGAAGGATGAAGTCACCACGCAGAATGGTTACAGCACGAGGGCTAGAGGCTAAGCTCTCTGCTTGTCCGGCTCCATAAATATCTGGAGTCAGATTTGTCAGGAAAATAGGTTTTATTCCAAGCCAGCTTTGAGGAATGACAGAAGAAATGTTTATATTTCAATTTTCCATCTTTGGAAAACTGAAGGACCAGGAAAACTATTATAAAGAGAAGAAGCAGCAAAGCAGGGCAAAAGACAGGAAATGCACATATGCAGATTTAGTTAGCCTGTGAGACAGACAACCTGTTGGTGGTATCAGGTCAGAGCAGGGGGTAATTTCTATTCTCAACTTCCTTGGTGTCTCTCAGACCAGAAGGGCAGCCCTGTCGTGAGCAATGAATAAGAGGGAAATCAAGTTTTGTTCAAACAAGTGGATTTTATTCATGCAGTGCACACTCAACTTAACATTCCTAATAATAGCAAGTCACAAATACATTGAAGATTCACTCCCTTGTTCACCTAGAGTCCAATCCCCATGGATTTACTCAATGCAACGTCTCTTAGCCAAGAAGTCAGTCAGCAAGACCAAGGGGACTCTTCTCAGCTGTAGCCTCTCAGCTCCTCAGATGTCTTTGGCTGGCCTTGGGTGTCCGATAAGCTGGAGACTGGGTGGCAGTTATCTGGCTTCCGTGACAATGGTCGATCAGCAATCAGTGATGGAGTGGACAGCAGCTGGGGCAGTTAAGAGAAAGAGTGACATGGAGTCCTCTAGTCACGGTGCTGCTGACAGTTTGCTCCAAAAGTCCAGGGGTTTAAGTAGTGATTTTCGGCCCAGTCATGTTCTGGTCTTCATTGATAAAGACCAGAACATGACTATACCAGGAACCAGCACTCAAATCATAGATAAAGGTTCATATTGGCATTGTTCAGGAGTGTCATCCGGCCACACAGCAAGTTTGTCACCAGATGCCTTTATTTTAGTTTTCTAAGTCCAGGCAAATACCAAATACAGCTTATTATTACTACATAACACACAACTATAGCAATTCCTATTATTTCTTTGTCTCATTACAAGCTCTTCAGTCTCGGTATAAGCCATTCTTAATTTTATTTGGAATCTGCTTCAATGGGAAGAAACGAGGAAGGGCAGATGACCATCATTAACACTGTCTTCACATACACAACAGTCCGACTTCTTTCCCAGAATCATTAGAAAACTTGAAGACATTTAGTAACAAGAAATGAACATATTCATCTTTGTTTTTGATGACAATTCCTTACAACATGGTGGAAGGGGAGCTACAGGGATGTGGTTACTATGGAAAATGAGAGATTACACTCCATTTGTGTATGATCTGTCAAAATGTATAAATGGGATCTGTTACGTACAGCAAATTTGAACAAATAAATTAAAAAAAATAAATTTTTAGCTATATCGTAGAGCTACTACCTGGATACTGGGATATCAAACCCAACTATATGCTTTAATTTTTAAAAAATAGTGACTAAAACTTGAGATTTTTATAAATGTGCATTGCAGAGGAAAATGTTAAAGGCAGATAAAAAATCATTTGTTTAAATTCCAAACCATTCCTGACTTACAAAATATTTACTTTAGTATACTTAAAATTTATTGATTACCTGTCAAAAGACTTAAGTGCCTGTAGAGGAGTTTCCCTTCTAATTCATCTGTGTTGCTCATGCTGCATTTCCAAAGGAAGTGTAGGGGAAATAATGCCGACTCAGGAAACTGGTTCCAGTAACTGTGGGAGGCAGAGATGGAAGATTTCAGTCTCTGAATTGGAGACCGTGAACTTGCTTCATAGGACAGATTTCAATTTTTTTTTTTTTTTTTTTTTTGGTAAATAAATTGGGGCAGCTTTGTTAGATAGGCTAAAGGTGTCAGAGTGGAGACCCTAGTTGGCCTTGGGATGGTAGGAGAGACAGTTTACTTTTGTGGTGGGAAGTCCTCTTGCAAAATAGAAAAAGTCTCTCAGGACCTGTCTCCAGACAAGATAAAGCAAAATGTTTTGAGCAAGAAGATGAAATTTGAACATCTGCAGGTTAGTAGGAATTACTGCCGCAGTGAGATATGTATTAAATTAACAGATGCAATTATTAATTGCCTGAATAAGAATACATAAGCAAGATAAGAAGAAAAATAAGATCTAGAAACAAAAAATGATTTACTTTGCTAACTTGAGCAGGCTATTGAAATCTTTAGAAAAAGTGGCAGAACAAGTTACTCAGTTTTAAAGTGTACTTTTAATTATACTTGATGAAATCAAGAAAATGAAAGTTAAAAAAAACTTTGTGTGATAAAAATCACTTAATTATTATTTTTATAATGGTTCAACCTAATAGTTTATATTATCTAATGATAAATTATAGTTTTTACAGTGTTGTGTTAATAACTAATAATTCATATGACTATCTTCTGAAACTACACAAATGTTTATGACTAGAATTTCCCAGTTAATCTGGAATAGAGACATTGCTGACAATTAATTTCCTCTGAAGAACCAAAGTTTGTGTGGAGTAAGAAATCTTTGCGAGTATGGCTTCATTAAAATTGTGCTCTCTTAGTTATATTGTTACATTAGTTTAACACTTTCCTTGAAATGTCAGTCACTGAGATCAATAGATTTCACATAGCAATATGTGTTGTTATTTTCACTTCTTTCAGAAATATAATAGAAAAATCCTAAATTTCATGTCTGGGTTATCTGAAGGTGAAGTTAGTACAAGATTCTAATAGCTATTATTAATAATTGCAGTTGATTCTATTTATTGAATGCATACTATATATTGAGGCATCATGATTTGTAAAATTTCTCATAATATTCTCAGTTTTTAGAGGGAAAATGAGGAGATTAATTAACTTGTTCAAGATTAAGAGTAGGAGTAGGCTTTGATTTTTTTTTTTAACTGCAAAAGTATCTTCCTAATTGCTACAAGATCCTGCTGTTCTCATTTTTTAAAAAAATTTCTTTCTACTGGATAATGCTAGAGGATACATTCAATATTTAACCCATCCTGGATCTAAGTTAAATTCAGCTTGGATTTTAAGGAAACATTATTTTTCAAGACTTTAAAGTATAAGCTCTGTGTGTTACAGAAAGGCCTAAGTGCTTAGTTGGGTAGAGGAAAATCTTGCTTTGTTTTTGGACTTGCTATAACCTTGGGTAGGTCAGCTGACTTCCCTGGAGGATGTTCAGAGCATTACTGATGTTATATAATTTATTGTCAGTGCCACAAAGTTGGTTAGACATGTTTCCTCCCTAATGTCTGATTAGGAAAGAAACAGAGAGACTTGAGTGATTGTTTTTTTTTTTTTTTTTTTTTTTTCTCTCTCCTTAAAGGTCAACCAACAATTCAGATGTCAAGTTGAAAGAAATGAACTTTTAAATATAGGTCATATACTTTTCCCCATGCCCAAATTTGATCTACCTACTAAGAAGTTTTCTCAAGGTCTTACCCTCTTGTGAGTGCATTACTAATCTAGTGTGCTTTTCTTGTATTCTGTGCCTGGTTAGTTAATAATTAACTTTCTTGTGGACCCCTAACATATCCCCTATTTTGTCCACATTCTTACAAAGTCTCTGGCTGACAAAATGACAGGCTGAATATTGTTAATGTAAGTATTTAAGTTCATATATAATACCTCTTAAGAATTGACCTAATTAAAATCATGTTTATATAATATGCCTAATAATGTCTGTTATTTATTCTTTCATATCTCAACTCTCATATAATATATCTGTTATTCATTCTTCTGTATCTTAATTCTTAACTCTTGTCATAAGTATCTTCATTGCCCACCCAAACACTGTATGGTGGTGGCTGGCAAAAGATCTCATGTGATCTTTTCTTTTCCACTGATTTCTCAAGGAGTTAGGTCAACAGTACTCATAATTTGACCAATTACATCCTCTGTAAAGATCATCAGAAGCAGGAATTAACACTATTTTCAGCTCCCTATCTTCAGTTGTTATGGGAATAACTCAACCACCAGAAAGGGTTGAGGTTGGGAGTGTAGCTTAGTGGAGGAGCATGTGCTTAGCATGTATGAAGCATGTGGGGTTATAACCTCCTCACATGTGTACACACACACACATACACACGATTAAGCCAGGTACATTGGTGTGTGCCTGTAACACCAGTTACTTGGGAGGCTGAGGCAGGTGGATCAGTCCAAGACCAGACTCAGCAACTTAGCAAGACTGTCTTAAAAAACAAACAAACAAACAAACAAAAAACCCCAACCAGACTAGTGCTGTAGCTCAGTAGTAAGGTTATCCTAGGTTAAAATGCCAGTATACCAAAATGAATGGATGAATGAATGAATAAATAAATAAATAAGATTTGAGAAGTCATTACAAAAATTATCTCCCCTCCATCCAGACTTTTTTTGTTTTGTTTTTTTTAATTCTGATATTTTATGGTGTTTGCATTGTATAGTTCATGATAGAATATTCTTTTGATACCACAAAGTCAGAGACAAGAAATTTTAAGAAGTGGGCCTGTTTGTCCAGTTAATACAAAATTATAAAGACTGCCTTTTTCTGTGGTTTACAAAATTTATTTTGTGAAACCTTTTGTCTGTCTTCCATTAGATACGCTGGGGTTTAAAAATGAGTTGCTTTATCCTCATTAGAAAAACAAGGTATTGTGTTAGAGTCTTCCAAATGACTTTTAGTAAGCTGGTATTCATGTTAGTAAATTAGTATTCTCCATTTTTCTAGGCTCCACATTCTATTTTTGTCCCTGCTTTTATTCTTACCTTTTTTTTTTTTTTTAAATCTTCTTTATTGAACAGTAATAACTCCACCATCAACCCACCTGAGTCTTTATAGCTTTCTTGTTTGGTCATGGAGTTTAAAGTGATACTCCTCACTCATTCATTAGGGTACTACTTTTTTCCTGAAAAGCATGAAACATGGAAGGTTAGGGAGATAAACTAATATGATATTCAGAGTGAAATGATACCTCATACCAAACTCATAGCCATATCAGAAAATCTAGTACATCATCATTACAGGCTCAGAACAGATCTGGGAAGATCCTATTTCATCTGTGGACAGTCCTGGTGACCATTTATTTCTTTCAGCTCTAATTATAAATAATACACATTCACTGAGAAGGTGTGAAAATTTATAACCCCCATGTCATGGCAGTATGGATGTTTTGTTCACGCTTAAGCTCTTGCAATATTTTTGAACTCACATGGAACACAAAATTATTTGAATACATATAAGCTAACATTCTCTTTTAGTCTTCTGTTTACCCCTCCTCAAAAAAAATTCTTTTTGTTAGTCATCAGTAAAAAAGATTATTCACTAGACAAAACTGTGGGCCCAGATGGCTTCACTGGTGAATTCTACCAAATATTTAAAGAATAAATAAAGTCATATATATGCTCTTTCAGAAAATACAGGAGGAACAAATGTTGCTCAACTTATTTTATGAGGTCATATTTCCCTGATACCAGAAGCAGATGCAATCATTAGAAAACTGTAGATCCCTGATGAAGATAAATAAAATATTCTTTAACAAAACATTTGCAAATTTAATTCAACAATGCATAAAATGAAGGTGAACATAGAGATAATGAGAAAAATATTTGCTAAAATACATCACCTATTTGTGACTGAAACACTTAGGAAATATGAATAGAAGAAAACTTGCTTAACCTAATAAAGGCAATGAGAAAACAACAGCAAGCATTGTTATATGAATTTGTCCTTTTAAGTTTGGGAATGCGAACACAATACCATCATATGGTAATTCTGTCTTTCTTTAACAAGTGTTTCTATCTAGTATAGAAGATAAACAACAAAACAAAAAAATTGAAAAAGTAAAACTGCCAGTATTCATGACATGATTATGTACATACAAATTTCAAATAAATTGGAAGTAAATTATCAAATTTATAGATTATTAGAAGACATAAAATTTCCATGATCACTAAATTCAAAATTGATATCCAAAAATCAATTGCATTTCTCTGTTAGCAAACATAAACTTTTAAGGTATTTTACAGTGAATGCTCTTAAAGCAGCATTGAAAGAATCAGAATCAAATATCTTATATGACACTGAATAAAAACGTGGGGCTAGGGAGGTATAGCTCATTGGTAGAGTGCTGGTGTGCACAGGGTCCTGGATTTGATATCCAGCACTGTTTTAAAAAAAAAAAAAAAGTACCTTCAATGCAGAAACGTAACAAAGTTCAATGGGAGAAATTAGAAATTATTTAAATATGTGAACAGAATTACAGTGTTTACAGACTGACGTCTTCTCTCCACACTGATGAATTTAATGCATTTCTGATTAATATCCCATGTGTTTATGTGCTTCAGTGGGATATGACACACTGACTCTAAAATTTATATTAAATTAAGTAAAATAATCTTAAAAAAATAAAGTTGGAGTTACTTTTCCAGATATCAAGACTTATTACAATGCACCAGAAATTAAGCTTCTTAATATGTGTTCAAGAATACTTAGACACGGAAGATCCAAGATGGTGGACTAGAGGGTGACTGCATCTCCTGTCGCTCCAGAACTCAGGATTCAAGAAGGGGAGGTATTGAGAGACTCGGACCAACATAGAGCCGTGGGGTGAATCTCTCCCACTGGGTGAAGCTCGGCCTGGGCGGCAGGCTAGATCCACAGCCAGCTTCTAGGAGCAGGCCCGCCCAGTGAGAGCTTTTCCGCACAGAGCCAACCCCAAGCCCTGAACCCAGCCACAGACCCTGGTCCATAGGCTGCTTCTCGGACCAGGGCAGGGCAGTGAGAGACTTCTCCAAGCAGCCCTGCTCCCTCCGGCGGCAGGTGGGGCCCAGGACCAGCTTCTTGGAGCAGGCCCGCCCAGTGAGAGTTTTTCTGCACAGAGCCAACCCCAAGCCCTGAACCCAGGGGCAGGCCCTGGCCCGCAGGCGGCTTCTGGGACCAAGGCAGGACAGGGAGAGGCTTTCCCCTAGCAGCCTGGCTCCCTCAGGCCTGGGCAGGCCCTGTCTATAGTCAGCTTCTAGGAGCAGGACCACCCAGAGAGAGGATTTCAAAGCAGAACCAGCCCCCAGCCCTGGACCCAATAGCAGGCTAGGGGCAGCTTTCTTTGGAAGCACTGCTTATCAAGTTTCTCCAAGACTTCAAGCTACTGAAGGCTGGGAGGTGATACACTGGAAATCTACAGGGACACTATAAGCCAATAGTGGAAATCTGCAATATCTCAGAGTCCCACTGATATCTGACCAATATGAGAAAACAAGGGAAGAAAATGTCCCAAACAAACCTAGATACTATATCAATAAAACCCGATGACAGCACAGCAGAAGAAATGTCAGAAATGGAGTTCAGAATGTACATAATTAAAACAATCAGGGAAGCAAACGAGGAGATGAAAGCGCAAATGCAGGCATTGAAGGAGGAGATGAAAGAGCAAATGCAGGCATTAAATGATCACACCAATCAACAGTTAAAAGAGCAAATATGGGAAGCAAAAGATCATTTCAATAAAGAGAGATACTGAGAAAAAATCACACAGAAATCCTTGAAATGAAGGAAACAATAAACCAAGTTAAAAACTCCATCGAAAGCATAATCAATAGGAGAAGAACACCTGGAAGACAGAACCTCAGATATTGAAGACAAAATATTTAATCTTGAAAACAAAATTGACCAAACAGAGAAGATGGTAAGAAATCATGAACAGAATCTACAAGAATTATGGGATATCATGAAAAGGCCAAATTTAAGAATTATTGGGATTGAGGAAGGCTTAGAGAAACAAACCAAAGGAATGAACAATCTATTCAATGAAATAATATCAGAAAATTTCCCAAATCTGAAGAATGAAATGGAAAACCAGGTACAAGAGGCTTGTAGGACTCCAAATATACAAAATTACAACAGACCCACACCAAGGCACATTATAATGAAAATACCTAACATACAAAATAAAGACAGAATTTTAAAGGCCGCGAGAGAAAAGAATCAAATTACATTCAGGGGGAAACCAATAAGAATATAGGCAGATTTTTCATTCCAGACCCTAAAAGCTAGAAGGACCTGGAACAACATTTACCAAGCCCTGAAAGAAAACGGATGCCAATCTTATACCCAGCAAAACTTACTTTCAGATTTGATGATGAAATAAAATCCTTCCATGATAAACAAAAGCTAAAGGAATTTACAAAAAGAAAGCCGGCATTACAGAACATTCTCAGCAAAATATTTCATGAGGAAGAGATGAAAAACAAAGATGCAAATCAGCAACGGAAGGAACTAGCCTAAGGAATAGCCAAATAAAGGAGAAACCAAATCATGTCAAAAAACAAAAATGAGTCAAATGACTGGGAATACAAATCATATCACAATAGTAACTCTGAATGTTAATGGCCTGAACTCACCAATCAAAAGACATAGACTGGCAGATTGGATTAAAAAAAAATCCAACAATATGCTGCCTTCAAGAGACTCATCTCATAGAAAGAGATACCCACAGACTAAAGGTGAAAGGATGGGAAAAAACATACCATGCACACGGACAAGGCAAAAAAGCTGGAGTATCCATCCTCATTTCAGATAATGTGGACTTCAAGCCAAAACTAGTCAGAAGGGATAAAGAAGGACATTACATACTGCTTAAGGGAAGCATAAATCAGCAAGACATAACAATCATAAATATCTATGCCCCGAATATTGGCTCATCCATGTACATCAAACAAATCCTTCTCAATTCCAGAAATCAAATAGACCACAACACAATAATACTAGGCGATTTTAACACACCTCTCTCACCACTGGATAGATCTTCCAAACAAAAATTGAATAAAGAAACCATAGTTCTCAATAACACAATCAAGGGGCTGGGGAGATAGCTCAGTCGGTAGAGTGCTTGCCTTGCAAGCACAAGGCCCTGGGTTTGATCCCCAGCACCCAAACAACAACAACAACAACAACAACAACAAAAACACAATCAACAGTTTAGACTGAACTGACATATATAGAATATACCATCCAAGAACGAATACACTTTCTTCTCAGCAGCACATGGATCCTTCTCTAAAATAGATCATATTTTATGCCACAAAGCTACTGTTAGCAAATACAAGAAGTTAGAGATACAACCTTGTACTCTATCAGATCATAATGGATTGAAATTAGAAATAAATGACAGAATAAAAAACAGAAACTTCTCCAATACCTGGAGATTAAATAATATGCTATTATGTGATGAATGAATAACAGAAGACATCAGGAGGGAAATAAAAAAATTCTTAGAAGTAAATGAGAACAAAGACACATATCAAAATCTCTGGGATACCATGAAAGCAGTACTTAGAGGAAGATTTATTTCATGGAGCGCATTCAACAAAAGAAATAAAAATCAACAAATAAACGACTTAACACTACAGCTCAAAGTCCTAGAAAAAGAAGAGCAGACCAACACCAAAAGTAGTGGAAGACAGGAAATAGTTAAAATCAGAGCTGAAATCAATGAAATTGAAACAAAGAAACAATCAAAAAAATTAACAAAATAAATAGTTGGTTCTTTGAAAAAATAAACAAAATTGATAAACCCTTAGCCACACTAACAAAGAGAAAGAGAGAGAAAACTCAAATTACCAAAATTCGGAATGAACAAGGAAACATCACAACAGACACAAGTGAAATACAAAACATAATTAGAAGCTATTTTGAAAATCTATACTCCAACAAAACAGAAAACCTTGAAGATATCAACAAGTTTCTAGAGACATATGAATTACCTAAACTGAACGAGGAGGATATACACAACCTAAATAAATCAATTTCAAGCAATGAAATAGAAGAGGTCATCAAAAGCCTACCAACAAAGAAAAGTCCAGGACCAGATGGGTTCTCAGCCGAGTTCTACAAAACCTTTAAAGAAGACCTCATTCCAATACTTCTCAAAGTATTCCATGAAATAGAAGAGGAGTGAACCCTCCCAAACTCATTCTATGAAGTCAATATCACCCTGATACCTACACCAGACAGAGACACATCGAGGAAAGAAAATTTCAGACCAATATCCTTAATGAACATCGATGCAAAAATTCTCAATAAAATTTTAGAAAATCATATACAAAAATATATTAAAAAGATAGTGCACCACGATGAAGTGGATTTTATCCCAGAGATGCAATGTTGGTTCAACATCTGGAAATCAATAAATGTCATTCACCATATCAACGGACTGAAAGTTAAGAATCACATGATTATTTCAATAGATGCAGAAAAAGCATTCGATAAATACAGCATCCCTTCATGCTCAAAACACTAGAAAAAATAGGGATAGTGGGAACATTCCTTAACATTGTAAAGGCCATCTATGCTAAGCCCATGGCTAATATCATTCTAAATGGTGAAAAACTGAAAGCATTCCCCCTATAAACTGGAACAAGACAGGGATGCCCTCTTTTACCACTTCTATTCAACATTGTCCTTGAAACTCTAGCCAGAGCAATTAGATAAACCAAAGAAATTAAAGGGATATGAATAGGAAAAGAAGAACTCAAACTATCCTTTTTTGCTGATGACATGATTATATATTTAGAGGAACCCTGGAAATTCCACCAGAAAACTTTTGGAGCTCATAAGTGAATTCAGTAAAGTAGCAGGTTACAAGATCAATGCTCATAAATCCAATGCATTTTTATACATAAGTGATGAGTCTTCAGAAAGAGAAGTTAGGAAAACTACCTCATTCACAATAGCCTCAAAAAAAATAAAATACTTGGGAATCAATCTCACAAAAGAGATGAAAGACCTCTACAATGAGAAGTACAAAACACTAAAGAAAGAAATTAAAGAAAACCTTAGAAGATGGAAAGATCTCCCATGTTCTTGGATAGGCAGAATTAATATTGTCAATATGGCCCTACTACCAAAAGTGCTATACAAATTCAATGCAATTCCAATTAAAATCCCAATGATGTACCTTACAGAAATAGAACAAGCAGTTATGAAATTCATCTGGAAGAATAAGAAACCCAGAATAGCTAAAGCAGTTCTTAGCAGGAAGAGTGAAGCAGGGGTATCGCAATACCAGATCTTCAACTATACTACAAAGTAATAGTAACAAAAACAGCATGGTATTGGTACCAAAATAGACAGGTAGATCAACAGTACAGAATAAAGGTCATGGACACAAACCCAAATAAATATAATTTTCTCATACTAGACAAAGGCACCAAAAATATGCAATGGGGAAAAGATAGCCTCTTGAACAAATGGTGCTGGGAAAACTGGAAATCCATATGCAACAGAATGAAACTAAACCCCTATCTCTCACCCTGCACAAAACTCAACTCAAAATGGATCAAGGACCTCGGAATCAGACCAGAGACCCTTCATCTTATAGAAGAAAAATTAGGTCCAAATCTTCAACATGTCGACTTAGGATCAGATTTCCTTAACAGGACTCCCATAGCACAAGAAATAAAAGCAAGAATCAATAACTGGGATAGATTCAAACTAAAAAGCTTTCTCTCAGCAAAGGAAACTATCAGTGATGTGAAGAGAGAGCCTACAGAGTGGGAGAAAATCTTTGCCACTCATACTTCAGATAGAGCACTAATTTCCAGAATCTCTAAAGAACTCAAAAAACTCTACACGAAGAATACAAATAATCCAATCGACAAATGGGCTAAGGAAATGAACTGACACTTCACAGAAGAAGATGTACAAGCAATCAACAGATATGTGAAAAATGTTCAACATCTCTTTTAATAAAAGAAATGCAAATCAAAACTACCCTAAGATTCCATCTCGCCCCAATTAGAATGGCGATTATCAAGAATACAAGCAACAATAGGTGTTGGTGAGGATGTGGGGAAAAAAGTACACTCATACATTGCTGGTGGGGTTGCAAATTAGTGCAGCCACTCTGGAAAGCAGTATGGAGATTCCTCAGAAAGCTTGGAATGGAATCACCATTTGACCCAGCTATCCCACTCCTTGGCCTATAGCCAAAGGACTTAAAATCAGCATACTACAGAGATACAGCCACATCAATGTTCATAGCTGCTCAGTTCACAATAGCCAGACTGTGGAACCAACCTAGATGTCCTTCAATTGATGAATGGATGAAGAAACTATGGTATATATATATACAATGGAATATTACTCAGCCATAAAGAATGATAAAATGATGGCATTTGCAGGCAAATGGATGAAATTGGAGAATATCATGCTAAGTGAGATAAGCCAATCTCAAAAAACCAAAGGATGAATGATCTCGCTAATAAGCGGATGATGACACATAATCGGGTGTTGGAGGGGTTAGTGTTAGGGTTATGGTTAGGTTTAGCGTTAGGATTAGGGAGAGGGGCAAGAATGGAGGAAGGAAGGACTGTATAGAGGGAAAAGAGGGGTGGGAGGGGTGGGGGGGAAGGGAAAAAATAACAGAATGAATCAAACAACATTACCCTCCGTAAATTTATGATTACAGAAATGGTATGCCTTACTCCATGTACAAACAGATAAACAACATGTATCCCATTTGTTTACAATAAAAAAAATAAAAGAATACTCAGACACAATGGAGTAGAATAGGGAGCCACTAATTAGATTCTACTATATAGACAGATGATTAATAACAAAGGTGCTACTGAAACGTAATGTAGTGACTGGTCATAGTTGCATGTGCTTGTAGTCTCAACTACTCTAGAGGCTAAGGCATAGGATTACAATATAAAGGCCAGCCTGAGTAAGTTAGCAAGACCCTGTTTCAAAATAAAAAAGCTGGGAATGTAGCTCAGCGGTAGAGTGCTTGTGTGGGGCCGTAAGTTTGATCCCCAGCACTAGGGGGAAGGAAAGCATTATAGTGGAATCTTTTAAATAAAGAAAATGTGGCTAGTTGGATGGATATTCATATGGAAAAGATAATGATATATGATCTCTATCTTAGAAGCATAAAATTTTTCTAGTATTATTCTCTAATTAAAAATATTATCCCACTATCTTCTTTTTTTAATTAAAAAATTTTTTTTATTCTTTTGGGTTATACATGATCACTATTTTTTTTAATCACTTGGGTCTATATGTTTCCTTTCTCATTTCTGTTTTTTGTGGTGCTGGGAATCAAACCTAGTGCCTCCTGTGTGCTAGGCAAGCTCTATACCACTGAGTTATATTCCCAGTCCTCATTATTTTTTTTTTCTTTTGGTATTGCGTATTGAACCCAGGGGCACTTTACCACTGAGTTACATCTCCAGCTCTTTTTATTTTGAGATAGGGTCTCACTAAGTTGTTTAGAGTCTAAATTGCTGAGTCCCCCTGAGACCTCTGAGTGGGTGGGATTACAGGCATGTACCATCACACCCACCCGCCATTTTCTTTTCTGACATCGGTCATTTGAACCTCTGCCTGATTATACCTGTCAGAGGCTTTCAATTTTATTTTATTTTTTAAAGGACTCTCTGAAGGCTACTGTACTAGGACTTTATCTATTTCCTTCTTTGAACTAAATTGCAAGGGTTTTGTTTTAACTTAAATTCTTGAGATACGTATGTTTTAAAGCTTTTTAATCCCTTTAGTATGTGTATTTAGACCTAAACATTTCTCTTTCAACATGACTGGCTGTACCCCAAACTTATGGCATGTAATATTTTCATTACAATTAATTTCAGAAATATTTTCTAGGTTCGATTTTTATTTTTCTTATTAACTTGAGAATTTTCTCTTAATCTTTCACCTTTGAGATCATAAAATGTCTTAGGGTAGACTTGGTTGATATATATTTTACTGGTGACCTTTGATCTCTGTATGCTTCTGGATATTTGCATTATTTTCTAGGTTTGGGATGTTTTCCATTATTTTCTCTTTAAATAAGCTTTATACCCCTTTGTCATGTTCAAGTCCTTTTTGAACTCCAGTAACTTGAATGTTTTCTTTTAGAGATATCTCAAAGTTCCCATGAACTTTCTTTATTCCTCTTCATTCTTTTTTTCCTCCTGTGTTTTTTCAAAGTTTTTTTTTTTTTTAGCTCACAGATCCTTGTTTGATTTATTCTACTATTGATACCTTCTCTAATGTTTTCGATTTTGCTTACTATATTTTCAGTTTAAGGATATTTTTAAATTGCTTCCATCTCTCTGTAAGGATTTTCTGTTAAGAGTATTGAAACATTTCTCTGTTTTCTTGAAGCTTGTTGAATTTCCTTCAAATAACAGTTTTTAAATTCTTCATCTGAGAGTTCACCACTATTAGTTACTTTCTGGTTATTTTCTGGCTCTTTATTTTGACTGATGTTTTGTTTTGTTTTAAAATTATTTATTTTTCCATTCTTTCTACTCTCCCCTGCCCTCCCCAACTCCCTTCCCCTTCCTCTTCACTAGTAGTTTCTACTTCCCTGAAAATTCTTGATTCTTGCCTGCATCTGGCATGGTCTGTGCATTAAAGGGTTAGGTATTTATTCCAGTCTTTATAATTTTGCTTTGTTTGTGCTTATCTTTCCAGAAATTCTAGACTTCTTTTCTTTGAACTTGTTATCACTGCCTTTGTTTCAGCACCAGATGTCACCCTAAGTCCAGGTTTCTCACAAGTCAGTTATTGGTGTGTTGCAGTTTCAGCACTACAGGGAATTCCAAGAACTTTTTTGTCCCAAATCTACCTTTGGTGTGTTGTTCACCATGAGACTGAAAAATTCTTAAAGTCATAGTCCATTTCTGTCTGTAAGCACTGACCTGGAGCCAGGGTAGGTACAGATTGCTCACTGTGGTCATTGGCCCACCATTATATGTTTCTTTATCTAAAACCATTTAAAGATAATATTATAGTGTTAAGTATTTAAAGGTGAAGATGTAAATTACAAGCATGAAGACGATGCAGTTATTTTAAAAATCTAATTATGTTATTTATAAAAGTGTATGACAATGATTATAGCAAATTAAGTAGTGATTAAAAATGGACTATATTATATTATGGTACTGACTAGTTATTGTTTTTCTTATCTCCCCACTTCAACACAATTTTAAGGGTCATACTATATTTTTTAAATAATTACATGATAAGTGGAAAAAAGCTATTATGAATTCAATTCAGTCTACTGTCAGTAGATCTATTTTTCATCTAATGAGTATTCTTACAAGTGATTTAGATGAGTTAAAAATGGATAATAAGTAGACACTTCACTGTTCCTTTAATAGTAATAATGTCTTTATTGCCACCCAGTCTAAAAGGTGTTTAGTAAGAAAAGATATGAATTTAGTAAAAAAAATTCCTAAGAAAAGATATGAAAATGTGCTGCTGTTGAAAAGTTTAAAGAAGACAAAAGTAAACCAAACAAACTGAGGAGGAACATAAAGGAATGAAACTACTCAAAAACATTCTGGGGCTGGGGAGATAGCTCAGGTGGTAGAGTGCTTGCCTTGCAAACATAAGGCCCTGGGTTCAATCCCCAGCACCGCAAAAAAACAAGAACAACAACAACAACAACAACAAAAACCATCTGAAGGGCTGGGGATATAACTCAGTTGTACAGTGCTTGCCAAACATGTGTAAGGTCCTGAGTTTGGTCCCAGCACCACAAAATAAAACATTCTAGAACCCCCAAAAGTATGGCAGACAGGCCTCAAAACACCATCCATTTAATTCCTCAGGAGTGAAATTCTGACATCAGGAGTGACTGTATCTTTGGCACCCTCCTACAGATAACATTATGTAAGGGGCATTTTCAGCTATCTTCTCAGCTATCTTCAGTGAACCTGATCGCACAGGTCACACCCAAGCAAGGTTTGGTAGAAGCAATTCTTTTGAGGTCAGTATAACAAGGTGTAGAGCTCTCTGCTGGCTTGAGGTAGATTTTATCTGTGCAACTAAGGGTAGATTGTATTTCTAAAGAAATACAAACTCTATACTTTGAAGCAGTGTTTTTCACTTTTATTCCTAATGAAAATTGATATTTGGTGGGAGATTATGCTTTCTGAAATGTCTGGGCTACAAGTGCCATATTGCCATTAAATATGGGTCCTAATGAAAGCAGATCTGAAATTCTGCCAGACACAGAGACATTTATTAAACACACAACACTAATGTACACAAGAGTCCTCTGGAGAGGTCAGAGCATGTGCAGCTTGCTACCTGGGTAGGTGCTTGGCTACACCTTTCATGAAAGGTCCATGTGAAACAAACACAAAGGAGGCAGGATTCTGTGCCTAATTGTTGGCAGCAGGCACGGAGACTGGATGCAGTGACTGGCTACAACATTGTCCATCCTTGCCTGAGTCTTACCTAGTGGCTGGATGCAGTACTGTCCATCCTTGCCTGAGTCTTCCCTTTTTAAAATATGGGCATATTCTCTGATGTCCTAGCCTGTTGATTACAGTATGGTTTTTGTTTAGAGTTTGCATTTCATCCCTACTGTACTGTTTTTCTCTTAGCTTTATTTGATGCAAATCAAAAGGTGTTAGGAAAATCTACCTGAGTAAGGAAAATGTCACAAAGAGAATATAGGGCACACATGTGAAGCAGATACATTCTTAGAATGGTCAAGTAAGTTATTCTGAAGACCTAGTGCACAGTTTTCCAAGGTGTTTATGGGCCTTCAAGTGGCTTCCTTTGTGAGTTGTCCAGTTTGTCTTCTGGTGCTATGTATAGTCAGGAGTCTTATTCTGTCCATATTCTGTTGGCCGGCAGCTGGCAAAACATTTTTTTTTTTTTTTTTTTTTGCCAGAAAACCCCTGTCTAATTCTTTTATTCTTGGCAGGTTTATTTACTTTTTTATGGTTTCTCCCCCAGATAGTTTCCAATTGGGACCCAAAATAAGGCAGTTTTCTAAGTCTTGTGTTGTTGAAGGCAAAGAGGCTATTATTGTCTCTGTGGCACCCAAGTACAACCTATTCTCTGAGTTTCCCACAAGTGTATAAACAGTTTTTAAGGGGATATCAGTTCAGTGTGGTGGCTCATACCTGTAGTTCCAGCTAGTTGGGAGGCCAAGGCAAGAGGATCACTTGAGCCCAGGAGTTTGGCACCACCTGGGCAACATAGTAAACACTTCTATCAAAAGGCCAACAAAGAAATAAATAAACAAATAAATAAATATAAAAGAAAAAAGAATAAAACCCATAAAAACAAACAAAAACCACAGATAAAGGGACATTGTATTCAAGTGAGTTAAAATGCTAGTTCAGGGAGTTCTCTAATTAATTAGCCTACACCTTATCTTAAAATTCTCATTAAGCCAACATAGCATCTCATCCTCCAAAGAAAAAGACATAGCTTTAGTTGATTTAGATGTCATTATAAAAATGTTGAGACAAGTACAGTTATGAAATGTATGACTGTATGGAGAATGAGTGTGTTATGATTCTATATAAAATAAAATGCTGTTTTGATGTTTTACATATGTAAGCATATCTATATGCTTTACATAGAAATGCTTCGGCAAGACTCAAGGCTCATTTTTTATGATTGAATTGATAGCATTTATAATTATTTTATTTTTAAATATAGCAAGATCAACTTTACACTTGGGCTGCAGTCAGTCAACCCACGCACTCACTGGATTACACAGAAGGGCAGTTTCCCAGGCGAGCCCCATCTATGTGGCCACCATCAAGACCTCCTGATGAAGAACACAGCCCCAAGGATGCAGAAACAGGTAGGCTATGGGACAGTAATTGTTCTGAGAGTGTGTATCTTAATGAGTCATCGAAGTACTTAGTGGGTGTGCTTCTCTTCTGGGTATTTTTTAGAATATAATCTGTAGGTAACCCAATTAAAATCACTGGGAAGGTTGTGAAATTGAAGATTCTTATGCCTCATGCTCAAGACTGTTGAGTAAGAATTCCAGGGAATAGGATACTGGAATTCTTCACTAATTGATGTGTGTACTGAAGTTCAGGAAACACTGCCTTCATGCATCTCTGCTGGAACCACCACTAAAGGTTGAAGCTCCATATCTTATTTGAGTTAAAATGACCCTGAGAGGACATTTCAATCTGTTGCCTTCAAAAGATGGCTGGCACCTTACCTCTTCCCTCTGAATCTCTTTATTTACTGCTTCCTTCTTACTTAGTTTTTTTCTTTCCTTGTAGAGGTAACTGGGAGAGGCAAAATAGAGATATAATTTTATTAACTCTCAATTTTAAATTATTTTTAAATTGTACAGCATTCAGATATAGTCTTTTTTTTCTTTAAAATTTTTCTTCCTTTTCTTTTCTTGGATCCTTTTACTATCTTAAACTACTTTCTGTTATTGTTTGGGAAGATAGTGTGAGATTGGCATCAGTGTTATTTGGAGTTCAGTAAAATAATTATCTCTAAACCAGAATCTGGGAAGGCATTTTGTATTATTATACCGAATTGAGAATCATATTTGTGCAACAATGCTTTATATAATTTGTTTACTTTATCCCTTGTTTTTCCTTCATTTTGTCATAATGAATACCCAACTTCCTCTTGGTGAACTGACTAGAAAGAAATATTGACTTCTAATGTGTGAGTGAAGAGTAAATAGAAGGGTATCATTGCTATTTGTAGATCTCTCAACACCAAATTTTTCTAAATGGTAGCATGGATATTAAGAATTTTGTCACTCCCCACTTGGCTCATTGAAACTCAATTTGGACTTATAGTGAACAGTTGTAACATAGGGGCATGTAGCTTATGCTCTGCCCCTTAACAGCTTTGTAATCTTAGGCATATTTCCTAATTTCCACACTCTGTTTCTTCATCTAAAAAGTGGTAATGAGAATAGCATCTACTGCCTAGGGCTATTTTGGGGATTGTAGAAGTTCATGTAAAGCTTTAGAATGCAGAATGCACTGCCTGATTCAGTGTATTTGCTATAATTATAATAATTATTATTATTATATATCTATTTCATGTCATTATCTTTCTCAATGAGTTCCCTTTAAAATCAACAGTGACCCACAGCGTCAAAGGTATTCCAGGCCCTGCCCAAAGTTTTGCAAAGGGAACCCAACTACCTCTTTTTTTTCCCAGTCTCTGGGTTACATGTTTATTCTGTACTTCTTTCCCCCAGTGCCCTCAGTGGGAGCCTACACTCAACACTGTACGTCCCTTTTTAAATGTCCAGTGCTTTTAACACACTGCTTAGTATTCACAAGGTGGGCTATACTCCCTGGAATCTATAACATGAGAGATAGAATGTGGAAAATCTGTTCCGAGTAGAACTGTGTTTATCAAAACACTCACAGAGAGCAGTTGATCAGGACTGAGGTAGATTTCCTTAAAGCAAAGAGCTTCAGATATGAGAGGAATCTAACATGATGACACCTGAAAATAAAGCAAGTAATTACAAGCACTTTTAAAAGGAAAAGCACACAACTAATTGTATTAGTCCCTTTATATGCACTACTGTATTTATGTCAAAAGTTTATTGTTAAGAAATTTGTAGGAATAAGATGTAGTATAATCAACCAATTTCTTGGAGAGTCCTTTAACATTTGTTCATAACCTGTGTTTGTGTCATTGATTAGGATGATATTTTGATTTTTTTTCTTTCCTACTGTTTTTTTTCTCACCCTTTCTAACTGAAACATCTATATTATCCTCTAAATTTTGGAGCACTTTACAAAAGTCATGAAACATTTTAAGTTCCTGGTAAGTAAGTGGAGGGGCACTTGATCAAAAGTTAATTGGAAGTGATAATCTGAATTTTAGTTTGGTGAAGAGGATAGTTGGAATTGATACCAAGGAGTTTATAACCTAGATTTTTTTTCATTATTTGATGTAGCTTGAGAAATATCAGAGCTAATAATTTTTAATACAATAACTTGTCTTCTTTTAAAATATGCACTCTTAAAGAGGATGATAGAGGTAAGTAGAAAGAAATTTAACATAGTGACTCCAATTGATCTTTTATCTATCCCAATAGCTATAGAACATTCTTTTTTTTTATATTTATTTATTTTTTTTAATTGTATACAAATGGGATACATGTTGTTTCTCTATTTGTACATAGAGTCAAGGCATACCATTTGTGTAATCATATGTTTACATAGGGCAATGATGTTTATTTTTTTTTCCCTTCCCCCCCACCCCTCCCACCCCTCCCACCCCTCTTTTTCCTCTATACAGTCCTTCTTTCCTTCATTCTTACCGCTCTCCTTATCCCTAACCCTAAACCTAACCCTAAACCTAATGCTAACCCCTCCCACCCCCCATTATATGTCCTCATCCGCTTATCAGCGAGATCATTCGTCCTTTAGTTTCTTGAGATTGGCTTATCTCACTTAGCATGATATTCTCCAATTTCGTCCATTTGCCTACAAATGCCATAATTTTATTATTCTTCATTGCAGAGTAATATTCCATTGTATAAATATGCCACACTTTCTTTATCCATTCATCAACTGAAGGGCATCTAGGTTGGTTCCACAATCTGGCTATGGTGAATTGAGCAGCAATGAACATTGATGTGGCTGTATCTCTGTAGTATGCTGATTTTAAGTCCTTTGGGTATAGGCCAAGGAGTGGGATAGCTAGGTCAAATGGTGTTTCCATTCCAAGCTTTCTGAGGAATCTCCACACTGCTTTCCAGAGTGGCTGCACTAATTTGCAACCCCACCAGCAATGTATGAGTGTTCCTTTTTCACCACATCCTCGCCAACACCTATTGTTGCTTGTATTCTTGATAATCGCCATTCTAATTAGGGTGAGATGAAATCTTAGGGTAGTTTTGATTTGCATTTCCCTTATTACTAGGGATGTTGAACATTTCTTCATATATCTGTTGATTACTTGTACATCTTCTTCTGTGAAGTGTCTGTTCATTTCCTTAGACCATTTGTTGATTGGATTATTTGTATTCTTCGTGTAGAGTTTTTTGAGTTCTTTATAGATTCTGGAAATTAGCGCTCTATCTGAGGTATGGTTGGCAAAGATATTCTCCCACTCCGTAGGCTCTCTATTCACATTTCTGATAGTTTCCTTTGCTGAGAGAAAGCTTTTTAGTTTGAATCTATCCCAGTTGTTGATTCTTGCTTTTATTTCTTGTGCTATGGGAGTCCTGTTAAGGAAGTCTGATCCTAAGCCAACAAGTTGAAGATTTGGACCTACTTTTTCTTCTATAAGATGCAGGGTCTCTGGTCTGATTCCGAGGTCCTTGATCCATTTTGAGTTGAGTTTTGTGTAGGGTGAGAGATAGGGGTTTAATTTCATTCTATTGCATATGGTTTTCCAGTTTTCCCAGCACCATTTGTTGAAGAGGCTATCTTTCCTCCATTGCATATTTTTGGAACCTTTGTCTAGTATGAGAAAATTGTATTTATTTGGGTTTGTGTCCATGTCCTCTATTCTGTACCATTGATCTACCTGTCTATTTTGGTACCAGTACCATGCCGTTTTTGTTACTATTGCTTTGTAGTAGAGTTGAAGATCTGGTATTGCAATACCCCCTGCTTCGCTCTTGCTACTGAGGATTGCTTTAGCTATTCTAGGTTTTTTATTCTTCCAGATGAATTTCATAATTGCTTGCTCTATTTCTGCAAGGTACATCATTGGGATTTTAATTGGAATTGCATTGAATCTGTATAGCACTTTAGGTAGTATAGCCATTTTGACAATATTAATTCTGCCTATCCAGGAACATGGGAGATCTTTCCATTTTCTAAGGTTTTCTTGAATTTCTTTCTTTAGTGTTTTGTAGTTCTCATTGTAGAGGTCTTTCACCTCTTTTGTGAGATTGATTCCCAAGTATTTTATTTTTTTTGAGGCTATTGTGAATGGGGTAGTTTTCCTAATTTCTCTTTCTGAAGATTCATCACTTATGTATAAAAATGCGTTGGATTTATGAGCATTGATCTTGTAACCTGCTACTTTACTGAATTCACTTATGAGTTCTAAAAGTTTTCTGGTGGAATTTCCAGGTTCCTCTAAATATATAATCATGTCATCAGCGAACAGGGATAGTTTGAGTTCTTCTTTTCCTATTCGTATCCCTTTAATTTCTTTGGTTTGTCTGATTGCTCTGGCTAGAGTCTCAAGGATGATGTTGAATAGAAGCGGTGAAAGAGGGCATCCCTGCCTTGTTCCAGTTTTTAGGGGGAACGCTTTCAGTTTTTCACCATTTAGAATGATATTAACCATGGGCTTAGCGTAGATTGCCTTTATAATGTTAAGGAATGTTCCCACTACCCCAATTTTTTCTAGTGTTTTGAGCATGAAGGGATGCTGTATATTATCGAATGCTTTTTCTGCATCTATTGAAATAATCATGTGATTCTTAACTTTAAGTCTGTTGATATGGTGAATGACATTTATTGATTTCCGAATGTTGAACCAACCTTGCATCCCTGGGATAAAACCCACTTGATCGTGGTGCACTATCTTTTTAATATATATTTGTATGTGATTTGCTAAAATTTTGTTGAGAATTTTTGCGTCGATGTTCATTAAGGATATTGGTCTGAAATTTTCTTTTCTCGATGTGTCTCTGTCTGGTTTAGGTATCAGGGTGATATTGGCTTCATAGAACGAGTTTGGGAGGGTTCCCTCCTCTTCTATTTCATGGAATAGTTTGAGGAGTATTGGAATGAGCTCTTCTTTAAAGGTTTTGTAGAACTCGGCTGAGAACCCATCTGGTCCTGGACTTTTCTTTGTTGGTAGGCTTTTGATGACCTCTTCTATTTCATTGCTTGAAATTGGTTTATTTAAGTTGTGTATGTCCTCCTCGTTCAGTTTAGGTAATTCATATGTCTCTAGAAATTGGTTGATGTCTTCGAGGTTTTCTGTTTTGTTGGAGTATAGATTTTCGAAATAGCTTCTAATTATGTTTTGTATTTCACTCGTGTCTGTTGTGATGTTTCCTTGTTCATTCCGAATTTTAGTAATTTGAGTTTTCTCTCTCTTTCTCTTTGTTAGTGTGGCTAAGGGTTTATCAATTTTATTTATTTTTTCAAAGAACCAACTATTTATTTTGTTAATTTTTCCAATTGTTTCTTTTGTTTCAATTTCGTTGATTTCGGCTCTGATTTTAACTATTTTCTGTCTTCTACTACTTTTGGTATTGGTCTGCTCTTCTTTTTCTAGCACTTTGAGCTGTAGTGTTAAGTCATTTATTTGTTGATTTCTACTTCTTTTTTTGAATGCACCCCATGAAATAAATCTTCCTCTAAGTACTGCTTTCATAGTGTCCCAGAGATTTTGATATGATGTGTCTTTGTTCTCGTTTACTTCTAAGAATTTTTTTATTTCCCTCCTGATGTCTTCTGTTATCCATTCATCATATAATAGTGTATTATTTAATCTCCAGGTATTGGAGAAGTTTCTGTTTTTTATTCTGTCATTTATTTCTAATTTCAATCCATTATGATCTGATAGAGTACAAGGTAGTATCTCTTTCTTCTTGTATTTGCTAACAGTAGCTTTGTGGCATAAAATATGGTCTATTTTAGAGAAGGATCCATGTGCTGCTGAGAAGAAAGTGTATTCGTTCTTTGTTGGATGGTATATTCTATATATGTCCGCTAAGTCTAAATTGCTGATTGTGTTGTTGAGATCTATAGTTTCTTTATTCAATTTTTGTTTGGACGATCTATCCAGTGGTGAGAGAGGTGTGTTAAAATCGCCTAGTATTATTGTGTTGTGGTCTATTTGATTTCTGGAATTGAGAAGGATTTGTTTGACGTACGTGGATGAGCCAATGTTCGGGGCATAGATATTTATGATTGTTAAGTCTTGCTGATTTATGCTTCCCTTAAGCAGCATGTAATGTCCTTCTTTATCCCTTCTGACTAGTTTTGGTTTGAAGTCCACATTATCTGAAATGAGGATGGATACTCCAGCTTTTTTGCTGTGTCCGTGTGCATGGTATGTTTTTCCCCATCCTTTCACCTTTAGTCTATGGGTGTCTCTTTCTATGAGATGAGTCTCTTGCAGGCAGCATATTGTTGGATTTTTCTTTTTAATCCAATCTGCCAGTCTGTGTCTTTTGATTGATGAATTCAGGCCATTGACATTCAGGGTTATTATTGTGATATGATTTGTATTCCCAGTCAATTGACTCATATTTGTTTTTGACATGATTTGGTTTCTCCTTTATTTGGCTATTCCTTTAGGCTAGTTCCTCCTGTTGCTGATTTGCATCGTTGTTTTTCATCTCTTCCTCATGGAATATTTTGCTGAGAATGTTCTGTAATGCTGGCTTTCTTTTTGTAAATTCCTTTAGCTTTTGTTTATCATGGAAGGATCTTATTTCATCGTCAAATTTGAAGGTAAGTTTTGCTGGGTATAAGATTCTTGGTTGGCATCCGTTTTCTTTCAGGGCTTGGTATATGTTGTTCCAGGCCCTTCTAGCTTTTAGGGTCTGGATTGAAAAATCTGCTGATATTCTTATTGGTTTCCCTCTGAATGTAATTTGATTCTTTTCTCTCGCGGCCTTTAAAATTCTGTCTTTATTTTGTATGTTAGGTATTTTCATAATAATGTACCTTGGTGTGGGTCTGTTGTAATTTTGTATGTTTGGAGTTCTATAAGCCTCTTGTACTTGGTTTTCCATTTCATTCTTCAGATTTGGGAAATTTTCTGTTATTATTTCATTGAATAGATTGTTCATTCCTTTGGTTTGTTTCTCTAAGCCTTCCTCAATCCCAATAATTCTTAAGTTTGGCCTTTTCATGATATCCCATAATTCTTGTAGATTCTGTTCATGATTTCTTACCATCTTTTCTGTTTGGACAACTTTGCTTTCAAGATTAAATAATTTGTCTTCAATGTCTGAGGTTCTGTCTTCCAGGTGTTCTATCCTATTGGTTATGCTTTCTATGGAGTTTTTAACTTGGTTTATTGTTTCCTTCATTTCAAGTATTTCAGTTTGTTTTTTTTTTTTCAGTATCTCTAACTCTTTATTGAAATGATCTCTTGCTTCCCATATTTGGTCTTTTAACTGTTGATTGGTGCGATCATTTAATGCCTGCATTTGCTCTTTCATCTCCTCCTTCAATGCCTGCATTTGCTCTTTCATCTCCTCATTAGCTTCCCTGATTGTTTTAATTACGTACATTCTGAACTCCCTTTCTGACATTCTTCTGCTGTGCTGTCATTGGGTTTTATTGATGTAGTATCTAGGTTTGTTTGGGACATTTTCTTCCCTTGTTTTCTCATATTGGTCAGCTGTCAGTGGGACCCTGAGATATTGCAGTTTTCCGCTATTGGCTTATAGTGTCCTGGTAGATTTCCAGTGTATCACCTCCCAGCCTTCAGTAGCCTGATGTCTTGGAGGAATCTGATAAAGCAGTGCATCCGAAGAAAACTGCCCCTAGCCCCCTACTGGTTCCACGGTTTGGAACTGGTTCTATGCGGAAATGCTCTCACTGTGGGCCTGCACCGTGCAGCTGGCCGTGTGGGAGGAGCCCACTGCCGGAGTGTGGAAGGCTACCTTGGGAAGACTCTAGCTGCCCTGCCCGGCTCCGATAAGCCACCTCTATCTGGGCCTGCCACCCGGGCCGAGCTTTACCCAGTGGGCAGACTCACCTGTGACTCTATTTCAGTCCGAGTCTCTCAATGCCTCCCCTTCTTAACTCCTGTGTTCTGGAGCGACTGGGGGTGCAGTCTCCCTCTAGGCCGCCATCTTGGATCGCCCTGTGAAGATATAGAACATTCTTTTGTCCACAGTGATCTAGTGGTGTTTTCTGGACTTCTTCTGCTGTTAACCCTATGACATTTAGAAAGATACTTCATTGGGCAGTCTTATTCCCAAGAAGCCATATCACTCCCTCCTCTGCTTGGACAGTCAATTACGAGTGAGAATTTGAATATTATAGAAAAACTTGCATAAGGTCTAATGTTGTATATCAACTGTGAATTTTGATAATGTAATTATTAATGTAGTAAACTGTTTGCTATATACTTAACTGGTCAACATTATTGTGTAGTGACATGATTAAAATCACTCAGTGCAACATGTGTCCCCTTTCAATTTGAATTTAAAGTAAAATAGTTCAATTACGTTTTTCTTTTTCTTTTTCTTTTGCAGTGCTGGGAATAGAACCCAGGGCCTCATATATGCTAGGGAAGTTTTCTGCCACTGAGCTACATCCCATCCCTTTTTTATTTTATTTTGAGACTGGATCCCACTAAGTTGCTGAGACTGGACTCAAATTTGCCTTTTTCCTGCCTTAGCCTCCCTGGTAGATGGAGTTACAGATTGTACCACTATGCCCAGTAACTTTACTTCTTTTAGAAGAAGACAGACTTGCAGGTCCATCTTAGAAAATCAAGAACTTTTTTTGACCTTTTTTTTCCTTCCAGCTCTTTTGAAAAATTGCTCATTAATTCACATGTCCAGCTAATTCAGATGAATTCTGTTTTTTCACGTATCTCACTTTAATTTTTTTCATGACACCATCTGTAAAAGAGTTTTTTCTTTACCTTCATATATTAATGAAAGAACTAACCCTTCTTCATATGAGTTTGAAGTGCTAAGGCTGAGGTGATATCTTGATGCTGCCTCTTACCAATGAGCTACAGTGTGAATCCTTGCTTCCCTCTTGGCACTCTGTGCAGTCCACATGCTTCCACGGATGGGCTTATGATATATCAGCTGACCTTGTGAATTCTATAGAAGGCCTCCTGGAAGCATGGGCTGGCTGGAAAGGAAGTTAGGCCGTGATGTGCTCTATTATTATTATTATTGGTGATGGAAGCATTTATAAGAAAACCTTCTCAATTATCTTGTTTTCTCTTTATGTCTCCTTACATATAGGATGCAACCACCCCACCCCACCCCTGGTTGTTTTCTTTTCTGGAGCCCTGTGATATTTTATTTATATTTCCATCATTTGCAGTATCTATGAATCATAATTTTATTTCTTTTTACATACATACCTTCCTGTAGAACCCCATCATTTTAAGACCTTTTGGCACATACTAAATACTTAAATATTTGAATGAATGAATGAAGATCTTTATATTGGAAAAGATTTAAATAGCTACTTAACAGACAAGTGAAAGATTAGAGGGAAGTTTTTTTTTTTATTGTTAGTTCTATTTAGTTATACATGATAGCAGAATGCATTTTGATTCATTGTACGGAGATGGAGTATGACTTTTCATTTCTATGGTTGTAAACAATGTAGAGTCACACCATTCATATAATCATACATGCACATAGGGTAAAGAAGTTTGTCTTATTCCACCATCTTTCCTCCTGCCCCTGTTCCCTCCCCTTCTCTCTTTTCCTAGAAGGAAAGTTTTATGTGTGTGCGCAAACAGTTCCTTGACCAATTTAAAGGTTCAAGTACCAAGTTTTAAAGGTCATTTGATGGCTGTATACAAAATCAAAGAGATAATTAACATGAGTCTTAAAATTCATGGAGGACAAAATCAAACTGTGTAGACATGAATAGGAATGTTATCAATCTTCCCCTCCCCCCTCCCCCCCCAGTGCTGGGGATTGAACCCAGGGTCTTGATGCTTGCAAGGCAAGCACTCTACCAACTGAGCTATATCCCCAGCCCTATCAGTCTTATTTCATCAATGGAAAATCAAATCCCTTACCTTTCTTTGACAATGTCAATGCCCAGAGAGCAAGTGGAACATTGATTTTTAGAAAGGCAATCCAGGTACAGAAAATTCTAGAATAAAAAAAAATGTATGTATGTATGCATATATGTATGTATACATGACTTGGAGTGTAGCTCAGAGGTAGAACACTTGCCTAGTGTGCACAAGGTCCTGGGTTGGATACCCAGTTGTGCAAAAAGAGAAAGAAAGAAATTATATGGAAGGTGATCTGGTAGAAATAAGACAGAAAATTTTTCTGCAGATATCCTAAAAAAAAAAAAAAGTCTGTTTCCATGCTGGCTGGATGAATTGAAACCCACCTTTGCTCTACAAAGGATCTGAATAGATTTTAAATATCTGTGTCTAAAAGGATCACAAAAGGAAATGGATCAACTCAAAGAAATTTAGAACAGAACAATAAAATGAAACAAAGTTAAGCTTGAACACTGAAATCTAAGAAATTCCTACAGTTTATTTAGAGGTGATTGGAAATTTATCATTTAGGTTCAAAGAAGAAGGGGGAATATGAACAATTCTGTATCATTCTCAGTGTCCATGAGAAACACAACTTTGATGGCCTCTAATAACCATTCCCCACAAAAAAATGCTTCTGATGGTCCCTAAGGAAAGAGATTTTGTGTGATGTAATACAATTGTAGTATCATCAACTTGTTTACATGTTTTGTCTACATGTTTTAAAACATGTTCATAGGAATTCTGTGACGGAGGGTGATTTGATAGCGTTCTATCCCTCTGAGCTACTCACTTAATCAAAAGATAAAAGGTACTAGAGTAGATGAACTGTGTTTCCAGCAGAGATTGCGTGTGTGTATGTGTATGTATCTAGGGGCCAGTAAAACTGAATAATTTCTCTTTTGCTAGCTGAATTCTGGGGGTGGATATCTTTTGTTGACAGTGAGGAGCAGATTTATGCTCTTAAATAGATAAGTAAGCAGAACATAGGTGATCCCATTTAGGAAAATTTAAACCCCATTTTCATTTCTTGAGGATGTAGCATATCAGATTAAAAACATACACCATTTATTAGGTGATCCAATCATAAGGAAGGTAAACTGTTTAAGTGAAGTTTAATGAATTTTCTTTCAATTAAATTTATTAGACCTGAGTCAAATTAATGTATACCATTAAACAAGCTGAATTTAATAATTTTACATGTATTTTAAAATTTACATTTAAGTAAATTTTACATTCAGTAAATTTACATTAAGTAAATTTAAGTAAAATGTATTTTTTACTTAAAATGTAAACCTGCTTAAGACCACTTATTTTTAGAAGGTGTAGTTGATATAGTTGAAAGGGGAAATTTTATTTTCCTTTTTTATCAAAGATGTGTATCTTGTTCATTATCTCATTGCTCTCTCTACAAATATGAAACTCATATGCTTTTTTCTTGTGAGTGATGGGCTTATTTTATGATAAAGAAATTACTTCTGAAACTATTAGAATTGTATGTATCCCAGATTTTAGCTTATGCTCAGAATTGTGGGAAGTAACTTTTTAAAAAAATGGAATATTTAAAGTTCTGTCAGGAATTTCTCTTTCCCTTTTTTCTTCATAGTGATTTAAAACACAAAACAGTTTAGTTTCTTAAATTTTAAAAAGGGCGAGTGAAGAAGGTGGCAGTTTTTTTATCGCACTGTTTAGAGCTCTCTCACTGAGTTATTCTCTAAAAAAGAACCATTCTACTGGATGAATATTTAGTGGAGATTGCCTGTCAGTTCCAGAGCTGGGTTTGAGGCAATTCTCAAAGTGCCCCTGGATCCTGGGAGGAGTAGAGGGTTGGTAACAAGCAAATTGGCTTCTATCAGGGGTGGTCACTTTCATCTAGGGACACTGATGAGTGTTAAGACAAAACTGAGTTCTCAAATCTACCTGCGTGGTGATTCTAGTGTGGAGCCAGTTCACTTATTTGTTTCTACCATGCCAACTTTTCTAGGCTACTTTCACCGTAACTTGGGCTTTTCTTTATTCCTTTTTCTTCCTATACTTTCTTTACCCTATTTTTTTCTCTTTTATTCTCTATTATTTTTCTTCTATTTCTTTCTTTTTTTTTTTTGCTTAGTTGTTTTCATTCACTTATACTTTTTTTTGTAGTAGTTAGTCCATGTATCTCTTTGGTTTTAAAATCCCGATACTCTAGATTCCTACATTCCAGCTTCTGATTTTGAAGAGAGCATTTCGAGATATAAATTTCTCTTAAGTGTTTGAACACACAACTTCAAGGAAATGAAGAGAACAGTGCAAGGGATAAAGGGTAGAATGGGAGAATGAATTCCATTTAAGTAAGTATTGGAGTAGAGGAAAACGGGGAATTTGGGTGTAGGTGTTCAGAATGTTTGACGAATGACCTTTCTAATAAGCATTGTTTTCTAAATACATTGTTCCAATAAACTGCACTTGTTCTTATTGACCACCGGACCTCAGAAGTTTGGTTTTGGGGACAGATTACCCAGTCATAGACTATAGAAAAAAAGCTATGAAGCACTATAAGCATTTCTAATGTAAAGAACTACTAGGAGATCCCTTGAGTGTTTTTGTGCTATTGAAATAGAAACAAGAAAATAAATTTTCTTCCATGTGTACAAAACCAGGATTTGTCTTGAATCTATTATTTGGGAGGATTTGGAAATAATGAAAAATAGTAGAAAACAAGATTCTTACAGATTTGGGATTCGCTTTCTTAACTGTTGGCTAGCTTTGATGTTAAAAGTCTTTATTCAAATTTGGTTAACTCTGGTGTTAAATTCTGAGTAGGGAAGGATCTATTTTTGATTGACTAAGTGAAACACAATGTTGTCTGGAAAAATGGTTGTATTTTAAGTTCACTTGTTTATGTTCTCTGTCACCATGACATGTATTGGTGACATGCTGTTCTCAATGGTTTTGTTGTAAAAGAATACTCTTAGCTAAAGTTCAGGAAATAGCCAAAGACAAGGTGTATCTCTGCTGCCTCTTAATAAAGTCCTTACTCTCTTTCCCTACCTAGCTTACCCCACTTTTCATGGTGGCAACTAGTCTTGACCATTCTTTTGATCTTTCACTTATTCTTTTATTCATTTCTATAATTGCTCAGTAAGTATTTTAAGCACCTGCTATGTGCCAGATGTTTGGGAATATGACAGGGGAATAATTCTGACACCAGCCTCTGCTTTCATGGAACTTATGTTCTAGTGGAATATGAGAGATAATGAATAGGCACACCAAGTGAATTATGGAGTATATGATGTGATGGTCCATGTTATGAAGAAAGTAAGGACTGGAAATATGGAGTGTTGAGGGTAAGGGGTTGTTACTCTAAATTGAGTGCTCTGGGAGGCTGGAGCAAAGTCCTGAGGGATCAAGGAAGCAGGGCATGCAGCTATCTTGAAGAAGAATGAGCACTCTGGGCTGTAAAGAAGAGTTGCTGTGGCTTTGGAGGCCTGGTGGAGGGGGCAATCACTGGAATATTAGAGGATGGCAGGCTGGCCAGGGTGGCTGGAACATAGTGAGCAAGGGGAAAAGGCAAAGGAAGTTAAACCTATTCGGTAGCATAGGCAGATCAACCAAGACCCAGGGGTCTGTGATGAGATGGTGATTCTCATCTGACTGCAATGAAACCTTTCAGTGTCACTTAATGGTATGTTATCTGTTTAAATACTAAGTACTTTTAATTTTTCTGTAATATTGTTACATGCATCAGTTACAATGCTGTTAAATTGGGAATGTCAAAATGATTGCGAAAAGCGACTGCTGTACTTTGTGTCCTGTATCTGGTCTACCTGTCAGCCAGGGAGAGCAATGTGATAGGCAAGAGACATAACCTTTAGTCTTCATCCTGCCACCAACTGCTTGTGTTAGGAACCTGGGACTTCTCATCTCTCAAGTACAGAGGATGGGTGAGATGAGTGGTTTTCAGATTCTGATTCATAGAGTGTTGGAACTCCTAAAGGCCCTTTTAATTTTTAAAAATATTTATTTATTTGTTTTTTATACTAGGGATTGAATCTAGGGGCACTTTACCACTGAGCTATATCCCCAGTGCTTTTTACTTTTTATTTTGAAGCAGGACTGCTGAGGTTGGCCTGAAATTTGGAATCCTCCTGCTTCAGCCTTAAAAGTCACTGGGATTACAGGCGTGCATCACCATTCCCAGCTTTATTTTCATTTTTAAGTTTTTAAATTTGCATTCAGGTTTCACTTAAAAGAAAGTACCCCTTAGCTTAAACAAAATGCCCAGTGTGGTTATTTCTTTTGTTTTCCAGTGTGATGAATTTGTAATCTCATAGAATTTCAACTGACAGCATCTTCAGAATCCATGATTACTCAGTGCCCTCTATTGACTGTTATTTATATTCTCTCATTGAAGTCAGGAGGTAATATGTCAACAGATTAGGTTTTTGAGATCCTATCCTTCAAGATTGAGGTGGCTTCCATCTTGAACAAGTTTTAACTAAGTGACTGATATAAATAAAATTCTTAACCAGTACTCCTAGCACAACAGTATAGAGATTAGCACTGAGAAAAATAGTTATGGTTGATGTGCAGAGAAGGACCATTCCAGTTTTTAAAAATAATGACGTGTTTGTCATTATACGTGTTTGTCATTATATATGCTGAATATAGTGTTATCCTCATAATCCATTAATATATTTGGAAGAGAGACTAGATATTTTTAGTACTTGTGGTTAAAGATATATTTTAGTGAAGATTTTAATTTTTTGACTGAAGGTTTTTTTTTTTTTTTTAAGATATTGACTGCTTGCTTCCTTTCCAATCCAGAATCTCAATCTGCTATTTTGGAAACTCTGAAAAAAAGTTCAGATGCTGCCCAGCAGGTAAGGAGATCTTATTAGGATATCAAGTCCTCATTGCTTATTTATCTTAAAATCATGAAAAAGCTCTGTGATTTATCTTCTAATGTGCCCTGCTGGCTAGGTTACCCTTATTTCCCTAAACCTTTAGGGGAACCAGTCAGGCAGAAGGAGATATTTTCTTCCATTTGTATTTTACATGGAAAATCAGCCTTGAAGTGGAACTGAGTACAATCTTTTCAGAAGCTACACCATTTTATATCCAGTCAAAGGGCTGGGCCTAACAACAGCTGTCTCCAGCAGGAAAATCTGGCCACTGTAGGAGACTTCTGGGCTGAGATTGGCCTGGCTGAATAGTTCCATGGATACTTTCTTTAAAAAGTCTTTCAGAGTTTTTCTTAAATCAAATAAGGCTTGTTTCCCCCTCTGGTGCTGGGAGTGGAATTTAGGTCCTTGTCTACGCTAAGTAAGCAATCTACCGCGAGCTACATCCTCAGCCCCTAAGATTTTTAAATTGCTTTAGTGGATAAAATACTGTTTAAATCCATGGAGACTTTTTTTCTGTTACAGAAGAAGCTAAAAGTTTTGTCTTTTTTTTTCTTTCTTGTGCTCAAATGGACTTATTAAAAAAAAAAAAAGGCAAGGAAGGTAATGTTTTTGTGGAACAATAATTGTGGACTACAATTGATATTTTGGATATAAAATCTTTTTTTGTGGGGGGGTAGGGTACTGGAGATTGAACTCGGAGGCACTCAACCACTGAGCCATATCCCCAGCGCTATTTTGTATTTTATTTAGAGGTAGAGTCTCACTGGGTGCTTAGTGCCTCGCTATTGCTGAGGCTGGCTTTGAACTCTCAATCTTCTTGTCTCAGCCTCCCAAGCCACTGGGATTACAGGCAATGCATCCCCACGCCCAGCTTGGATATAAAATCTTTTGTTTAATTTATTTATACTTTTGTCCAAGTATGCTTCTGAAAATAACCTAGTGCTGTTAGAAATCAATAGTAAAGGGGATGTGTGATCTAGCAGAGAAAAAGAGGACTCATACCTGGGTTCTACATGGAGATCTGTTTCTAGTTAGTATGTGATGACATATGTAGAGGATCTGAGACATAGTGCTATTCTCTGAAAAATTAAAGAACTGGTCATCCTTGAAAACTCTTAAAAGCCTAAAAAAAAAAGGATCAGGGGAGTAGAAGAAAGAAGGAGATTGAGAGGGAGGGAGGAAGGATGGGATAAGGGAAAAACAGTGGAATGAATCTGATCTAACTTTCCTGTGTACATATATGAATATACTGCAGTGAATCTCAACATTATGTATATCCACAAGACACTAATTTAAAAATAAAATAAATGTAAGTAAATACCAGAATACACTTCATATGATTCCATTTTACCTTTTCTTCTAGTGTATTATTTATGCTTCTTTTTAATTTGTTAAGGTCTCTTTAGAGTTTACAGTATATTTATACAATTAATCCCAATCTCTTTTCAGATACCTTAGTACACTTCATCTGTGACACAAGTGCTTCATAACCAAGTGCTCCTAGTTTCTCCCTCCTGCCCCTTATGACATTGCTGTCATTTTTTTCATTTAAGCAGTCATTACTACATACACTGTTGCTCTTATCATTTTGAAAAAAAACTTTTATCTCTTAAATCAGTTAAGAATGAGAAAAGTTTTAGCTTTCAGGGAATACAAATCAAAAGTACACCAAGATTTCATCTCACTCCAGCAAGCATCAAGAATGCCAATACCAATAAATGCTGATAAGGAAGAAGGGGAGAAACTCTTACACACTGTTGGTGGGAAGTAAATTAGTATAGTGTCTAAAAAATCAGTGTGGAAGCTTCTCAAAAAGCTAAAGATAGAATTACCATATGATATAGCTAAACCACTCCTTGTTATTTATTGAAGTCAGCATACTTCAGAGATACTTGCATACCCATGTTTATTGCAGCATAATTCACACCAGTCAAATCATGAAAACAGCTTGGCTGTCCATCAGCTGATGAATGGATAAAGAAAACGTTGACTGTATAGGCACACAGGAGTTTTATTCAGCCAGAAAAGAATGAAATTATGTCATTTTAAGAAAAATGGACAGAATTGGAGATTGTAATATTGAGCTAATTAAGTGAGATGCGGAGATAAAAGTAGGGTGTTTTCTTCCATTATCCTGAAGCTAGAGAGGAAGAATTAAGGACTCTATGAAAGTAGAAGGGAGACCATTAGGGTAAAGGAAGGGGACTAAAGGGAGCAAGGAGGGAAGTGTGGGGGAGAAAACATGGAGTGAAATTTGTTATGTTTTGTGTATGTATGGGTATGCCACAATGAAACCCACCTTTCTGTATTATTAATATGCACCAATAAAACAGAGTGCTCACTTCTCTAGAATATCCTATTTTTACTATGATTACTTTGCATTTTGAAATCTTTGATAATTTGTGTATATTTTTGGATAAATAATAGAGGCACGCACTTAAAATCTAAAAAGAATTTTAAGAAGAAATTTTATCTTTCATTTATTTTTTAATTTTTTTACTTATTCTAATTAGTTATATATGACAGTGGAATGCATTTTGATACAATCATACATAGAGTATAATTTCTCATTTTTCTGATTGTACATATTGTAGGATCACATCAATCATGCATTCATGTATGTACATGAGGTAATAATGTCTGTTTTACTCTACTCTTCTTTCTACTCCCATATCCCTTCTCCTCCCTTCACTCCCATCTATCTAATCTAAAGTAACTATTCTTCCCTACTGCTCCCCCCTGCTTATTGTATCCACGTATCAGAGAAAACATTTGACCTTTGGTTTTTTGGGTTTGGCTTATTTTGCTTAGCATGAGATTCTCCAACTGCATCCATTTACCAGCAAATGCCATAATTTCATTCTTATTTGAAGCTGAGTAATATTCCATTGTGTGTGTGTGTGTACACATGTATATACACACAACATTTTCTTTATCTGTTTATCTGTTGAAGGGCACCTAGGTTAGTTCCATAGTTTAGCTTTCTTCAATAGTTTTTTCTTTATGTAGATTTAAGTTTCAATCTATAATATTTATCATTTTCCTTTTCTCTTTTATTCCTGAAAGGCAGGTCCCCTATCAACCAATTCCCCCAATTTTGGAATATCTGAGAAAATCCTTTTTTTGTCTCAATTTTTTAAAGATAATTTCACAGAATATAGAGTTATAGGTTGGTTTTTCCTTTCAACAGTTGACATACATGACTCCCCTTTCTCTTTACTTAAATGAATTCCATTGAGAAGTTCAATGTAATATGTGTACTTTGTTCTCTTTAGGTAATATCCCTCTTCCACCTGGCTTTTTCAGAGTTATTTCTTTATCTTTGGTTTTCTCACTTTGGAATGTGTGTCTGGTATAGCCGTTTTAACTATTTGTCCTATTTGGTGTTTTCTGTTTCTGTGGTTCCATCTATTAGTTTGCCAAGGCTGCCATGACAAAATATCACAAACTGTAATTTTAACAACAGAAATTTGTTCTCTAACAAATAAATGGCAAGCTAGCAATTTTCTGCAATCTATAAATTCAAGAACAATCTATTTGCAGGGTTGTCTTTCTCCTTGACTTTCAGAAGGCCGGATTCTCATTGCATCCTCTCATGGCCTTTCCTGTGTATAGGTGTGTACCTGGCATCTCTTTTCCTTCTTTATTTTTTTTTCAGACTGCCTTTTGATTCATTGTACACAAATGGGATACATCATTTCCTTTCTATGGTTGTGCACTATGTAGACTCATACCATTTGTGTAATCATACATACATGTACATAGGGGAATGATGTCTGTCTCATTTCACCATTTTTCATACCCCCTCCCTCATTTCCCTCTATCTAATCTAAAGTTCCTCCATTCTTCTTATAACAACACAAGTCATATTGGACTAGGGCCTCACTCTAACCTTAAGTGCCTTTTTAATGGCTTTATTGCCGAGTAGAATTAAATTCTAAGGTTTCAACATATAAATTTAGGGGGAGGGATACAATTCAGTTCATGTTTCTGTCATTGATTTGGGGAAATGTTAAGTCATTGCTTCAAATGTTTTTGTTTCTTTTTCTGGTATTCTCATTACATGTATTTATACCTTCTGTAATTTTCTCACAATTCTTAGATATTCTGTTACCTTGTCTGCTTCTCTCTCTCTCATTCCTTTTTCTCTTTCCATTTCAGTTTTGGAAATTTCTATTGACATATGTCTAGTCTCCAATAATTCTTTCTTCAATCATGCACCATCTGTCAATTGGTACATCAAAAGTATTCTTAATTTTCTGTTACAATAATTTCAAATATTTTTTATATTTTATTGTTTTTTTTCTTAGAGTTTCCATTTCTCCAATTTCAGTATTCACCTGTTCTTGCGTGTTACTTACGTGTTCTATGAGAAACCTCAGTATTTGAGTCATAGTTGTTTTTTAGTTCTGTCTGATAATTCTCAAAATTCTTCCATATCTCAGTATGGTTTTCAAGTTTGTTCTGTCTGTTGGAACTGTAGTTCTTTTTTTTTTCTTTTAGTATGCATTGTAACTTTCTGTTGAAAGCAGGACATGATGTACTGCACAGAAGAAACAAAGTATATAGGTCATCTGTGTGAAATTTTATGTTTTTCTGGCTAGCAGTCAGCTGTCACTAGAGGTTTCAAATGCTAACATTGCATTGGTGTCCTTGTTTAGCTCCCTTCTCCCCTATTTTCTTTGGGTTTTCCTAGAAAATTCTCCTTAAATAAAGTCTGCAATGGTTGGTACTTTAAGTTACATTCATCTATAGAAACTCCACCAATATGTTGGTAGGGTTTCGGTGAAGGGGGGATGTATTGTACAATCCTGTAATAAAGACTAGGTGTCATAGCCAGTGCTTGACCCTAGGCGGTGATCTTCACATGTGTTTCTTGAGTTTGGGGAACTTTTTTCCCACCTAGGTGCAATAAAAGATTAGAGGAGATTGCACTTGGATATTTCCCTCCCACCAGCTCTAATACAGTCTCAATCTATAAGGCTCAGTTATTCAGTTTCCCTGGAGGCAGGCTTTCTAAACAACAGAATGTTCTGGGCATGTTTCAAAATGTTACTTTTTGCCCCTCTCCTTATTGGAAACATGAGAGAATTTTCTCAGATCCTAACTTTGAAAACCTATGGGCTCTTGGAGATAAAAGTCACAAAGTCACAAGTTGGTAGTTCACTGCCCCCCAGGGCTGTTCCCATCCCAGCAAAAGAGTTTTTAGATGCTCAAATTTGTCCACATTGAGCCTCCTGATAGCCTTCTGATATTAGCCAGTTGAAGCTTCCTATTCTAGCACCGGTTTCCCCAAAGGTTTCTGTTCCTCTAAATGGTGATTCTCTATATGCCTGTCCATCTCTCCAATCATGGGGTCATTGGTTTGTCCCCTGACCTTAATCCTCTGAAGAATAGATCTGAACAAGTGGTTGGTTTTTACTTTGTTCAGCTCTTCTTTTCTCTTGTGAGGGTGGAGGGCAATGACCACTTCCAGATTCCCTGCTTGCTATATCAGACACCCCAGGACAGCAGATTCTTGCCAGAGAAAGAAGGATTAACAAAGTTCATCTGAGCAAGTTGTTCGTATTTGCTTTCTGGTTTCTGCTTTTGTTTTTTACTTTTTAAATATATTTCATCCTGAGACAGTCCCTGAATCAAGATCTCAGAGTAATGGGGACACCTGAAGTGTGTTATTTCTCCTCCGTGTTTCTCCCTGAACTTGGGGAGTGTCTGAAATTCAGCCATTGCATCATGGGAAACCTTTCTTGACAGGTCAATATTTTACCATTAGTTTCCTGTAGCTTTGAGCTGCCCTGTAACAGGCAGAGAAACCTGGCATTCTCAATCGGAAGTACCAGGAAGTAATAAAAGGGCAGAGAAGTAAAACATAAGTGTTCTTCTAGGCAGAATTCTAGGAAGTGTGGCCTGCTTTTAAACTCTCCATGTGTTCTATCATCAACCTGAAAAAAACATATTTAGTATATTAATATTCTAACATTTTTCCTAAAGTTAACATGATCAATACATGTTTCTAAATTGGAACAAGACCAGAGGTAGATTCAGGAATAAAAATAAAACATTTTGTCTTTCCAGAAAATAACCTCACAACTTGTGTAAATAATGGACTTCCATATCTCTCAATAAAAAGGAAAAGTGTTATTTATTGTATTATTTTGGATTACTATAATTATAAAGCAAAGCATTGGTATTATAATTTGTTCTATAAAATAAATATTCACCATGAACTAATCTCAATGAAAATAAACAATAAACTACGTCCTTAAAAAATAAAATACACATAATACGCACTCATTGTCTAAGACATTCATTAGAAGGAATCATATATGTCATTATTCTAAAAATCCATATTATAGTCCCAATTATTCTCCTTCATTATTTTAAGGTTTTGTCATTTCTAAACACAAATGAGATGAGATATACAGATCATGAAAGGTTTGACTTTTACTTATTTATGCAAAGATTAAAATACTTGATCTTTCTTACTCAAATATTTACGTTAGTATACATATGTATATGGATATTGCATATGAATATAAATTATTTTATGTATACTTGTGTCATGCCTATGTACAGTTTACAAAGAGCTATCCAAATGGAAATTTAAATATTCCTAAATGTGATATAAATTAAGACCATATTGATATGTTTGGAATATATTCCTAGTTCATAAACTCAATCTCTGGAGACACTCTGTTTTACTGAAGGTAGCTTAGAAGTTAACTGAACCACCAGCTTGGAATGCCTTGCTGCTTATCCCTCCATGTGCACAGTGGAGTGCCTGAGGTTAATGCCTAATGACCTTGGCTAATGATTTCTGATTTAGCTCCTTCCTTCCTTTCCTCTTGAGTATGCAGATATGTATTGTTTTCCATAAGTCAGTCTATCAGCAAAGATATGAAAAGACAAAAACTACTTGCTATTTCATAGCAAAAATGGATATTTAGCTCTTATGTGTTAGTAGTGTCTGTATTATGTTTTACCTTTATGTTATTTTTTACTTATATATTAAGCAGGAAAAAGTAATCCTTTAGTGGAACCATTTCTCACATAGTATACTTATGTGTATTGTTTAGAAAGTAAGGGAAAGCTTCAGCAAAAGGAGAGAGTTTAGAGTGAATAAGACAACCAGTGCATCTGGCACAGATGTTTGACCTCTTGCCCGGGACAGAGAGGAATGAGCAAAAGATTCTTAATCGGCTGTACTGTTTGGGTGATATTTTTCATCCAGGCTGTAATTTAGAGCTGAGTTTCAAGCACTTCTCATTATGGCATATTTAGGTAGGGGGAGAGACTTTATCTGATGGTGACTAAATTTTATGTAGAAAAGAAAGAATTTAGTAGTAACAATAAAGGGATACATACAGGAAAATTAAGGAATAGCAGTGTGATTATATGAGGAAACAGATGGATCTGTTTCAGAAAGGGAAATGGGAATGAGTCACATTTGTATTGTGTATTTGTTATTTTCATATGAAATTATTGGAAGCTTATAGTCCAGGAGTGCCATTTACTCAAATATGCTTCATTACACTTTATGGGATTAACCAAACAATTTATAACAAACTAAAGTGATGAGGATTTCACATTAGTCGTGAGCATCAGCCTCTGAAGATCAGAAAATTACTGGAACCCCTGGATCCTGACCAAGGGCACTTACAATTTTATGACAGTACCAAGTGCTACATGAATGTTCTTGGGAACATATGAATTAGAGGCCTCAGTACATCTCTTTCAGCAAGCTAATTTCAGTTCATGTATTCCAAATCTGAGTATAACCTTTTTGCTTCATATTTTCCCATATAAACTGAAGGAAACACTTGCATCATTTGGAAACCCTTTGGATCATTTTCAGACTGCTTTGTGGGCTTGCTTTGAGAATTATGGATTTGGGGGTGTTTGGAATAATAACTTTTCCAGCCCCAATTCCCTGGTAAACCAAGTATTCCTACTTTTCTTGTGAATTACTGAACCAGCTAAGTATGTGCCTTTTTCAAGTTACAAAGGAAATAATTCTAGTGATCCCAAGTGAGGAAGAAGTTATTTTGGCATCTGGATTAGGATGAAAACATTCTGATAGAAGGCTTTGAAGGTGTCAATGTACAAGAAAAACTCCCCTTTATATTACTGTCAGCTAAAGAAGTACAGGAAGTTTATTAATTTATTTATGTAGGCAAATAACTACAGGAAGCATATTTATCTCAAAGTTTATCAAAGAAAAAGAGCTAATCATGGTAGCCATGATAAGAACAAAAACTGGGACTGGGGAGATAACTCAGTTGGTAGAGTGCTTACCTTGCAAGCACAAGGCCCTGGGTTCAACCCCCAGCACCGCAAAAAAAAAGAAAAAAAAAAAAAAAAAAGAACAAAAACTGTTCTCACTTCTTAGAAAGGTTTTTTTTGAAGGCTGCATTCAAGCTCAAGTGATTTGCCAAATAAGTTTTCTTCAATTAAAATCTGCTTAAAGAGCAAAAATCACAGATCAGAGTTTATCTTTTCCTTGAGTAAAGAGAAACCAGGGTAATTTTAATATTTCTTTCTCTACATTTTTACAAAAGAGAAATTTGTATGATTTTATGTCACATTAAACAAGGAAGAATCAACTTGAGGACTTCTGGCCAGGTTTTGTTTTTGTGGGTTTTTGTTTTGCTTTGTTTTGCTTTTGTTTATTTGTTTCTGTAGTTGTAGCAACTGCAGGTACTAAAACTCTCCCATGTCAATATCATGGTTAACCCTGACTTCCTCCAGCCCCAGGAGATGAGAGCTGAAAGGAATCTGAGTGGTCATCCAGTTTTGCCATCTCAGGTAAAGGTGAGGCAGCTAGAAGAGTGCCCAGGATCTGCAGCCACACCAAAACCTTGCCTGTCATTATTGGCCAGGTTTAACCCTGACTAGTTAGATAAGTAGGAAGACATCTGATTCCCTACTTACCTGTCAATAAAGATTTCCTATGACTTATTCTTAAATGGTTGCAACTTTTCTCAGGGTATTAAGTATACCAAATGTATTACACTATGGCATTTTCCCAGCATTGGTACAGAACAGATTCTGTCAAGCTGTGTTTTATGTGATTAACCTGGGAAATGCTTTCTTGCTAAGTTTGAGGTGCCAGGTTCTTGTTAAAGAAGTTTCTCTTTGAGCCAAGAAATATTTTTCTAAGGCAGTCCAGTGTCCTGCTGTTGCTTTCTGGTTTCTTTGTGAAGCTTTGGACAGCTCCCAGCTGTTATAATAGAAGTATACAGTGATAGCACCTTGTGCTCCAAAAATCACACTGTGCTATTCCTCAAGTTTCAGTATTAATGCAATACCTCAGGCTGGAGTCCCTGGAGGGTGAAGCAAAGGGCAAGGTAACAAAGAATTCTTAGACATATCCTGTTTTAGACAAGTTTTGCTAGCTTGGGGAGAACAATGGCTCTGTGTAGGTTAGAGAAGATCCTAGAGTTTCTCTGCCCAGGCAACTCTTCTCATTCTCAGTTCAAATCATCAGATGAAATACAGGGGTTAAGATGTGCCAAGAAAGACTCCTGGAAATGGAAGGACCAGGGCATTGCTTTGCAATAGCTGAGTGCACTTACAAAGGTAAATGCTGTCCAAAGACTGGTGCAGTATCCTGAGAGGGCATTCAAGGGGCTATCTGTGCAAGCTCTCCCAGTAAAAGTGTCATGAGACTTATGAGGAGCTATCAAACTGAATAGTTCCCACAGTCTCTTTCCAAAGTAAGCAGCACAGCTTTGGGTGAACTTCATAGGAATGTCCCAAGAGATCCCAGCTTCTATCTAGTATTTCTATTCTTCAGGCCATTGTAGTGAGCATATGACCAGAAGTCTTCCCTACTGAAACTTGAGTAGCAGTATAGGTGATAGGACCATGCAAAGGCTCAGAAAGAGCCTGCTAAATTAATATCTCAAGATTCAAAGTCTAAGCTGGCATGTTCTCTGATTAATTTGACATCATAATTCTGCCAATATACCTCTACAAATACTGAGGGAGCATCTAGTGGTGTATAAAGCTTTGTGCTCATGAATTGGCAGAAGCAAAGAGAAATATGATCCCTGGTCCATGTTATCTTAATAGTCAAGGAGAGAAAAGAGACAGGGTCCCAAAACAGACTTTACCCTTCAAGATTTCTCCAGCCTGACGACCCTCCCCTCCAGGACAGACATCAACTCAGGACTTGAACTTTACACTCCACTGGGTTCCTGGAATGCATTGTATTTTCTCATTCCATCTGCAAAATGCACCATGAAGAGTGTGAGTTTGGGAATCAAACCATCGGCACTTCTTATGTTGGCTCAACATTTAATAGCTGTGACCTTTTGTAAATGTCTTAGCTTTCTTTTTTTTTAATTTTATTTATTTATTTTTTTAAATTGTATACAAATGGGATACATGTTGTTTCTCTATTTGTACATAGAGTCAAGGCATACCATTTGTGTAATCATATGTTTACATAGGGCAATGATGTTTATTTTTTTTCCCTTCCCCCCCACCCCTCCCACCCCTCTTTTCCCTCTATACAGTCCTTCTTTCCTTCATTCTTACCGCTCTCCTTATCCCTAACCCTAAACCTAACCCTAAACCTAATGCTAACCCCTCCCACCCCCATTATATGTCCTCATCCACTTATCAGCGAGATCATTCGTCCTTTAGTTTTTTGAGATTGGCTTATCTCACTTAGCATGATATTCTCCAATTTCGTCCATTTGCCTACAAATGCCATAATTTTATCATGTCTTAGCTTTCTTGAGCTTCAGTTCCTGCATCTATAAAACTGGTTCTTAAACTCAGATCCCATTTCACAGCCAACAGAACATCAGTCATGCATGACTACATAATCAATACATTCCTTCCTTTCTCATTCTTCCCACTCCTCACAGATTGCTGGTTCTTTCTGGTCCTACTATTCTCTTTATATAAGGTATTTCAAAATCTTCATTTGTAACAAAGAACTCTTTTACACGGTCTTCATTATGTTTGACATATATCATGTTAACAGAGCAGAAAGATAAGAAAATGAGGGTTAATGTTTTAGTTATTGCTGGATTCATGAACATAAGTATTTTTAAGGCTTTCAACAAAAATGTGGCAAGCACCAATGAACACACAGTTCTGTGGCAACAGTCTCAAGTGGATTTCAATTTGCAAATCATGTTACTCTTGTCTTGGATATCTTCATTGGTTTCCCTGGAAACTATAAACATTATAGTTTATATATATTATTATTCTAATAATGTCCCACATTATCCAGCCTCTTTGACTAGTGGTCAATATTCTGTGTTAGGCAATGAATATAAACTTTTCCAGGACTTCTTTAACCAGCCTGTATTTACCTGCTGAACCCGAATTAGAGAAAATGTGCTCTCATAGAACACTTTTTCTAAAATTTAAATTTCTATTTCTTAAACCCTCTAGGCAATATGAGAGAAACCATAAGAGAATAAATACTATTCTTTTATTCAAATAAAAATACTCTCAATTTGTGACCATAAATCATTAGATTCATTCCAAAATTACAGAAGAAAATAAGTTTTTTGTTTTCTGTTTTTTTTTTTTTTGGTATGTGTGTGTGTGTGTGTGTGTGTGTTGAACAAGAGTTGCTACAGTTGGACCCCCCACCCCCTGCAAATAAAAAAGCAACAAAGCACACTTGAAGAAATGTCAAGTCTGGGAGTTTAGTAATAAAGCACTTGCCTGGCATGCCCAACCACACATCCTCATAACCACAAGGAGAGAGAAAAGAAAGAAAAAGAAACGTCAAAGCTATGCACCTCTGCTGGACCTGATTCTTCCTGGGAGAAGATAATACATTGCTTACTTTTAATTCAGGAATTACTTTAATTTAAAAAAATCAATGGACTCCATTCCATTTCTTTCCTCCCATCAAGAGGGAATGACTTGTATTATTGAAACTAAGGGAAGCTAAACACTTGGAGTTTGCTTACCTGAAATGAAGATAAGGATTCAGAGTGGTATCAAATGTCATCTTTGTAATTAAAAGATAAATGTTGCATGATCTTTGACTTACAATGGCAAGATTACCATTGCTATGAGAAAGATTACTAGAACAGTTAGTTCTGTCCACTAGCATTATTTATTTTTAGTATATAATTAGCCTATTGTTGATCGAAACATTTTTTTTTCTTTTTCATAAGTAGATCCCTGCCATCCACTGAGGAAGCCATTATTTACATGTGACTTTTTAAGCATAAATGTAAATTAAATTAAATTGAATTAAACTTCAACTCTTACTCTCCTTGTCACATTTCAGGTGCTTTCTAACCACATGTAGCTAGTGGTGACCATAATGGACAGCACAGAATACTACATTTCCATCAGCACAGAAAATTCTACCAAACAGCACTGATGAGAAAATATTCTGACCCAATTTGGTCTGTTTCCTCTGCTTTTAGACCCAGTTGATTCTTTTTTGCATATCTTAAGTTGTTCTTATCACTCTCCAAATCTATGCAGCATGGGCCTCCTTACTTTAGTGTTTCCCTTGTTGCTATTTTCAGAAAGTTTCCACTTGCATTTGCAATAAAGTTTGCTCTCATTTGCAATAAAGCTGTTTCTTGCATTTTTATTATAAAAATTTTATACCCTGTGGACAATTTGCAAAGTATGAAAAGTAAGCACAGGATAATATTATAAAACCTAAACCCCTCACCAAGAATGTTTAGCACTCCTGACATTATATTATATTGCATTTTGCTGTTTTTTAAATACATAGGCATATTTTTAAAAATAGTTTTTGTTCCTTTTTGGACATTATGTTATCACTAATGTCATTTAATTCTCTTCAAAAGTATTATTGTATAAAAGTCAATCATTTAGATATTTGCTAGGATATTTAGCTTTTTTCTCCAGTTTCTCCCTATTATAAACACAGTCATAAAGGATAAGCTTGGACCCAACTATTGAATGTATAAGAATTTTATCTTCTAAGATAAATATCTTGAAGTGAAATTGCTAATTCCAAAGCTGTGAATATTTTTAAATCATATAATTGATTTTAAAGAAATAAATATCTATTTTTTTTATTTATTTTTTTACGTTTACATAGGGTAATGATGTTTATTATATTTTTCCCCCTCCCCCCCACCCCTCCCACCCCTCCACCCCTCTTTTCCCTCTACACAGTCCTTCTTTCCTTCATTCTTACTGCTCTCCTTGGCCTAACTCTAAACCTAACCCTAAACCTAATGCTAGCCCGTCCCACCCCCCATTATATGTCCTCATCCGCTTATCAGCGAGATCATTCGTCCTTTAGTTTTTTGAGATTGGCTTATCTCACTTAGCATGATATTCTCCAATTTCGACCATTTGCCTACAAATGCCATAATTTTATCATTCTTCATTGCGGAGTAATATTCCATTGTATAAATATGCCACAGTTTCTTTATCCATTCATCAACTGAAGGGCATCTAGGTTGGTTCCACAATCTGGCTATGGTGAATTGAGCAGCAATGAACATTGATGTGGCTGTATCTCTGTAGTATGCTGATTTTAAGTCCTTTGGGTATAGGCCAAGGAGTGGGATAGCTGGGTCAAATGGTGTTTCCATTCCAAGCTTTCTGAGGAATCTCCACACTGCTTTCCAGAGTGGTTGCACTAATTTGCAACCCCACCAGCAATGTATGAGTGTTCCTTTTTCACCACATCCTCGCCAACACCTATTGTTGCTTGTATTCTTGATAATCGCCATTCTAATTGGGGTGAGATGAAATCTTAGGGTAGTTTTGATTTGCATTTCCCTTATTACTAGGGATGTTGAACATTTTTTCATATATCTGGTGATTACTTGTACATCTTCTTCTGTGAAGTGTCTGTTCATTTCCTTAGCCCATTTGTTGATTGGATTATTTGTATTCTTCGTGTAGAGTTTTTTGAGTTCTTTATAGATTCTGGAAATTAGCGCTCTATCTGAGGTATGGTTGGCAAAGATATTCTCCCACTCTGTAGGCTCTCTCTTCACATTTCTGATAGTTTCCTTTGCTGAGAGAAAGCTTTTTAGTTTGAATCTATCCCAGTTGTTTATTCTTGCTTTTATTTCTTGTGCTATGGGAGTCCTGTTAAGGAAATCTGATCCTGAGCCAACAAGTTGAAGATTTGGACCTACTTTTTCTTCTATAAGATGCAGGGTCTCTGGTCTGATTCCGAGGTCCTTGATCCATTTTGAGTTGAGTTTTGTGTAGGGTGAGAGATAGGGGTTTAGTTTCATTCTATTGCATATAGTTTTCCACTTTTCCCAGCACCATTTGTTGAAGAGGCTATCTTTTCTCCATTGCATATTGTTGGAACCTTTGTCTAGTATGAGAAAATTGTATTTATTTGGGTTTGTGTCCATGTCCTCTATTCTGTACCATTGATCTACCTGTCTATTTTGGTACCAATACCATGCCGTTTTTGTTACTATTGCTTTGTAGTAGAGTTGAAGATCTGGTATTGCAATACCCCCTGCTTCGCTCTTGCTACTGAGGATTGCTTTAGCTATTCTAGGTTTTTTATTCTTCCAGATGAATTTCATAATTGCTTGCTCTATTTCTGCGAGGTACATCATTGGGATTTTAATTGGAATTGCATTGAATCTGTATAGAACTTTAGGTAGTATAGCCATTTTGACGATATTAATTCTGCCTATCCAGGAACATGGGAGATCTTTCCATCTTCTAAGGTTTTCTTGAATTTCTTTCTTTAGTGTTCTGTAGTTCTCATTGTAGAGGTCTTTCACCTCTTTTGTGAGATTGATTCCCAAGTATTTTATTTTTTTCGATGCTATTGTGAATGGGGTAGTTTTCCTAATTTCTCTTTCTGAAGATTCATCACTTATGTATAAAAATGCATTGGATTTATGAGCATTGATCTTGTAACCTGCTACTTTACTGAATTCACTTATGAGTTCTAAAAGTTTTCTGGTGGAATTTCCAGGTTCCTCTAAATATATAATCATGTCATCAGCGAACAGGGATAGTTTGAGTTCTTCTTTTCCTATTCGTATCCCTTTAATTTCTTTGGTTTGTCTGATTGCTCTGGCTAGAGTCTCAAGGAGGATGTTGAAGAGAAGCGGTGAAAGAGGGCATCCCTGCCTTGTTCCAGTTTTTAGGGGGAACGCTTTCAGTTTTTCACCATTTAGAATGATATTAGCCATGGGCTTAGCGTAGATGGCCTTTATAATGTTTAGGAATGTTCCCATTACCCCAATTTTTTCTAGTGTTTTGAGCATGAAGGTATGCTGTATTTTATCAAATGCTTTTTCTGCATCTATTGAAATAATCATGTGATTCTTAACTTTAAGTCTGTTGATATGGTGAATGACATTTATTGATTTCCGAATGTTGAACCAACCTTGCATCCCTGGGATAAAACCCACTTGATCGTGGTGCACTATCTTTTTAATAAATATTTGTATGCGATTTGCTAAAATTTTGTTGAGAATTTTTGCATCGATGTTCATTAAGGATATTGGTCTGAAATTTTCTTTCCTTGATGTGTCTCTGTCTGGTTTAGGTATCAGGGTGATATTGGCTTCATAGAACGAGTTTGGTAGGGTTCCCTCCTCTTCTATTTCATGGAATAGTTTGAGGAGTATTGGAATGAGCTCTTCTTTAAAGGTTTTGTAGAACTCGGCTGAGAACCCATCTGGTCCTGGACTTTTCTTTGTTGGTAGGCTTTTGATGACCTCTTCTATTTCATTGCTTGAAATTGGTTTATTTAAGTTGTGTATGTCCTCCTCGTTCAGTTTAGGTAGTTCATATGTCTCTAGAAATTTGTTGATGTCTTCAAGGTTTTCTGTTTTGTTGGAGTATAGATTTTCGAAATAGCTTCTAATTATGTTTTGTATTTCACTCGTGTCTGTTGTGATGTTTCCTTGTTCATTCCGAATTTTAGTAATTTGAGTTTTCTCCCTCTTTCTCTTTGTTAGTGTGGCTAAGGGTTTATCAATTTTATTTATTTTTTCAAAGAACCAACTATTTATTTTATTAATTTTTCTGATTGTTTCTTTTGTTTCGATTTCGTTGATTTCGGCTCTGATTTTAACTATTTCCTGTCTTCTACTACTTTTGGTATTGGTCTGCTCTTCTTTTTCTAGTGCTTTGAGCTGTAGTGTTAACTCGTTTATTTGTTGATTTCTACTTCTTTTTTTGAATGCACCCCATGAAATAAATCTTCCTCTAAGTACTGCTTTCGTAGTGTCCCAGAGATTTTGATATGATGTGTCTTTGTTCTCGTTTACTTCTAAGAATTTTTTTTATTTCCCTCCTGATGTCTTCTGTTATCCATTCATCATATAATAGTGTATTATTTAGTCTCCAGGTATTGGAGAAGTTTCTGTTTTTTATTCTGTCATTTATTTCTAATTTCAATCCATTATGATCTGATAGAGTACAAGGTAGTATCTCTATCTTCTTGTATTTACTAACAGTAGCTTTGTGGCATAAAATATGGTCTATTTTAGAGAAGGATCCATGTGCTGCTGAGAAGAAAGTGTATTCGTTCTTTGTTGGATGGTATATTCTATATATGTCCGTTAAGTCTAAATTGCTGATTGTGTTGTTGAGATCTATAGTTTCTTTATTCAATTTTTGTTTGGACGATCTATCCAGTGGTGAGAGAGGTGTGTTAAAATCGCCTAGTATTATTGTGTTGTGGTCTATTTGATTTCTGGAATTGAGAAGGATTTGTTTGACGTACGTGGATGAGCCTATGTTCGGGGCATAGATATTTATGATTGTTATGTCTTGCTGATTTATGCTTCCCTTAAGCAGCATGTAATGTCCTTCTTTATCCCTTCTGACTAGTTTTGGTTTGAAGTCCACATTATCTGAGATGAGGATGGATACTCCAGCTTTTTTGCTGTGTCCGTGTGCATGGTATGTTTGTCCCCATCCTTTCACCTTTAGTCTATGGGTGTCTCTTTCTATGAGATGAGTCTCTTGCAGGCAGCATATTGTTGGATTTTTCTTTTTAATCCAATCTGCCAGTCTGTGTCTTTTGATTGATGAATTCAGGCCATTAACATTCAGGGTTATTATTGTGATATGATTTGTATTCCCAGTCAATTGACTCGTATTTGTTTTTGACATGATTTGGTTTCTCCTTTATTTGGCTATTCCTTTAGGCTAGCGCCTCCTGTTGCTGATTTGCATCGTTGTTTTTCATCTCTTCCTCATGGAATATTTTGCTGAGAATGTTCTGTAATGCTGGCTTTCTTTTTGTAAATTCCTTTAGCTTTTGTTTATCATGGAAGGATCTTATTTCATCGTCAAATTTGAAGGTAAGTTTTGCTGGGTATAAGATTCTTGGTTGGCATCCGTTTTCTTTCAGGGCTTGGTATATGTTGTTCCAGGCCCTTCTAGCTTTTAGGGTCTGGATTGAAAAATCTGCTGATATTCTTATTGGTTTCCCTCTGAATGTAATTTGATTCTTTTCTCTCGCGGCCTTTAAAATTCTGTCTTTATTTTGTATGTTAGGTATTTTCATAATAATGTGCCTTGGTGTGGGTCTGTTGTAATTTTGTATGTTTGGAGTTCTATAAGCCTCTTGTACTTGGTTTTCCATTTCGTTCTTCAGATTTGGGAAATTTTCTGTTATTATTTCATTGAATAGATTGTTCATTCCTTTGGTTTGTTTCTCTAAGCCTTCCTCAATCCCAATAATTCTTAAATTTGGCCTTTTCATGATATCCCATAGTTCTTGGAGATTCTGTTCATGATTTCTTACCATCTTCTCTGTTTGTTCAACTTTGTTTTCAAGGTTAAATATTTTGTCTTCAATGTCTGAGGTTCTGTCTTCCAGGTGTTCTATCCTATTGGTTATGCTTTCTGTGGAGTTTTTAACTTGGTTTATTGTTTCCTTCATTTCAAGGATTTCAGTTTGGTTTTTTTTCAGTATCTCTAACTCTTTATTGAAATGATCTCTTGCTTCCCGTATTTGGTCTTTTAACTGTTGATTGGTGCGATCATTTAATGCCTGCATTTGCTCTTTCATCTCCTCCTTCAATGCCTGCATTTGCTCTTTCATCTCCTCATTAGCTTCCCTGATCGTTTTAATTACGTACATTCTGAACTCCCTTTCTGACATTTCTTCTGCTGTGCTGTCATTGGGTTTTATTGATGTAGTATCTAGGTTTGTTTGGGACATTTTCTTCCCTTGTTTTCTCATAATGGTCAGTTGTCAGTGGGACCCTGAGATATTGCAGTTTTCCACTATTGGCTTATAGTGTCCCAGTAGATTTCCAGTGTATCACCTCCCAGCCTTCAGTAGCCTGATGTCTTGGAGGAATCTGATAAAGCAGCTCATTTGAAGAATACTGCCCCTAGCCCCCTACTGGTTCCACGTTTTGGAACTGGCTCTGTGCGGAAATGCTCTCACTGTGGGCCTGCACCGTGCAGCTGGCCGTGTGGGAAGAGCCCACTGCCGGAGTGTGGAAGACTACCTTGGGAAGACTCAAGCTGCCCTGCCCGGCTCTGCTAAGCCACCTCTATCTGGGCCTGCCACCCGGGCTGAGCTTTACCCAGTGGGCAGACTCACCCGTGGCTCCACTTCAGTCCGAGTCTCTCAATGCCTCCCCTTCTTAACTCCTGGGTTGTGGAGCGACCGGGGGTGCAGTCTCCCTCTAGGCCGCCATCTTGGATCGCCCCGTGAAGAGAGCCCGCAGCCGGAGTGGGCAGAGCCGCCTGAAGAGGTCTCCGGCTGCCCTGCCCTTATCCCTGAGGCTGATTGCAGATCGAGGCTCTCCGCTGGTTCTTTGCAGGAGTACACTGCACTGCAGCGGCTCCGGGACTCGGAGCCTGCTCTGTTCAGACAGGCTCTCACTAGCGGGCCAGTTCCGTTCCGAGAACCTGGAGAAGCTGGCTGTGTGGGCGGGGCCCACCGCCGGAGTGCGCAGGACTGCCTGTGGATGACTCTAGCTGCCCTGCCCGGCTCCGATAAGCCACCTCTATCTGGGCCTGCCACCCGGGCCGAGCTTTACCCAGTGGGCAGACTCACCCGTGGCTCCACTTCAGTCCGAGTCTCTCAATGCCTCCCCTTCTTAACTCCTGGGTTCTGGAGCGACTGGAGGTGCAGTCTCCCTCTAGGCCGCCATCTTGGATCGCCCCATGAAGAGAGCCCGCAGCCGGAGTGGGCAGAGCCGCCTGAAGAGGTCTCCGGCTGCCCTGCCCTTATCCCTGAGGCTGATTGCAGATCGAGGCTCTCCGCTGGTTCTTTGCAGGAGTACACTGCACTGCAGCGGCTCCGGGACTCGGAGCCTGCTCTGTTCAGACAGGCTCTCACTAGCGGGCCAGTTCCGTTCCGAGAACTTGGAGAAGCTGGCTGTGTGGGAGGGGCCCACCGCCGGAGTGCGCAGGACTGCCTGTGGATGACTCTAGCTGCCTGCCCTGCCCGGCTCCGATAAGCCACCTCTATCTGGGCCTGCCACCCGGGCTGAGCTTTACCCAGTGGGCAGACTCACCCGTGGCTCCGCTTCAGTCCGAGTCTCTCAATGCCTCCCCTTCTTAACTCCTGGGTTGTGGAGCGACTGGAGGTGCAGTCTCCCTCTAGGCCGCCATCTTGGATCATAAATATCTATTTTAATCACATGTGAATATATATGAGTTAAATAGAAGGGACAAGACCGAACCTTGGTCTTTTCTTCCTGTTGACCTGTTGAATAGAAAAGACAGGACCAAATTTGTCTTTCTGTTTCTTTAGTTTAAAATGTAACCCAGAGACCCATGACCTATAAAACTTCCTTGTTAGATAAAGATAGAAATATAATAGTATGTTCTGGAAAAAAAGCAAAAGGAAACAATAGTAGCCAAGTAGAATTCAATTTTTTAATTAAGATTTTATTTTAACACTTAGAAAAATATTAGCATGAGATCAGCTCCTCTCAGCAAAGTATGTAAGTGAGTAGGGATATGTGCTAGAAGATTTTTTTTTTTTTAAGTTTAAACTCAACCAATTATTTACAACAGCATAGTTTTCTTCATACTTGGTAAGAGGTATTAGACTTTACCTCTCTGGCTGTTTTAATATAGCTTGCATTTGAAATAACTTTCAACTGAGCCTATCCATCTTACCAAATGATGGAATTAATAGAACCCATTTCGTGGAACAACTCTCTGAGGGAATGCAGACTCTGATGAATAAGACCTGGGGAAGAAAACATTCTGGGGGTGATATTGGTCTTCACTGGAAGGGATTGTCAGAGCTTAAACAAATGCCTGCTTTCTTCAAATACAAAGAAACAGTGGTAAAATACAACAACACAACTAAGGGGAAAAAAGCTGTATGTAGATGTCAGATATAAATAAAGAGTGAGAAGTTTGAAATCCTGCAGAAGTCTAGGAGGAGAAGGAATTGAATGTTGGAAAAAACTAGAGTTGGAGTGGGGATTAATGGTCCCAAAGCATCAGTAAACATGCTTTGGGACCATATCTGATGAAGAGCAGTGACTGAAGTCCCTGAAAAGTCAGGAACTCAACGTGAGGTCATTATAAGTATACCAACCAGCCGGAGGAAGCAATACGGAAGTTGAAAGGGAGCAATCTCTCAAGTAAAATCCCAGGCTTGTGCTATGCATAATTATGAAGTTAGGAATCACCAAGCCAGTAAAGAACCAGAAAAATTGACTTTCAGGTTTCTGAGTTACTTGGAATACCTGGAAAAAGTAAACTAACATCATTACAGAACAGTTTTATAGTTCGGTACACATACAATTTCTCTGTCCTTTTTATTTACTTACTTATATCTCGCTAAGTTGCTGAGGCTGGCCTTGAATTACTTATCCTCTTGCCTCAGCCTTCTCAGTCACTGGGATTGCAGGCATGCACCTGGGTCTGTTTGGACTCTATAATATTTTGATGCTTAAAAAGATACAAAGAGAAGCGTGAAATATCAGAAAAATTGGGAGCTGTGTCTTGAAATTTAGAAGGATTTGTTTGATGTACATAGATGTTCCATTGTTTGGGGCATAGATATTTACAATCCTTAAGTCTTGCTGATGTATAATTCCCTTTAGTGAAATGTCCTTCTTTGTCCCTTCTGATTAACTTTGGCTTGAAGTTCACTTTTTGTGATATGAGGATGGAAACCCCTGCTTTTTTAAACTATCCATATGAGAGATATGTTTTCTCCCATTCTTTCACCTTCAGTCTTTGGGTATCTTTGTCTATGAGGTACATCTCTTAGAGACAGAATTTCATTGGATCTTGTGTTTTAATCCAATCTGCCAGTCTGTCTGTTGATTGATCAGTTTAGGCCACTAACATTTAAGGTTATTATTGAGATAAGATTTGTATTCCTGGACATTTTGGTTTATTTCTGGTTTTTAATTTGATTTAGTTTAATATTGTCATACTACCAAAAGCATTATACAAATTTAATGCAATTCCTATTAAAATCCCAGTGACATTCTTCTTAGAACTAGAAAAAGCAATCATGAAATTCATTTGGAAAAGTGAGAGACACAGAATAGCCAAAGCAATTCTTAGCAAGAAAAGAGAAGCAGGAGGCATCACAATACCAGAACTTAAACTATACTACAGAGCTACAGTAATAAAAACAGCATGATATTGGTACCAAAATAGACACATAGACCAATGGTACAGAATAGAAGACAGAGACAAACCCACATAAATACAGCTATCTCATACTAAACAAAAACACCAAAAGCATTCACTGGAGAACAGATGGCCTATTCAACAAATGGTGCTGGGAAAAATGGAAAGCCACATGTAACAAAATGAAATTAAACCTTTCTCTCTCACCCTGCACAAAACTCAACTTGAAGTGAATCAAAGACTTAGGCCTAGATAGAGACCCTGCACCTAGGAGAAGAAAAAGTAGGCCCAAATCTTCACCATGTTGGCCTAGGATCTGAGTTCTTTAACAAGAACCCTAAAGTCCAAGAAGTTAAATCAAGAATCAATAAATGGGATGGATTCAAACTAAAAAGCTTCTTCTAAGCAAAATAATCAATAACATGAAAAGAGAACCTATGTATTGGGAAAAAATCTTTACCACATGCATCTCAGATAAAGCATTAATTTTTAGGATATATAAAGAACTCAGAAAACTTAATACCAAAAAAAAAGAAATAGACTAAGGAACTGAGCAGACACTTTACAGAAGAAGATAATCAATCAATAAATATATGAGAAAATGTTCAATATCTCTAGCAATTACAGAAATGCAAATCAAAACTACTCTAAGATTTCATCTCACTCAGAATGGTAATTATCACACCAACTCAGGAGGTCCCTAGCACGCACAAGGCAGCATAGGCTTGTAAAGGCTCCAATGGCAGCAAGGTTCCTGCAAAATCGCTGGCAACCCACAAACTTCACACCAGAGCAACTCGGAGTCTTGAGAGACGCATTCCAGAAGAACAGGTGACCAAATTGGGAGACCATACAGGAGCTTGCCTCCCTGCTGAACCTGGAGGATATCAAGACGTGGTTTAAAACCCAGCGCGTTAGATGGAAGAAGCAGCAGCAACAAAGGCAGACAAGTCCCTCCCCAGGACCCTCCAACCCCAGCACCCAAGTGAAGGAGGAGGAGTCCCGCTTGCCAGTGACCCCTGCCAATGCTGACTCACAGAGGTCTGAAAGCTTATGTAACCAGGACTATGGGCCACGTGAGCCTTCGAGTGATGGGCAGCTTGGAGGGGCTGGTGTCCCTGTGCTGAATTCCTCCAGGGGGTCTCCACCTTGACATTGATCACATTCCTGGGGACATGGGATCCTCTTTGGGCCAAACTTCCCTATGACATAGACCAAATGATAACACTGTATCATTTACCTGAAGAAGAGGATCCCAGCCCAGAGGGGTACCTCTTCCCAGGGTGCCTTGGTTGAGGGGCTGTGGCCTGGAGGTATCCTCAGGGTGACTGGACACTCACAGTCCCCAGCATAGGTCAGTGATCCAAATGGACGGAGGTGGAAAAGCAACACCCAGTGGGAAAGAGAGAACCAGGGTTCCCAGGGAGAGGAGGAAAACAATGGGCTCTGGACTGTCACCATTTCCCAGCAACAGTGGCTCATGGGTTCTTAGCTTTTGAAGCTGGGGGACAAAGAGACAGTCAATATAGATAGTGAATACTGGGTCCAGTGGAGGACATGGGGGCTGTTGGCACTGAAAATCGAATGCTGCCCTTTCCCCCTCTTACCTCCCAGGCCCTGCCCCCTGCTCCTGCCTCAACCTGTTGCTAAGGTCACCTGCCCCAGAACGTGTTCCTCCCTGCAGGGAGCTGACAGCAGCTCCTTAAGGCCTCCTAATGGTTACCTTGCTCCCTGGATCCTTTGGCCCTCACCCTGTGGCCCATCCTGGTCACTGGTCACTGTGACCAGGGGGGAAGAGCCCAGGAGGTCACAGGACATCCAGAGGTGTAAAGGGGCAGGACGCTCCACCTCTCTGGGTGCCAGCTCTGGGCCCCCTGTCTGTGGGGGAGTCTGGGTTACCATTCTGGAAAGAACTCACTCTCTGCGCTTGCCTCGGCCTTTCCCCGCGTTCAGACTCCACAGTCTGGGAAAAGCAGCGTCTCACTCACGGAGTCACCCCCGCCAGCCTGGCAGGTGCGTCCTGCTGGGGTTTGGGTCTCAGTGAATCTGCAAAACTCAGACCTGGACTCTGACCAGGGGCCATTTCCTTTCTGGAAAGTGTGACGCTCCAATGCTTAATAAAGACAGTCTTGCCCAACCCTTAAAAAAAAAAAAAAAAAAAGAATGGTAATTATCAAGAATACAAGCAACGATAAATGTTGGTGAGGATATGAGGGAAAAGGTACACTTACACATTGCTGGTGGGAATGCAAGTTGGTGCAACCAAAATGGAAAGCAGTATGGAGGTTCCTCAGAACACTTGGAATGGAACCACCATTTGACCCAGCCATCCCACTCCTCAGTTTATACCCAAAGGACTTAAAATCAGCATATTACTGTGATGTAGCCATATCAATTTTTATATCTGCTCAAATCCCAATAGCTAAACTAAGGAACCAACCTAGGTGCCCTTCAGCAGATGAATGGATAAGGAAAATGTGGTAAATATGCACAATGGAATACTACTCAGCTTTAAAGAATGAAATTATGGCATTTGCTGATAAATGGATGGAGTTGGAGAATATCATGCTACTCAAAATAAGCCAAACCCAAAAAGCCAAAGGTCAAGTGTTTTCTCTGGTATGTGGATGCTAATTCACAATAAAGGGGGTTACTAGGGAAGAATAGAGTTACTTTAGATTAGGTAGAGTGAAGGAAAGGAAAGGGGCTTCAGGGTAAGAAGGATAGAGTGAAACAGGCATTATTACATCATATATACCTCATATATATATATGACTGCAGAACTGATGTGATCCTACAATATGTACAATCAGAAAAGTAAGAAATTATACTCTATTTATGTATGATTGTATCAAAATTCATAAATGCATTCTACTCCTGTATAATTAGAACAAATCAAAAAATTAAAATATAAAAAAATTAGAATTATTAGATAACAGTACCAACTTTGAAGAATTCCAGCATTTCATGGTTTATAGCTTAAAATCATAGTTTAAAATGATTAGTAAAAATAAAATAAAATAAAATGATTAGTATACTCAGGGAAGAAATCACAATAAAAATTATTTAAAAACTGGGTTTCATTTCTTTTCAAATAAGATTTCATTTCTTAAAAATAATTTTTAGAAAATTTTGTAGTATATTTGTGGTATATTACAAATATGTCAGCTATATATTTTATATTTTAAAATTAAAACCAAGTATTCAAGCAAGTTTGGGAATTTTGGTAGATTTTTGGCATTTTACAATTATGGCTGTTAAAATCTCTCTAAGGATTGTAGGACAAGGGCTACATTAGTTAATTTAGTTAAACAAATATATTATAAATGTATCAACTATATATTAATAATTATAAAAATAGCTGAAATAAAGAATTTTTTTATAGCAACCTTGCGATCATGGGAAATTTTAAAATTTTAATTCATTTATAAGTATATTAACAGGTAAGGCTGATGGGTTATTGTCAGGATACTTTCTATAGAAATGCTGTAATTGATACAAGAGTTCAAAAAGAGAAGAATCATGCCAAATTCTTCCACAGAACTTATTCACTTGTTTTCTTTGCTATTTAGAATTGGTTGGTCACATTTAACAGAACGGGACAACAGTTTTACAGATGGTCCTCCGCTTACAGTGGGATCACATCCTCTACATAAGTTGAAAATACAGTAAAATCAAAACTGCATTTAATATACTTAATATACCAAACATCGTAGCTTAGCCACATAATACATTGTAGAGTGTTGTTTGTCTACCCTCATGCATGCATGGCTGACTGCAGCTTTGGCTTACTGTCATTGCTAAGCATCACTAGCTCAAGAAAATATCAAAATTCAAAGTAAAATTTTTATTGAATTCATATGACCTCACCATTGCGGTGTCAAAATTTAAGTGAAACCATCATTCAGGGACTGTGTTTTAAAAGTGGGTATTTATGACACTTCAGAATTATACAATTTGCACATTTTAAAATTTATTTTGAAAACATTCAAGGTCAACTTAGAAATATATTCTTTTGAGGTGGGTGCCTGAGCAAACAAGCAAAGGTCATTCTAGATAGGGCATCCTTGAAGTCATGTTGGCTGTGACACATTTCACATAGAAGGGATAGTAAGATCTGTTCCTAAATAATTTCAAACTATGGTTAAATATTTTTTAAGTACTGTGGGAGAAATATGTGTAGTTTCACATAAACTAAATAAATAAGGAAGAAGAAATGAACTCCTTGATGACACCCTATGTGTAAAAAGGCTCTCAATAACTTTACCAAAAAGCTAGCTTTTTTTCCTTAAAATGTTCATTATTATAAATGTTCATCATAATGGGTCAATGTCTATTGTATGAAGGGTCAGAGAACCAAAGAAAAGCTGAGGCATGTAGAAGATTCAAGGCTAGGGCAACACTTTATGACTCACAGACATATGACCAGTTCAGGACTGGATCCTTGACAGTTCTTGACCTCCATTGGCTATTATAGTCATGAGGGCTGGGTCAGTCTCTTTGTGTGAACTGTAAACCACTTGAGAATTCAAGGACTAAATTCTGTTGATCTTTACATTCCCTGTGCCTAGGACAATATCAAATGCTTAAGTAGGTGTCCAATAAAAATATGTTGACTGAAGGATAAATAAATGAAAAGTCTCAAGTCTTACAATTTATACTCATTAATATTAAAGGCATAATATTCAGCTGTAAGCGCACCAACTACCTAGAATTAAACTGATTATAAAACAATGTAGGGTTGTGAACTGCAGCATTTTAGATCATTATCTCTGAATTTCACTGAGAAGTGTTATGCTTGTCCCATGAGACTCTTGGCTTCAGAAAATAGTGCAAATCACTTACTTACACAGTTTGAGATTACAGTTAAGTGGACATACAAGAATAGCCCCCGTCTTATAACTCCTAGAGGGATTTTAACAGACGTAATTGTAAAATGCCAAAAATCTATCAAAATGGTCAAAATTGATAGAATACTTTGTTTTGATTTCATATTCTAAATGGACATGTAATTGTTATAAGCTTCAAAAGAGAATGGAGGTTAAGTATGTGGAAAAACAAAAGATCTGCTAAGGGGAGTATTAGCATATAATTATGGGATGCATTATGAACACTGATTTAATGAACTTTTATAAACACTAAATAGGGAAGCCATATGGGGAATATGGCTTCACAAACTCCCACAGGCAATACCTTGCATGGTGATAAGATCATCCCATCGCCTCAGAGTCTCCAGTCTTCTAGCAACTTCTCATACCAAAACCTCTATTTGCCCCCTGGCTCTGTCACTTTCTAGCTCTGAGAACTATAGCCAAACTCTTTATCATTCTGAGCTTTGAATTTCACATCTAATAAAAAACTAATAAAACTAATACTTTTAAACTCAGCACTCTTGCAAACCTCAAAGGAGATAATACGTAGGAAAGTGAGTTGTACACGAAATTGGTATGTAAAGTAATGGAATTATTCACTCATTTTTGAAATAAATAGCAAAACATTAAAAGTAATTATTGTTAATATACTTGGTCATCTTTTCCCAATTTAACCTATGAGATTAGGAACACTGATGCAAAGTTTTTATCTGTATCTCAACACCAAGAATATTACATTGCACATTAAGTGAATGAAGGAATGAATGAATTCATTTAACTTAATATAAAATTACATCTGATATTGGAAAAAAATATGCCTCCATTCCATTTCTTGTTTAATATATTTGACTATAGCTTAAAGAAATTAACATAAATATACTGTCGATCATGCTAAAACATGATGTTATTTTAGCCTCATGAAGCCAAATTCTAATTTATTTCTAAAAAGTACATGTTCTTTTAAATCTGAAGTTACAGATTTATTATACTCAAGTAAAGAGCTGATAATCAGTCATACTGTAGACATTTAATCCCATATTTGCATAAGTTTTCAAAAAGCTTTTACATTGATCATTTCCTTAATTTTCATATCCACCTCCAGTGAAGTCATAAAAAATCATTAAAATGCTCATTGCTCAGGCATGAGAGAGGGGACACAGGACTTGCCTAACTAGAAACAGGCATCAGTTAACTTACTTCAACTTTGAAGAGTCTGTATCTATTCACCTTTGAAAAGTCCTGACTTCTACTTACACTTTTCTTCGATTTGTGGAGAAATTTGGTCCATTTATTTCTTAATAGTCTTAAATAAAATGCTTCTTAGCCAATATGCAATCTTGGAGTGGTTGCTCCAATCATAACTTTCCCTGATAACCTTTAAGCAATAAAGAAACCATGCATGGAACTTCTGTGAAATCTATTCTTCTCTCCTTCCCTCCTTCTCTTCTCTCCTTCCCTCCCTCCCTTCCTTCCTTCCTTTCTTCTATCTCTTTCTTTCTCTTTTGCATTGGGGATTAAAGAAGTTGGGGAGACTGATCTTGAACTTGCCATCCTCTTGTCTTAGCCTCCCAAGTAGCTGGGATTACGGGTGTGCCTCACCTGGCCTTCTGGAGGAACTTGAATGGAGAGGAATCTATTAGAGGTTTTCAGAGGAAAAAAATAAAAACAGTACACAATAAATAGGTAAAGTTTAAGGACAGAGATTAAAATTCACCTTCATAAAATTAATACAACTGGTTCTTAGGTTTACAAAGCACTGTCTCCCCTAATCCTTTTTTTTTTTTTTTTTTTTTTTAACATTGATCTGGCTACTTTCATAGTTTTTTCTCATACTCTGGAATATCCTGAGTTTCTCATCTCAATGGAAGGATGGTTTAAAGTGCTCTCCAACTTATTTTACATTTTAGTTATTCTCTTGATTCAGAGTTCACATGGAATATCTCTCCAGATAAGAATGGTTCTTCCCAGACAACTGGGTTCAAATTCCAACTTAATTCTGTTTGAGCTGTGTAACTTGAATAAGTCATGTGAACTTTCTGTGCCTCAATTTCCTGAACTATAAAAAGACGATAACATTAACACACACAGACACCCCTCATAGGTTGTTTAAATAATTAATTGGTTAAAGTATTATAACAGTGCTTGGCACATGGCAAGTGCTACTTAAGTGTTAATTATGATAATGATTATTTTCATTATCCTTATTATCTTCAAATTGTTTTAGTCAGCTTTCACTGCTCTAACTAAAAGACCCAACCAGAACAACTGTAGAGAAGGAAAAGTTTATTTGGAGGCTCATAGTTTCAGAGATCTTAGTCCATAGGCAGACGGCTCCATATCTCGAGGGCTGAGGTAGAGCTGACCATCATGACATAAGAGTGTGGTGAAGGGAAGGAAGCAGCTCACATGATGCAGAAAAAGAGATTCCACTTGCCAGATACAATATATATACCCCAAAGGCACACCCCACCCTCCTCCTCCAGTCACACCCTACCTGCCTTTATTTACCACTCAGTTAATCCCATCAAGGGGCTCATTCACTGATTGGTTTAAGGCTCTCATAACCCAAACATTTCACCTCTAGCTCACTTGGCATTGTCTCACACATGAGCTTTTGGGGACACATCACATTCAAACCTTAACAAAGCTACTATTAGAATTGTCATAATTTTTTTATAAAAAGAAGGGCTTGCTGGTGGTTTAGCTTAGGGGTAATATGTGCTTAGTATGCATTAAGCCCTGGGTTCAAACCCAGCACCAAAGTAAATAAATAATAAAAAATAAATAAGGGCAAAGTCCCCAGTAGTCCTCATAGTTTTTCAGACAGGAAACAAATTTTGTAATTTTTCTTAAGACTACTTTGTGCAAGGGTAGTGAGAGGAGAGCAAAGACTTTGTAAATTAGTTGGTTGTTTTCCTGAAATACCACCAACCTCCTGTGCAAGTTAGAGAGGGGTTCACTTCATAAACAAGTTCAGGACTTTTTTCAGCTCACTATCATCTTAGGGTTGTTCTCTGATCTGGGTTTCAAAATCATATGAGTGAATCAAGGGACCCAGATAATTGAGTCAGTAACTTAGGTCTAACAGTATCATATTTTTTGTTGTACCAGTATTTTTCAGCACTCTTATCTCTCTCCATTTATATAAGAAACCAAAAATAATTTTTAAAAAACAGAGAAATGGAAAGGAATCATGTCCAGGTATTCAAATGTACCAGTGGTATTTTAATCCAGAGTAAATGAACGTAGATTAATTATTTGTTCAGAAGTTGCACACTCATGTTCCACTGGATGGTTTATTGAGTTGCTCTTTAAAAGGCTCATTCTTTCATATGCAGAGGGTAGAGCAAAATAAGGGGGAAAGGTTGTGGGAATCAGATATCATAAAGATATAGGGAAGATCAGTGGAGTACAAGGAGGAGATTGAAACAGAAGGAAGAGGGATGGAAAAGAGGAAGGAAATAAGAAAAATTTAACAAAATCACACTGTATGCATGTATAAAATAAATACCACCTTTATGTATATGTATAAAGCATCAATCAATAATTACTGAGTGAAAGGAAGATTAGTAGAGTAGAGGAAGCAGAATAATGGGTAAGGAGGAGAGGAGGGAAAGCAGGGTGTAGGAGGTGAATCAGGGACTGAAATGGAATAAATCAAATTCCATGCATACAGGAGGTTTTCAAAATGAACCCAACTATTATGTATAACTATAATGTTCTAATAAAAATAAACAAAATGAATGAACTAATTAAAAGGTGTAAACTGTTGCTTTGCTTGATAAACTTAAAGAACAGACAGAAAAATTATATACTTTGACCAGTATTATGAGAGATTTACTTGAAAGTTAATATTTAAAACATTTTTATTGAAGCAGTAATTCAGAAATGTCATGGTAATAGGTAAAGTACAGTATTTCTCTATTCTTCTACTGTTGTGCCCAAAGGCTCGAGACCCCACAAGGACCACCAGAGACCACGATCAATGCAAGCAGCAAAGAGTCATTTATTAGCAAGTTCGAACCTGGTCCTCTGCGTCCTTAACCAGTGACGCTAAGAGAAGCCCCCAGCCCTCGTCAGCAGGGTTTTTATAATGAAAGGCAAGCAGTTTTACAGTGTTCTTTTAATTGGTTAACATTTGAACAGCTAAACATTAGTCCTCCTCTGGTTGGGTCCGGCCAATCTATTTGATTCTCATTGGGTCCTGCCAGAACTGAACGGTCCTAGTGGAAGAAGGGAGGAAGGAAGGGGTGAACTATGCAGGAGATGAGTCAGGGCTAAGCCCCGCTCCTGTCCTTGACGGATAAGGTCTCCAGGCAACCGCACATTCCTCGGACAAATATCTCTTAACAACCTTGGTAAGCACAGGGGCCCAGTAGTCCTGTTTGTCCTTGAGACAGTTAGCAACACAGATACCACCCTGCTCTCAACACTACCTTTGAAAAACAATATGGTATTGGTTTTAAAAATCTAAATACTATAAGCACAAGAGGTAATAACTCTACTGATGAAAGGATGAAGTCAGGGGTTGTTATAGATTACTAGCAGAGACTCTGAGCTTGTACATATTGTTGTTATTACAGAAAAACATCCTTTTTAATCATTGCTCTCCAACTAAGGGACTAAGACTAAGGGACTAAGACACAAACACATACAGTTGATTCTTGTTATTTGTGGTAATACTGTTCTGCAAAGTTGCCTTGAATACCAAGTTAGAATACTAAACCACTGATCCCAAAAGAAGCATAGGATTGTGTTTCTGCAAGCCTTGGATCAAACCATTTTTATCGTTTGGATGAACACATGACCTTGTTTTCTATGTATTTCTGCTAGGGACACCATATTCAATAAATGTTGATTCACTACTACTAAATAGCACTGAACAAAGCTAAATACCTCAGCAAAGCTTAGCTAACATGCATTTTTGTAAGGCATGTCACAGCCTTCTCACACTTAGAAACACTAGAGGGAACACTTCAACACTATTCTTGGGACCATTTTAAATAGCAATAGCACAAACAAGAACACAATAGCAACAAAAAGAACACAAATGCAAAAAATGTATCAATAAGTGTACCCAAAAAGGATGTTTATGTGTAGCATGAGAGTTGAAAACAGGTAGCAGCACAGGCTCTCAGGCATTTACCAGCAAATGTACCAGCAGAGGGTAGCAACTAGGTTCTGAGTATTACAGCCATGTCCTTAAAGGACTGTTGCAGCTGCTGGTTGATGGATATAAAAGAAAACCCAGGATTATCAGTATTGCTCTCCAGGTCCACTTCATCCATATAGCAACCTGCAAACAAGTGAGCAAACCCCAAAGGAAACCAGAAATAAGACAGGAGTCCAAAAAAAGTAATAGATACTGTTTTTGGAGGATCTGAATCCTAATAGAATCATTTCAACAAATTGGACTTAAAAAGAAAACCATGCTAAGAGTTTTTAATTTTCCAAGATACCAGTTTTCTCTGCATGCCTTTCAGTATCTAAATAATTGTGATAAAAATGGTTTCCAAACAAAATATGATACTATAATCAATTTAAAAAACTATAACAGTTTACAATTCTTTTCATTAAAAAAATCAGGAAGATTGGAGGGAGTGAAGATATGCTAGTTTCTTTATCATTTATTCCAGGAAGCATTAGGCAGTGTTTTATTTCTGAGATTAAATTTCAGAGATAAATATTTAAGCATGTATCTAAAGATAAAAGAATGGCTACTAATGGGACGACAAGAAGCTTTATCACTTCTCAATTGCTAAAGTAGTATTTAAAGAAAAGTCACTCATGTTAAAAAAAGAAGTAGAAAATAAAAGATCAATGAGAGACAAAGAAATGAGAAAAGAATGTCAAGCATAACTGTTAGTAGAATGAAGGTGTATTAAAAGAACAAGTATCATTGGGTTACATCATAAATAAAATCTTAGAATATCTGTCTGAAATGAAGATGAGTGAAACAAACCAACTCTGTAAAAATAAGTGGAAGGAAAAGATAAACCAGGCAAATACAAGTATAAATTGAAATTAGCAGTTAGAATATTGTATGAAATGGAAAGTAACCTTAGGAGAAGAGTGTTAAATGGAAAAGTATTGAATTAGTGAAGGGAAAGTCCATAGAAACCTTTTACATTAGACAGGCACAGTGGCACATGCCTATACTTCCAGCAACTCAGGAGACTGTGGCAGGAGGTTGCAAGTTCAAGATCTTAGCAAACTAGTGAGGCCTGTCTTAAAATAATGGGTAAAGAAAATGTGGTAAACAGAATAGTATGCAGTCTTTTAAGAAAAGAAGGAAATCCTCTCATTTGCAACAATGTGGATGAACATGGAGGTCATTATGTTTAGTGAAGTAAGCCAGATAAAAAAGACAAATAGCACATTTTCTCACACAGTACCTAAAATGTTGCTGTCATAGAAGCAGAGAGTAGAATGAAGCCTAAGAGCAGCTGACAGCTAGAGTCAGGAACTAAGGAAATGTTGGTTACTGGGTACAAATTTTTATTTAGAAGGAATAAATTCTGGAGACCTACAGCCTGGTGACACTACTTACCAAGTATACTTGAAATTGCTTGGAGAGTAGATTTAAAATATTCTCATCATAAAAAAAGGATAGGGATATGAAGTGATAGTAATATGTTGATTAGTCTAATTTAGCCATTCCACAATGTATGTACATATAAAAACATTACTTTTGTCTATTTAAAGACTAAATGAAAAATTTAAAAAATTTCCCTTGAAGTGCCTATTCTCTTTTAGTTACCTACCAGATTTAACCTTTTATATTGGCAATAAAATTCAAATTCAAAAGATCTAGTCCAAGGAAGAAAAAAAATGTCAAGTGCTGCCCCTTGCTCTCCTCCTTTCCTGTTCTCCAACCCAGAAAGATTTGAAGTCTGTCAGTAGATCCTGATGGAGAATAGGAGGACATGTGGAGAAACAAGCCACCCACACTTCTCTCACCCACAAACTGGGGTACAGAGGAAGTCCTCAACTTTAAACCAAGCTTGGACATTTGTTCAGAGTTCATGACTTGAAATGGACATTATTAATAAATTGGTACTCTTCAAACTATCAAGCATCAGAAGCAGGATTGTAGAAACTGCCTGAGTTTTACATTCAAAAACAAGAGATTTTAGCTCACAAAGTCAACATTAATAGATTTTTTTTGTTTTACTATAATTATACATAATAGGAGTTATTGTGCCATATTTGTACATGCACAGAGCATCATTTGATCAATCTCACTCCCCATTATCTCCCCTTTCCCTTCCCTCCTCCTTTCTTCTGATCCTCTACTGGTGGTCCATCTGTTATTTTTAATATAGAAGGAATATATATAATTTGGTTAAGTATAATTAACTTATATATTAATTATGCATATAATTAATAAAATTAATTATGTATTAGTTATAATTAATATAATTTCATATATATAATTTAATATAATTTCATACCTCACTTCAGTTAGAACAGTGATCATCAAGAATACAAATAATAATAAATACCGGTGAGGATTTTTGAAAAATGTATATTCATACATTGTTGGTGGGACTGCAAATTAGTCCAAGTACTTTGGAAATAAGTATGGGGATGCCTCAAAAGATTAGAAATGAAACCACCATATAACCAGCTATTTTACTCCTTGGTATTTATCCAAAAGAACTAAAATCAGCATACTACAGTGATATGTGCATACCAATATTTCCAGTAGCATAATCCATAATAGCCAAGTTATGGAACCAACCTAGGTGCCTATCAACAGACAAATGATTAAAAGACATACATATTTTTAAACTGAGTTGGGTTATAAGTTGGGAAATTTCCAAGTACTTATTTGGCATTTGTATTTCTAATCTTCATGAATTATATATTTATGCTTGGTGATCTGTGTGGTGTGATTCTAGACACTTTTGTCAAGGACACAAGTGTTCTACCTCATAGAGACTTAGGAAACGAAAGGAAAAACTAATTCCATCATTTATTTTCTATTCCACTCCTTATTAGATACATGATTCAGAAGCTTTAGCTTTTCCATCTAAATTCTAAGTTGCATTAGGGCCAAATTCTATGCCTTTACCATACAGCTCTTTTAGCCAGAGTAGCACTTCAAGCCTTCTCAAACTTTCACTCTGTGGCAGAACTTCCATCGCAATTACTTGTTAGTTTAACCTCAGTAAGTCCTCCAAATTATCTCCTTATGGTGTCCTAAAAAATTACTTCAGGAAGATATATTTAAGCTTGGAATTGAAATGAAGTCCTCAATAATATAAATCATTCTAAGTAACCCAGAAAGAATCTTTTTAGTTGATATTTTCAATATTTTGACAGAGCAGAAATATTCTAATAGTTATTTTTTAGAAAGACTCATTCTTTATATCTGGGCCTACGTCCACACAGAACACCACATGGAATACTTTCATTGCCTTAATAAGTGGGAATCACCACAAAAATACTGTCCTGAGTCTTAGTTTTGTTTTGTATAAGTATTCTCACTTTTTCTGTCTTTGGTGACTTGGGAAATCTCCTGGAATTGAGACCCTCTTTCATCTACTTAGATCTTCACCTTGTCCAGATCTGCCCAATGTTGGCATTCTCTACGGACAAAGTACTGTCTGTACTTCTCATTATACTGAAACTGAGTCTGCACTCGATTGTTGAGGTTTGCTTTCCAGGCATGACCAGATTTGCTCCTCCTTCAGAAGTATCCAGATTATTATTTACTCCGCTAACCTAGACTTCAATCTTTCCCTTTCTTCATCTTTATCAAAGAATCCTGCTGGACACTTAGAAAGAGTTTATATCACTTGATTTAATTTGACTTCTAAATAGCTCCTGAAAATATCCTATTCACTCACTTATTCAACAGATCTGTATGAAACCTTTACTCTGTGCCTGATAATGGCTGTCCATACTTTAATTTTGTTTCCTAGAGAATTTTTTAAATTGCATTATAGGAAACATTAATAAAGTTATGCAACTTTGTTGTGAGCAGTCATTTGGAAATAACTTATACCACTTCTGCTATAACTTATTAGTTTACCTAATGAAGTTAGAAATATGTTTACCAAAAGGGGACTGATTTTGAAAACAAAGCTTGAATGACCAGAACCAATAAAGCAGGAAAAAGCTGAGGCAGAATGAGACTTAGAAGAGGTCTGGTTGATGAAGGGCTTAGCTGGGCTTGAAGTTTGATTAAAAGTAATTCTATAGGAAGTTGAAATTGTTTAATTAGAAATTATTAAGGAGATTTGATCTATTTTCTAATGAAAAGCCACCCTCAGGGGTATTGCACATATACTATAATTTCTTTTAACTGCTGCTGAGAATATCCAAGTTATTTTATTAAAGTCACAGTGGCTTCTACAGAAAGAGTTCCTCTGTAAGTTTAAATTATGATGAATTAACACATCATGTTCCTTTTGGTTTTGAAAATTTAACTTTTGAAAATTCTGACATTAGTAAAAAAGAAATACAATTACCATGAAACATGATGAATGATGTGTTCTAAAATCATGCACTGGATTTTTAGCATTTGTAGCAATGTTCACATGTTCAATAGTTGCCTTGACCTTCACACAGGAAATCTTACAGGACGACATTGAGTAAATAGCATCCATATTTGCAGTGGTTTCAGATTTTATGTGTAACATTTTTCTTCAGTGATAACAACTGGACTTCCTTTATCCAAAACTAAGGCTAATACAGCTTTTTGCCAAGGTGGTATTTATCAGGCATTCTGCAGAGCTGGCCTTATGGAAAGTAATATTGGACAGGCCTCCCCCAGTGCATTTATTCAGAATCTAGTGTAATATAAGCTTGGATTTCATGAGACTCAAATATCATACTTAATGGAAAAATTGACAAAGAAAATGCTGGAAATTGGGACTCTACCAGAGGACTACAATGTCTTGATATTATAAGGAGAGTCACCAGAATACCCTAAAATAAGTGAAGAACTTTGCTTGAGGCAATGCTGCTGCCACCATCCTCTCTTCCTTCTGTCACTTATTCTATAAATCTGCTGCCAGAATGGAGTTTACATGGCAGCCCAGGAGACTGAGTCCTCAGGAGCCTGGAGTGAAGTGGTTGCTTATTTTTGGTAGGTAATGTTCTACTTTCCTTCCCTTAGCAACGAAACAATTGAATAATGTGGAATGAAGCAACGGAAGTGCCAAGAAGCCTTGAGTTGTGTGGGGTTGTGTGGAAGGCAGAGCCGTTGCCTTCCATTGAGTTTCAGTCTCGTGTCTGCCTTGCAAAACAAAAAGAATATGAAGAAGTCATCTTCAGTTTACACTAACAGAGCTTGCAGTTGACAGTAGAATCTGGAAACAACTGAATGTGTCCATAATGATTCCCTCTTCATACAGTTTTTTCTGAAATGGTTTTGTTTGTGTGTCTAGATTTTTTTAAGTTCATTTGACGTTGCTTTTCAGTTTTTTCCCCCCTTCCTTGTTGAGGATAACATTATGACACAATAAAAATAAGGGAATGGTTCCCAGGTTTCTTAACATGTCTCTTCAATTATGGCATCATAAATCACACTGAATTTCAGTAGTGTTCTTTATTTGTTTATTTTGTCTAGAACAAGATAAGAGAAAATTATAACTTGGGGAAAAAGTGACGTGTATGAAATTTTAATGCTATATTTTTATTTGTAGTTCCTCAGTGTTAATAAGCAGCCAAAATATAACTATTTTGTTTGTGTGGTTGTTTGTTTGTCTTTCAGCTGTTTACCTCTGCAAGCGAACAATGCAAAATAAAGCAAGACTAGAACTAGCAGATTATGAAGCTGTAAGTACTAAGGATGTTCTGTCAAAAAACAAAAAAGTCATAAAATGAACAGGAACAAGACCTATGATCATTTCTGAGCACTCCGATAACTTTCTACATTCATGGATCTTAAGGATCAGATTTCTGCTGTTTATAAATCCGTTTGCTTGCTTTCTGTCTTCATGCACATTAAGGACAGTGAAATTTGAAATACCCAAATTCAGTGTAGATGAGAGAAACATATCATATTTTCTAAAACTGAATTACTGTAACTATTTCAAATAAATGCTAAAATGAGAATTAAAGACCATTTATACTGGGAACATGTGTTTTTGCAAAAAAAAAGAAAAGATTGTTCATTATCAGCAGATAAAATTAACCTGATATGATTTATTCAAATTTTGCTGTATTGCAATATATGGATTTCAAAGCTTTGTGTAGAAATAAGTACTGGGCTGCCAAAGATCTACTTTTATTGTCAGTATAAGAATAAACTGAATCCATGGTAGGAATGCATTGTTTTCCTGTTCCTCCATAAAATGAACACTGAAAAATCTAGTGGATTCATCTGGAACACTTTGCTCATACAAGGTAATTTCATTATTTTGCAGACATATATTGTATTTATAGTTTTATTATCTAAAGTCAGTCATTCTCAAAAATTAATTTATTATTTTTTCTATTTTCTCTAAGACAATATGAGGATTAGCTGATTTGATGAGCATGACCTGTCATTCAGAATCAGAGTACATAGAGAAATTCTATATTTGTTTTTTTCACAAACACATATGATAAATAAACTGGGAAGAGTAGTGCAGGTGAGCAGCAAATCATCTTCACCTCTGGGATATTTTTCAGGAGAGCCTGGCCCGGTTGCAGAGAGCCTTTGCCCGGAAGTGGGAGTTCGTATTTATGCAAGCAGAAGCATAAGCAAAGTGAGTCCTTGTGAGTCTTTTGGAAAATTTGTTCCAGTTGTGACCTTTTGTCCAGAGGGGGCACTACACTTAATACTACTTATTCTTCATTGTTTCAATGTTGGCAGAGTGGACAAGAAGAGAGACAAAATTGAAAGGAAGATTCTCGATAGCCAAGAAAGAGCATTCTGGGATGTCCACAGACCTGTGGTAAGCAAACAGCAAGGTTCTCACAAATCTACATCCTAACTTTTGACAAGTCAGGGGTGCCCTGAGAAACCAAGGAAAAAACTGGGGCACCCCCATCATATGTCCCACAGTATCTGGATGAATTAGTTAAGGAAACATGGCACTTTGGTAAGATGACCAGATGCAATATTTTAATATTTAATTTCTAAAACTATGCATTCACACACACCTGCAAGTCTGGTTACTTGAGAGGCTGAGGCAGGAGGATCATAAGTTCAAGGCCAGCCTTGGCAACTTAGAGAACACATCTCAAAAAAAATTTTTTTTAAGGGGCAAGACTAGGTGGGCAGGATGTAGCTCATTAAGAGAGCTCTTGCCCAGCATATGCAAAGTCCTGGAGTCAATCCCCAGCTCCACAGGATCAGGGAATAATGCCTGTTAATATTTCCAAACATGGCATCTCTTTTCCACTCACACTTAACATTTGAGATGCTTCATGCTGCTATAAACACTTGAAGGAAAAAACACTTCAATAAAGCAGTCTTTTTATGACTTACTGCTTACAATTTTTGGCTTTATAGGAAAAGTATAAGTTAAAATGTTATTCCTGCCCTAATTTTTCTTTTTTGAAACATATTAGTAACCTATTATTGACTTTCACAATCTAACATTTTTTATGCCTCAAATTCAAATTAACTGATATTTTAATGATGGAACACTCGATCAGTATACAGTTACCACATAGAGTAACTACTCCCTTAATAATGTTAAACTCTATGCCTCAGAGTAACAAATAATGAATGTCCTTAATAAGTACCAGAGAATTTGTGGAAGGTATTAAACTATGGTTATCAGTATCCATAAGATAGCATGTCTAACCTCATTTATTCTTTTCTATTTTGATGCAGTATCTTTTTCTCCTGAGGATTTAACTTTAGACAAAGCACCAGAAAATAATATTTACCTAAGTACTACTAGACTAAATAACACATTTACGATATGAGTGATAAATCAAGACAGATCATTTAAGGCTATCTTAAAAGTTTTCTCTCCATTACCTTCAGAGTCAGATCAAAATAGAAAGACTATAAAGGTTTGTTTATATAAAGTTAGGTATTTCATCTTCAGATAGAAATGCAATCAGTAAGTTCTATTTTTAATATGCTTTCTTTTGATTTCTCAAGGAGAATTGAGAGTTAACTGGTTTTTCTATTAAAAATTCAACTTGAGTATTATTACACTGAAAAAGGATTGTGAGGTTACACACATACTATTGCAAGGAGATGAAGTAGGACTGTTCTAAGCAACTCCTGGAAACCAGTCAATACATTATGTGCATTATTAATCTATTTTGTGCCCCTGGGATATCTGGTGGTCAATTTATAACCTTGTTTAGTTTACATGATCTGGATCTTCCTGTTATCCCTAAGGACTCACACCAGGCTGGCTCCCCTGCCCTGCTCATATCTGTTCCATGCTCTGAGATGCCCATGGTCTCAGAGCATCAAAGTTGATCCAAATATACTCCCCTACTCCACTGCCTAAAAATCAACTCAAGCCGAACCTGCCCAGAGTTGTTTCCCTTGAAACATGTGAGGTCTGCTCACCTCCACGTTTCCTACTAGCAAAGAGCACACTGTGTTGTCCATGTCCCTGCCACATTCAACTAGAAAGTCAAGCCAGGGAGGGTCTGAAGCATAGCCACGCTAAAAGCATTAGCTCTATCTCCCTTATTCAACTTGAAGATGCTTATGAAGAGCTTTATATCACCTACATGGTGATAAGCTCTGAAAGCCTGAATCAGAGATTTAAAGTTAAACAGATATTCCTATAGCTGAGTTTCTTCTTCATACTCTGTCTTGACTGTGGCACAGTGACCCTTTCAGTCCTATTGAAGTCATCTTGTAAACTTTAACTGTCTTCTGGACAGGATAGGTAAAAACAGGTTTTGCTAACACCAGTTTTTTTAAATATTATTAGGATTCATATTTTTTTAAATTTATTTTTATTATAAACAAATGGAATACATGTTGTTTCTCTGGTTGTACATGAAGTAAAGTCTTACCATTTGTGTAATCATACATTTACATAGGGTAATGGTGTTTGATTCATTCTGTTATTTTTCCTTCCCCCCCACCTCTCCCACCCTTCTTTTCCCTCTATACAGTCCTTCCTTCCTCCATTCTTGCCCCCCTCCCACTCCCCATTATGTGCCATCATCCGCTTATCAGCGAGATCATTTGTCCTTTGGTTTTTTGAGATTGGCTTATCTCACTTAGCAAGATGTTCTCCAATTTCATCCATTTGCCTGAAAATGCCATAATTTTATTATTATTTATGGCTAATATCCCATTGTATATATATACCACAGTTTCTTTATCCATTCATCAATCCGGCTATTGTGAATTGAGCAGCTATGAACATTGATGTGGCTGTATCTCTGTAGTATGCTGATATTAAGTCCTTTGGGTATAGGCCAAGGAGTGGGAGTCAAATGGTGGTTCCATTCCAAGCTTTCTAAGGAATCTCCACACTGTTTTTCAGAGTGGCTGCACTAATTTGCAGCCCCACCAGCAATGTATGAGTGTACCTTTTTCCCCATATCCTCGCCAACACCTATTGCTGCTTGTAGTCTTGATGATCGCCATTCTAATTGGGGTGAGATGGAATCTTAGGGTAGTTTTGATTTGCATTTCTCTTATTACTAGAGATGTTGAACATTTTTCATACATCTGTTGATTACTTGTAGATCTTCTTCTGCGAAGTGTCTGTTCATTTCCTTAGCCCATTTATCTAACAAAAGAGGTGAAAGACCTCTACAATGAGAACTGCAGAACACTAAAGAAAGAAATTAAAGAAAACCTTACAAGATGGAAAGATCTCCCATGTTCTTGGATAGGCAGAATTAATATTGTCAAAATGGCCATATTACCAAAAGTGCTATACAGATTCAATGCAATTCCACTTAAAATCCCAATGACTTACCTTACAGAAATAGAGCAAGCAATCATGAAATTCATCTGGAAGAATAAGAAACCCAGAATAGCTAAAACAATCCTTAGCAGGAATAGTGAAGCAGGAGGTAACGCAATACCAGAACTTCAGCTATACTACAAAGCAATAGTAACAAAAACAGCATGGTATTGGTACCAAAATAGACAGGTAGATCCATGGTACAGAATAGAGGACATGGACAGAAACCCAAATAAACACAATTTTCTCATACTAGACAAAGGGGTCAAAAATATGCAATGGAGAAAAGATAGCTTCTTCAACAAATGGTGCTTGGAAAACTGGAAATCCATATGCAACAGAATGAAACTAAACCCCTATCTCTTACCCTGCACAAAACTCAACTCAAAATGGATCAAGGACCTCGGAATCAGACCAGAGACCCTGCATCTTATAGAAGAAAAAGTAGGTCCAAATCTGCAACATGTCAGCTTAGGAACAGACTTCCTTAACAGGACTACCATAACACAAGAAATAAAAGGAAGAATCAATAACTGGGATAGATTCAAACTAAAAAGCTCTCAGCAAAGGAAACTATCAGCAATGTGAAGAGAGAGCCTACAGAGTGGGAGAAAATTTTTGCCACTCATACTTCAGATAGAGCACTAATTTCCAGAATCTATAAAGAACTCAAAAAACTCTACACCAAGAATACAAATAATCCAATCAACAAATGGGTAAGGAAATGAACCAATTTTTTTTTTTAACTGGAGAAACCTGGAACAATGTGTAGGTAAATTCCAGACAGGATCTTGACTATCCAGAGGTTAAATCTGGCTTGTTCTGGGATCCACTATTGCATACCACCCTCTGTATTACCATCTGGGAGATGGTCCAGTTGTGTCCACTTCCAGGTTTTATCATGTTGGCCAAAGACTAGTAGCCAAGGGGAATGGGGAGAACTGAGGCGGAGTGGAAAGTAGTGGCCTTTGGGGCAAGGCAGATAATTTATTAGCCCTACTTTGCATAATTGTAGAGCAACATGCTGAGAAGCCCCAAGGAATGGGTTCAATCCTCAACATCACAGAAGATATCGAGAAAGATCCATAAGACATACTTACTGTATAACTCAAAAAGAGAATTTCAAAGAATTTTGAAGATTTGGAGAAAGTCTACATTGAAATGTGAATTTCTCTGAATATAAAACTATATGAAAAAAAATCCCAGTTTTAATTTAAAAAAATCAATTACCTAGAGAAACAATTAGGAGAGAATACATGAAATGTTGGTTGTACTTATTGAGAGATATTTGATATCCCATCGGCAACTTAAATTTTCTAATAGGGGCATATGTCACACTTATACCTGAAAAATTATGCATAGTAAAATATTCTTAGACCCTCATCATTGACCACATAATATCTGGAGGAGGTGGGAAGTGCTTCTGCCATGCGTGGAAGTGGTCAGAACGTGCCTGGTGTTTTCCATTCCAGGCACTGCATTTTCAGGGGTAACAAGCAGAAACACTGCCATCTTTGGAGCAGAGTGAGCAAAGTGGCTAGGGAAGCGGGTGGTGATAACATGGATGAGAAGAAGAGAATATGAGAAATTAAGCGTAAGGCAAAGATGTTAGAGACTGTTACTCATCTGTCTTTAAGCACTTGAGCATCTATTATCGGGAAAGGAAGCAGAATTAGCCTGCTTTGCTTTGGAATAAAGGAGGCAGATTTTGTCTGAATGAACTCTTTCATCCTTTCGTTATCCAGTATATCACAGAGCAGGGAGATCTCTGTCTTCTCAGTAGTCCAGGGTGGAGGGATAAAGGTTGTCTCTTGTGGCTGATTACTTGGACCTCTCTCCAAAGATTCAGTGTTTCTCGCTGAGAGCAGAAGAGTGTTACTGACTGGAAGGTCTCAAACTGAAATTTGAGAGCATTGTATTCTAACCAAATTAATGAAAAGAGATGGCACATCATGTTTTTCATCAATTCAAATCTTAAATTTCATTATGTTACAGATTTTGTTTGATATTTAGTAAGCTAGGAATGGAGGGGCCAGATGGAGGGAAAATAATTTGAGGTTTAAATTGTAGTTGCTATATTATCAAGCATGACATTTGCTCCTTGATTGACAGGTTTTTTTTTTCTTGTAACTAAAGTCCATCATTTTGTATGCAAAGTTAATATCTGATATTCTTTTAACCAGTGATGTGGTATTTAGTAAAACCAGGGTACAATTTTCACACGTGTGAAAGTAATCTAAATTCTCTACTGCAGTCAGCCTCAATGATGCGTATATGACCATTCTCTGAAGTAGCTCCAGAAAGGGGATTCTGGATGTGTTCCCACATAAAACATGCCTGAATGGTTTTAGATGTTTCATAATGTCAGTCCTTGAGAGAAACTGAGGCACAAATTGATTAAAAAGCAAAACAAATTATTTGTGTTGGTCTGAGTTGCAACTCACAAGACACAGATTCAAAATTGATTAAAAAGCAAAAACAAATTTTTGTGTTGGTCTGAATTGCAACCCAAAAGACACAGAATCAAGCTTGGCTCTGGGTCTTACACATTTCAAACAAGTTTTAAAAACAAAAACCAGATTAGGAAGAGGAGTTACATCAATTTGTCAAGAGACTGGGTAATTTAAAAAAATGTAAAGCAGTTCTCAGAAAGGAGGTGGCAAAGGACAAGAAGTGAGTTAGGGGTGAGATGACCCAGGTGAGTATCTACAGAACTGAAAAGTTCCTCTGGAATAAAAACTATGACTCTCAGCATGTGATACAAGATGTAACAAGTTTTGGCCTGCTGGGGTTTCAGTGCTAGGGAAAGGATATACAGCTCCCACCAGATCCGTCCTGTCCTCTCAGCCTAGTATGCAGGGGCACCTCAATCTGCCATTGTTAGTTTGATTTTAATGTCTCCACAGTAATCAGCATGTATTTTCATATATTTGTCATTTCTAAAATGGATAACAAGCTTTGAAAACAGGGAGTAGATTGTTTGCTCCCTTTCCTTATCAATTCATTTTTTATTATTTTGAGAAAGAAATTCCTCTATAAACAATCTCTCTGTCCCACTAGATTAATTTCTAATAGGACCTCTTTATTTGCTATCTTAAGAAAAGTGGTGGACTGGGGATATAGCTCAGTTGGTAGAGTGCTTGTCTTGCAAGCACAAGACCCTGGGTTCAATCCCCAGCACCATAAAAAAAAAAAAAAAGTGATCATAACTTGGCTACAGTCTCCAAGACAGATAATATTTTCTTTAGGAAATAATATATTTAGTAATTTTTATAAGAAAATCAGGCTTACCGATCCCAAAGAACCAAAGGCCTAATGTGTTCTCCGATATGTGGATGCTAATTCACAATGCAGGGGGGAGGGGGGTCGATAGGGAAGAAGATACTTTGGATTAGACAGAGGTGAGTAAAGGGAGGGGAGGGACATGGGAATAGGAATGACTATAGAATGAATCGGACATTATTACTCTATTAGCATATATAATTACATGACCAGTGTAACTCTACATCATGTACAAACAGAAGAATGAGTTATACTCCATTTATGTATGATGTGTCAAAATGCATTCTACTGTCACATATACCTAATTAGAACAAAAAAATTAAATTAAATTTTAAAAATCAGGCCTAGAAATTGCATAAAACAGGCATATAGTTCTGTTATCTTATTTATTCATGTGATATCCTACATTTTATCTCTTCCCTTTCAAGTGCTGAAGAATGCACTAGGAAAGAGAGATTGATTATATGGTCACTCCTGGCAACTTAATATTAATGTTTGGTAACTTCTGTCAGTTCTCAACACAGACCAAAAAAATCAGTCTTTTCCTTTATGAATTAAGTTTTTGAAATGTGTCCCTTTAAGCAGCTACATCAACAACAAAATCAAACCAGGAAGCTGCTGCCAATTTCCTTTTTGTCTTGGTTGGTTCTTAGTTACCTTTGATTTTGAAGGGGAGTGAAGTCCTTGGGTCCCTGAAACACCATCCCCACACATCAGAGGCAATGTCGGGAAACCAATACTCTGCCCTCACAATGTTGGAGAAGAAGATAAAAACAGTTAGTTTATTAGCCCCTAGAGAACATTCACCAGCACTTAATGTAAATGATAGCTCATGTGGTCATGACAACCAGCAGATGAAGCATTGTTATCTTCTCTACAACTAGGGAGTCTCAGGCAACAGGCATTTCAGTTGCACAAGAGCCCACAAGAGCCCATAAGGGTTAGCTAGCATCCAAGGCAGGAGTTCTGGCCCCAGGGCCTGTGTCTTACCTAGCATGCCTTCCCACCTCTTGGCAAGGTGAGCAATGGTGTAGAATGTAATCTTCCAAACAATTCTTATAAAATTCTGTTTAATCCTCACAGTACTCTATGAGGTTGGAGTTCATTTTATCCCCATTTCACAAATACAGAAACTGAAGTTTAGAGAGGGTGAGATTTCTTTTGTTTTCCTCTATGACCTGTTGCAGCTTAGTGCTCCTTGCATCAACTCCAACCCAAAGCCAGGCTTTGAGAACATGACAGGATTCAAGGAAAAGCAATCAGGATGAGTGAATTAGAACTGAAACCAAGGGAAGGGAAAGATGTAACTGTTGAATGAAACAAATTTAATTAAAGCAAAATACAACAAGTAGGTCTTGTTTAAAAATATACCATGATCAATTATGCTAGAAAAATTGAGAGTGAAAGAATGAAGAAAAAACATGGAATACTGTCATTTGAATTTAGTGGGGTGCTATGCTAGGAACTGGATGATGTGATCCTAACACAGATAACAAATTCAGGCAAAGGCACCATCTGGACCAGAGCCATTTGCATCTGGACCGTCTGCACCTCACTGTGTTGATTTCAGTGAGTTTTAATATCTGATAAGTCTAGGTCCTTGGAGCCCTATCCGATCTCTCGCTATTTTTTCTTCATTATGGGTTCATTCTAGTTATTTTCTGTATCAACCTTTGGACCTACTGCGTAGCACTAGAAAAGGACACTTCGGGCATTTTAATTGGAATTATTAAATTTATAAAAAACACTTAGGGGAATCAGGTGTGGTGGCACATGCCTGATAGCCCAGCAACTTGGGAGGCTGAGGGAGGAGGATCATAAATTCAAAGCCAGTCTCAGCAACTTAGTGAGGTCCTAAGCAATTGCATGAGACCCTGTATCAAAATAAAAAATAAAAAGGACTGGGGTATGGCTCAGTGGTTAAGTGACCCTGGGTTCAATCCCCAGTACCAAAAACAAACAATACCCCCCTCCCCCCCCAAAAAAAAAAAAAAAACAAACACCAGGAAGAAACAAAACTTAGGGAAATAGAGTTCTTTATAAAGTTGCATTTGTCCACACCTATATTTGTGTCTTTCCAGAACATTGTAGATTGTCCTCATGTAGGTTTATACATTTCTTGTTAGGTTTCTTTTCTTGCTTATTATCGTGGTTATAAATGAAGTTTTTTTTTATTTGTTCTAATTAGTCATACATGATAGTAGAATGCATTTTGTCATATCAACATACATGGAGTAGAAGTTCTCATTCTTCTGGTTGTACATGATGTAGACTCACACTGTTCGTGTAATCATATATGTACATAGGGTAAGAATGTCTGATACATTCTACTATCCTTACCTCCATACCCTCCTACCCTCATTTCCTTCCCCTCTACTTAATCCAAAGTACCTCTATTCTTCCCTAACCCTGTCACCACTTCTTTTAAATTAGCATCTGCATATCAGAGAATACATTTGGTCTTTGGTTTTTGAGGTTTGGCTTATTTCACTCAGCAAGATATTCTCCAACTCCATCCATTTACCTTCAAATATCAAAATTTCATTCTTCTTTAAGACTGAGTAATATTCCATTGTGTATATATACCACATTTTCTTTATGCAGTCATCTGTTGAAGGGATCTAGGTCGGTTCCATAGTTTAGCTATTGTGAATTGAGTTGCTATAAACATTGGTGTATGTCACTGTAGTATGCTGATTTTTTTGTGTGGGGGGCAGGTACCAGTGATTGAACTCAGTGGCACTTGACCACTGAGCCACATTCCCAGCTCTATTTTGTATTTTTGTTAGAGACAGGGTCTCACTGAGTTACTTAGTGCCTCACCATTGCTGAGACTGGGTTTGAACTCTTGATCCTCCTGCCTCAGCCTCCTGAACCACTGGGATTAAAGGTGTGTGCCACCTGTAATCATCAGTATGCTGATTTTAAGTCCTTTGGGTATAAACAGAGGAGTGGGATAGCTAGGTCTAATGGTAGTTCCATTCCAAGTTTTCTGAGGAATATCCATACTGCTTTCCATAATGGTTGCACCAATCTGCAGTCCCACAAGCAATGTATGAGAATGTATCTTTTTCTCCACATCCTTGCTAACATTTGCTGTTGCTTGTATTTTTGATAATTGCCATTCTGACTGGAGATGAAATCTTAAGAGTAGTTTTGATTTGCATTTCTCTAATTTCTAGAGATATCAAACATTTCTTTTGTATATTTGTTGATTGTATAAATGGAGTTCTTTTCTACTGTATCTTTTAAAATAAACTATATACATAATTAAGAAGTGGACATTAATTTCTATCTTACATAGCTTCCATTTTCACAGTATTTCTTTTCATTCCTAAAACTTGTGATGTATCCCAAAGGGGGTTTATTTTTTTTTAATTTTTTTGTACTAATAAGTTATAAATGACAGTAGGAAGTATTTATGCACTTTGATATATCATACTTAAATGGGGTACAATTTCTCCTTTTTCTGATTGTACATGTAGAATCACATCAGTCATGCAGTCATATATGTACATAAGGTAATAATGTATATTTTATTCTTCCTATTCCCATATCCCCTCCCCTCCCCTCAATCCCCTCTACCTAAACTAAAGTAACTCTATTCTTCCCTAGTGAACCCCCACTTTGCTGTGAACTAGCATCCACATATCAGAGAAAACATGTGGCCTCTGTTTTTCTGGGATTGACTTACTTCACTTAGTATGATATTCTCCAACCCCATCAATTTACTGGCAAATGTCAAAATTTCATTCTTTAATATTGAATAATATTCCATTATGTATATGTAGCATATTTTCTTTATTCATCCATGTGTTGAAGGGCACCTAGGTTGGTTCCATAGTTTAGCTATTTTGAATTGAGCTGCTATAAACACTGATGTGTCCAGGTCACTGTAGCCCACTTCTTGGTTTATACCCAAAGAACTTAAAATCAGCATACTATATGGGGGTTTTGTTTGTTTATTTTTGAGGAATTTTGTTGTTGTTTTGATTTGTTTTACTTTGGGATAGGGAAGTTTTTCTGGAAATGCTGTGGATCAGCCAAGGACCTGGTGAATGTTAGGCAAGCACTCTACCACGGAGCCACACCCACAACCCAAATGACTCTATTTTACACTTTTGCTTAAATATTGAACTTACTGGAAGATGACTATATTCTCATGTCTCCTTCTCCAGTTCATCCCAGGCTGTATCAAATCTTATAACCGCTAGGAATATCTACTGCATATTCTCAGGAGACTAAAAGTAAAAAAGACAAATAATGCTTTAATATCTTCATGGAAGTAATTTTGATATTGCAGAACTCCAGAAAAAGAGCCACTGTTGCAGCATATTTTTTTCGAATTTTCTAAAATATTTAACACTTTTTGTCCTAATATCTTTTAATAATAGGAGAGCTCTATGAGTGGATTTCTTAATGCTGAATGATCCTTGAAATCCCAGAATAAATAATGATGTGTCATTTTCTAATGTGGTATTGGATTTTGTTTGGTTATTTTGATTTAGAGTTTAGATATGCATATTCAAAAGTGAAATTGCCTTTGACTAGATTTTTTATTGATTTTTGTAACAAAAACTTCACTGCAAAGGGTAGAAATGTTGGTTTTTAGCATATTTTTTCCACCTTGTGTAGAATTTATTTCTCTAATCTGGACACACACAATAACAAAGAGGGTGGGAAGGGCACCATTTTATCATGAACTAAATGCTCTAATGATGGATTACATCAAGATTCTCACTTCTAGGCCTCCTCCCCTGCCTGTGCATAAGCTTTACCCACGATGGCTTTTCTCCATTTATATTTTCCCTGTCTCAAATACTGAAAATCTGGGGAGAGCAAGCATAGCTGACAGTTTTACTTAGTATACTGTTCAGTAGATGCAACTGCAGTTAAAACCGTTTGGCTCAATTACCAACTGCTTTTTTTTGGATAAAACTGTACTAAATGTCTCCAAGTCTTAAACTCTTCATTTGAAATGGGTATAATAATAACTATTTCCTATGACATTAGTAAATTGCTTAGGATAATACCTGGCACATAGTCATTGTTCAGTAAGTAGAAACGGAAGTTATCTTAGCAGTCATGCTTTTGAAAAAAGACAAGAAGGCAAGAAGCAAGGGAATGTAGAACAGTTTACAGGTAGCAATGACCAGCTATAATCAAGGAAATACCTTGGGAATCCCTGGATTTGAAGTTTGAAACTTGCCTAAGTATATTAGTTGTCTACTGCTGCATAACAAATTATCCCCAACATTTAGCAGCATAAAACAACAGCCTTCCTGGGTGGTTCTGGCTCAAGACCTCTCCTGATGCATCTGTCAAGCTATGGGCCAAGGATGTAGTCATCCAAGGGCTTGATGGTTAGCTTCATTCACTTGGTGAATGGCAGCAGACTTCAGTTCTTAACCACATGGATACCATCTCCCTAAGGTTATCATGATATGGTCTCCCCCATGTCACCCCAAAATAGACAGCCCCATTTCCAAAATCTCTTTTCTTGGTAACCAATCTCAGAAGCAGCATGTCATAACTTCTGCCATAGCTTACTGGAGACATAAACAGTGTGGGAGGGGATTAATAAAAGTGTGAGTAGCAAAAGGAGGACATCATTAAGGACCGTAATGGATGGTAACTTCCTCAGTAGAATTTGGAAATTTGGTGGAAAATTAAAGCCAGGTCCGTCTATAGCATGAATAAACTCGTTGCCATTATAATGGGCAACGAAGGCAAATGCTGATGGAATGCCTTGACTCAAGCAGGGAGTGGAGAAGGTCAACGGGAAGAAGTGACCTTACACACTTCTCACAGCTGGGTCAGGTGATTTTTCTGCCAGATTCCCAGAGGAAGAACATGGAAGTGTAAGTCCTAAGACAAAAATGCCTCTCACTACCCTATTAACTTTTAGATGAGTTATTGAGTTTTCTCAACCAATAACTTCCACAACTTTTAAACAGAGCTAAATAATTCCTCTCAGGTGTTAAGAAAAGCAAACCTTTCAAGATGAATGTAAAGTGCATTATATTGTATGACTGGGAATGAGATGATATGTATGAGTTAGTGACTGTCCTGAAAGAGAGAGACAGGCAGACATAGACTCTGACTGTGGTTCACGTGTTCCTGACTCTAGATTCAGTCCTCAGTCCAGGGCCAGGCATATGGCAGGCACACAGATACCCAATGCACATACTTTGAATTAATGATACTTGCTCTCCTTCATCCCTGCATAGATCCATTTGGATGACTCTAAACACATTGACTTAGTTTTACAAGCACAGATTTTTTTTTTCCTAAAGGTTGTGATATCTATATCAACCATCAGCAACCAGACCTGAGTTAACAGACTTTTTTCAGCTGTCTTGAAGCTGGTTTATTTCTAGCATAGTCACTTCACTGGTCAAGTTATTCCTTTGTTCACATGAAACACATGGAAAATATATGCCACCTGAATTTTTTCTCTACAAAATGCAAGAACTGTATTACATGTCAGTTTTTATTTGATAGTGATAATGTTGATTAGAACCTATCTAAGTAATATCTGGTGACAAAAGCCTTTTATGTTTGTATGTTACTTATTCTTTACAGAAAAAAAAATTTAGGCTAGGTAATGATTGTCCTTGATTTACAAAGAGAAGAAAGTAGGACTCTGAGGAACTGAGTTTTGAAGTACTAACATTCAAATCCTTAATTATGACTAAATGACTGACATTTGCTCCAAAACGCCATGCAATCTCCACTGAGTAGTTTGCAATCTTTTTGTCACTTCATAATGCACATCAGGATATTATCTTCTACCAGGTCTGGCTTTGGGCACATTAACTAGTTTTTATTTTGTAGTAGTAAAATGTAGTGAAGTGACTGACCTTCTTAATTGTTAAGTGGTCTACTGTACTTTGCACGTGTGCTTGATTTCTGAGGCAGGTGGAGTGCACATGTCCATTTGTTATCATTGGGATGTCCTGTTGGGTACTAGATCCTTGGTATCCCAAACAAAGAACTGAGCAAGACACACACAAGTAACAGGTGAAATAAAGATTTGTTGAAGGTGAAGTTAGCACTCCATAAGGTAGATTGGATTGTGCCCAGTGAGAGACTCAAGCCTTGATGTCTGGAAATTAGTGTCTTATGTGCTAAGCTGTAAAGTGTACAGTGTTCTCTTCCCTATATGAACTGGACTGAAGACCTTGTCCCTTTGGTGACTTTAGAAAACCTAATTAGATTACTGCCTACTTTTCCCCCCATTGGTCATTTAAAAATATTGAACTTGTGGCAGGAGTTGTCATGGTAATAAGTCTTCAGTGGCAGGAGTTGTCAAGGTAATGGAACTTATCATAAAACAGGGACATGACTTGTCTCCCTGTCTTGTCGTCCAGTTGCATCTTTCTTATACTCTGTCTTTGCCATCTTGGTGTCCCTGAACTCCTACCTAACACATTGTTACAACATCGGTTAAGGGTGGGTAAGCATTTTCAGCTCTGCTAGACTGGAGAAAGAGTCACAGCACAAAGATAACATATAAATGTAACGGGAATAAATATCCCCTAGAAATTTCCATCCCTGCTTCTAAGCTTGAGTCAGCAGTTAAAATATCCTATAGATTGTGGGGAGGTTGCCTTTTAATTTTGTACCTAATGTGCAATTTACATGTTTAAGTGCTCATTCTAAACTTAAACTGTAGCAAAACTTTAATATTAATCTTCCATAACATTTCCCTTGAAAGTTGTTTCTGACATCATAAGCATTGTTTACTGGTGTTCAGGAGAAACAAATCAGGTCAAGGCAAGAGGAATGATGCCCTTTTCTGTTCTTAATAGTCAAATCAAACCCTGATGCTCCTCTATCAATAGCCCATGATCTCATGAACTGATGCCTTTAACTGTTTTAAAAAACCCCAAAAATATGTTAATCCAAATTTAAATCTTTCTTTTGTGTCATGGAAAAAGAATAGCATTTCTATTATTCCCATCTGTTCCTTTGAATTGAAAAAATATTTTGACAATGTGGCTATCATGAACCTCTATGAGTGAAACTGTTCTTTTTTGCTCCCTGGCTACATCTTTTATCTTCTGTCTGCTCTTTCTATCCATGAATAGATTTGTAGATATAGTGTCCTATTATTATGTAATATTTGATGCTATTTATGTAAGCCATGACCAGAGTGAGAATAAAAACTGCTTCCCCTATTATTAAGTTGGTACTTCTATTGCTTGTGCATGGGCAACTTTTTAAAATCGTGCACCCAGATTTCTGGCCTGTTTCTTCTGAAATGGTAAGGATGCAAATAGTGGTTGAGGCTTTGCTTGGAGGAAGATCTCTTCTCAGAGAAAGAAGGTAGAGAAAAGTATTGATCTCAAGCACTGGTTATCACCTGCATAGTCGGGGGGCTTGGGAAAGGGTTAGAAAGGGCAGCCTCTTGCTTCAATGTACTGGGGAGAAGCCAGTGGAACATTCCTGCAATGTAGCTGAAGTGAAGTTTTCTATGCTGGTAGGAAGAGTCAACACATAATCTTTTAAAAATAGAGTGAATGGTAAAAAATGTTAACAATTAGAGAATTGGGATAAAGAGGCTGGTGGGAGTTCTTTGAACTACTTTGCACTTCTTTTGATTGGTTTGAAATCATATCAAAGTTAGAAGTTAAAAATGTGCACACATGCACACATGTAAGTGCACATGTCTCTAAAGAAATGGCTGGGCAAAAAAAAAAAAAAAAGTGGGCTCGATCTGTTAATACCCTAACGACCAGCATGATCTCTGATTTCACAGGGAGCAGTAGTTATTATTTGGGCTCAGTTCTTTTCTGTTCATTTGCTTTCCCAAAATGCACAACACTACATTTTTTTTAAAGAAAGAAAGAAAGAAGAAAAGGACAAGCTGTGTTCTCTTAAGCTGATACCAGGTATCTTCTTCAAATAAACTTTCTCTTTTTATTTTTATCTATTTTATTTAAAAGTGTGTGTGTGTGTGTGTGTGTATTTAGCACTGGTGATTTAACCCATGGGCACTTTACCATTGAGCTACATTCCCAGCAATTTTTTTTTTTTTTTTTTGGAAACATGGTCTTGTTAAGTTGGTTAGCAACTCACTATGTTGCTGCAGTTGGCCTCAAATTTCTGATCCTTCTGCCTCAGCCTCTGGAGTCTCTGGGATTACAGGTATGCATAACCTTGCCAGGCCAAATAAACATTCTCTTTCATGAGAAAAACAATTAAATTAATTTTTAAAATAGTTTAAATTAATGTGAAAAAAATCCTCTCCCAATCTAGTCAGTGATAGAAGATTTCTCCTCGGCTCTGCTATTTCCCTTGTAACAATTTCACGTACCTCCTCACAATCAGAAACTTGACTTTTCAAGCCAAATTTTACTTCATTTTCAGAAACTCCAGCATAAAGATGTTTGTCATTATGTATTTTCAAGTGTTGGCAGTTAGTGCTTTGAGAAGTGAAAAATGGAAACCGCCTCTAAGAGAAAGAAACTCAAATGTCATTAGCCTGATGATATGTCTGACTTCATATGTTTGAAGAGCTTTGAAGTGAGTTCAGTTTTGCACTCTTGCTCCACTCCCAACAGAGCTTTAATTCCCAAAAGTGCTTACTTGTTTAATTTCATAGAAGATGGGAAAAAATGGTGGGCGCCACAAAGTCTGGAGAAAGCATAGTGGAGAAAGGGATGGGGAGAGGCGATCATAGGTACAAAATGACAATTAGAGGAGTAGGAAGTTCTGGTGTGCTGTCACACTATCAAGCAACTACAGAAAACAATAATGTACTGTATATTTCAAAAAAGTAGAAGAAAGGATTGTGTTTTTGCCAAAAGGAAATGATGTTTGAAGAGATGGATATATCTAAACCTGATTTAAACACTACCCATTAAACGTAACTGAAATATCACATGGTATTCAATAAATACATCCAAATTTTATGTTTGTATGTATTAAAAATAAATGTAATTCAAATTTGGAAATATAACTAAGTAAAATCTATATTTGGACTAAAGCTGTTAAGGTTTAGTATTTTATCTTCCTCCATTCAGTGTAGTTTTAACTTGTTCATTTTTAATTAGCAACTTCCTCAAATCCTCACAACATTATCTGAAAGTATGTAAGATTCAATCCTTTACTTCTGTGTGATTGTTTTCTTTATGTTAAGTTATACTGCTAATGATGATAATGATGATGATAATAGAAGTTAACATAGGCTCAGCATATTGTGTGCATCAAGAATTGTGCTTTTTTTTTTTTTTTTTTTTTTTTTGGTGGTGCTGGGGACTGAACCCAGGGCCTTGTGCTTGTGAGGCAAGCACTCTACTAACTGAGCTATATCCCCAGCCCTGTGCTAACTCTTATTTACACATTATTTGCTATAGTAACAAAGTCAACACTATTATTACTCTTAGTATATAGGAAGAGTAGACAAGTTGCTGGCTCTTTCAAGAATCTTAGTATTTTGTGGTCCTGTGCTTTTACATATAATGATTAGCATTTTAAAAAGTGGCATAGCTTTTTCAATAAGTGACCTACTTAAAAACTTTCAGTATTCTGAAGTGTGCTATAGATGGGTAAGTTACACAGAAAACATTAAGATCAAGGTCAAATGACTCTTGTAATAAAAGTTATCAAAAGGAATCATGAACTGGATTTTAGACCTGACCAACTACTATTTTCCCTTTGATATTGTGCTTAAGTGAAAATTAGATTTATAGTGACTGACCTATGTAGTTTATAGAATGCTCATGAAAATCAAATTAAACAATGACTGTGGTTGGAAAATATCAAAGTATTCTACTCCACAACAAGACAGCTAGTATTGTTATCTGTATTTATTTTTTATTTTACATCTTGAATCAGATTTTTTCATAAGGGATTTTAATCTTCAGTTCCGTAAACAGGCTAGTGGAGGACAGTGGTACTGCAAGCGAGTAGGGCCTGACAGCGGAAGGATGAGGAGCCAACTACACTGTACCTGGGAAAAGAGGTAACAGTTAGTGCAAAGGAAGAACCTGGTATGGATGAAGAGCAGAAAGAATAGCAGCGAGTCTGGAGCAAAGTGAGAGAGAAGAGAGGCACCAAATGGGGCTGGAAAGGTAGCAAACAGCCTTTCACATGACACCTTCTGCCACGTTGCCTTTGGTCCTAAGTGTGGTTCAGTGTACGGAGGTGTGAAGAGGAGGCTGGCATCATATGGCTGTCATTTTCAAAAATTGCTCTAGGAATCCTCCTAGTCCTCCAAGAACAGAAAATCACTCCCAGCCCCAAGGTTGTGCCAACCTCTATCTTAGAATTTCAAGTAAGTTTCCGATGTCATTTAACTCTAACCCCTTAATTAGCTCGTATCATGTTTATGTTAAGTTTTGTAAATGATATTGTGAGAATGCACAGTATCCTTGTTACAGTTTTTATATTTCTTACCTCATATAATCCCCAAATCTAATTTTATCCAAAACTCAGCCAAGAAATAAACTTGAGGTCTTTAAAGTATTTGTTAAAATTCCCGTACTCTAACTCGTGTGCTTTGACTGGTTCATTTGCTTAAATATGAGATCCTGTGTTAAAGTACAGATCTGGCTTCCTGACCCAATCAGAACCCAGATAACAAATCAGAGGATGATGGATGTCGCTGGAGGCAAGGACGCCAAGAGCAGCAAAAGCGACAGCTGACTGGGAGAAGGCAGAGGCACTAAAAATGGCATAAAATGACACAAAAACTCAGAAAACATTAGAAATTAGGACCATCTAGCTTCACAGGCATTGCTATCTTAACAAAATAGTGCTGTTTCCAGTAATGACCTTGAATCATGAAGAAGTTGTTGCATTGTTTTGGGTGTAATTGTATAAGAATGCAGAGATATGTGGGGCTTATTTTAGGTTTCCCCCCAGTGGCGAAAATGAAATACAATTTTAACTCTTAGCAGTAAATAGATACTCTAATAAAGAAGTAAATATGAAATTCTATTTTTAACTTATTTTATCATGATTAATGCATATTGAGTGAACAGATTAATTGGTCCCTCTGTGACATGCACATATAGTGCTTTGATCCTATCCACCCTCCTTCTGCCCTTGCTTTCCCTCCCTTCTCCCCTCCCACCATCCAGTTCCCTTCCCCTTTCCTAATAGTCCCTCTTCTACTTCCTGGTCTTCATTTTCTTAACCTTTCAGTTTCCACATGACAGAAAACATGGTATTTGTCTGGTTTATTTCCCTTAACATGATGATCTCTGATTCCGCCTGTTTTCCTATAAGTGACCTAATTTCATTCTTTAGGGCTGAATAATATTCCGTAGTACATATATACCACATTTTCTTTATCCATTCATCTGTTGATAGGCACTTAAGATGATTCCATACCTTGGCTATTGTTAATAGTGTCACAATAAATATATGGAACCTTCTTTTCAAACACCACTAGTAGATAAAGTACTTACCTTTTTCTCCTTTAGGAAATCAGATTTAGTGCCACAGAATGTGTCTTTCAAATTAATCTTCTCTTTAGGAGTCTTGCTAAATGGAGGTGTGTGTAACAGAGAGCCTTTGTCTATGTGTTATGTCTAAATGTGGCTGCGCCTCCACCATATTCATGTGTTAAAATTCTAACCTCCCAGGGATGGTACTAGGAGGTGGAGCCTTTGGGAAGTGATCAGATCATAAGGGCTCTGCCCTTACTCATTGCATTGGTGCTCTTATAAAAAGAGACCTCAAAGAAGTACTTCCCCTGTGTATGGACACAACAAAATGTCATCCCCTGTGAGCCAGAAAGTGAGTCCTTACCAAGTCTTGTGCTGACAAATTAATTTTAGACTTCCCAGAACCTTCTAGAACTGTGAGAAGTAAATGTCTGTTGTTTACAGTCCACCCAATTTGTGGTGTTTTTTGACAGACTAAAACAGATATATCTCTTTTCCATTAGGGAGCATATGATTTGGAGCCTCCCAAACCCTTTGTAATTCAAAATGATTAATTTCAAAGCTGCTATTATAATTCAAGGTTAATTCCAATATATGATGATTTTCAAATATCTCATTTTCTAATTTTCCCTTGGTTATTCACTTTAACAATGATTGTTAGCCTTGTGAACTTACTGAGGGCTATTTATAGAATAAGGAATTTTATTGGGCTATTTAGCTCTTAGCACATACCTTAAATCACCAGTACTAACAGCAACATCTACAAGATTAAAAATCTTGTTTGCCCAGTTAGGAACCAGTCCATTTTCCTACCCTTTGGTTGTTCACGTTTGCACGTGGCAAAAGAAAATTTTCATTAGAGAGGTAGTCTAGGTTTTGTTCTTCAATTTCTACAGTCAATAAACATGTTAACAGTTAAAGTAAAATGTTTAAGGTGTTTGATGGTAGTAAGCCCAGACCAGGAATCCCAAAATTTTGTGTGGCTATTCATCCTACTGTGACTTATAGACCATATGAACAACATATGAATCAAAATACAGCTTCAGTAATGGTTATGAAGAGACTGATATTGCTAGTCCAGGATATAGGACAAAGCAGAGTGCACAACACGGTAAGTCTCAAGTCTAAGAGGACCCTTTCTTTCTCTCCAAATTGAAAATCTTTGCACACTGTAGTCAGCTTCGTGTAGGGAAAAAAAAAAGTCAAAGAAAGGGAAGATCAATCACTCACATGCACAGCAGGCCAGGTGTAATGGAAAGGAAGTATATCCATGTATGCTTGCTAGAGATTTCTTGCTTTTTTTCTTAAAGAACCCCTATTTTAAGACTAATTATGGCAATTTAGCTGCTACCAGGTGACTTTTTTATTTCAAAGTAATTCTGACTGGAACCATTGTAAACATTTTAAAGCTGAACACTAACCATGGAGAATCCCAGTCACTGCAAAGGGTCTATAGGTGAACTTACTCATTAGCCTCCTTTTAGTACCTCCTTGGGAACTGTGACAGTCTAATGTTGACCCTGCATAATGATTTTGAGACTCTAAGAAAGGAATATCATTGAAGGATTCACAAATAGCTCATACCCGTTAGGCTGCAGTAGTCTGATTTCAAACAGAGTAGAGTAAGAATGTGGTAGGACCACTGTAGAGGAATTTAGGGAAGTTAAAAAAAAATGCAGAGACTCTACTGGGACACATCTTCACCAGGCTCTCAGTAATTGACATCTGATATTAGTTGCATGTTCAGTGATATGTTCATATCACCAATGCAAAGGGGCAGTGGCACCAGAGGTTGAGCCAGAATCAGATAATAATCTGTTCTGCAAATGTTCTAAGTCATGAATCCTGAAAGCAACTGCAAAAAGAGCTATATCCCATTTAAAGAATCCAGTAAATACTAATAAAATCCAGGAGTTTTCCTTGATTCCTCTTTGCTTTCACATTCGTTTCTCTCACAGGTTTCAGTCAATGGTACCACTTCACCCATTTGGGAAAAAAACAGGAGTACCCTTCACATATGCTTTCCTCAGCATGCTCAGAAAATTTTGTTTATTACAGTTTCACAACATATTCCAAATACAACCACTGCACATCATCTTTAATGCTAACATGCAAATTCACATCACCATAATGTGGTGCTTCTGTGTTTCCCCTGATCCTACCCTGATAGTTCATTCCCAAAGTATTCACTGCTCCTGATTTTTTATTTATTCTTTTTAGTTATACATGACAGTATATTTTGACATATTTATACAAACATGGAGTACCTTTTATTCAGTTAGGATCCCAGTCTTGTGGTTGTACACGTGTGGAGATTTACTGTGGTGTATTTATATATGTATATGGGAAAGTCTAGTTCGATTCATTCTACTCTCTTTCTTATTCCTGTTGCCTTTCCTATTCCTCCCTTCCCTTCATTCCCTTTGTCTACTCTACTGAACTTTTATGTTCCCCTCCTGCCTTGCTTGTTGTATGTTGGCATCCTCATGTCAGAGAGAACATTCAACCTTTGGTTTGGGGGAATTGGCTTATGTTACTTAGCATAATAGTCTCCAAATCCATCCGTCTAGTAGGCAAATTTAGACTTTAGTTATGAGAGCAGTTTTTGGTTCACAGCAAAACTGAGCAGGAATTACAGTTTCTCCTATTCCCTCCCCCACACATATATAGCATCCCATTTCCACATCCCCCACCAGTGGCATGTTTGTTACAGACAATGAACCTACAAGGATACATCATTATCACTCAAAGTCTGTAGTTTACATTAGGGCTCACTATTGGTACTGTACATTCTATGGGTTTGAGTAAATGTGGAATGACATGTATCTGCTATTAAAGTATCATACAGAGTAGTTTAATTGCCCTGAAAATCCTCTGTGCTCTGCCTGTTCATCCCTCCCTCCTACCAACTCCTGATAACCATGGTCTTTTTACTGTCTCTATAGTTTTGCCTTTTCCAGAAAGTTCTATGGTTGGAATCATACAATATGTAGCCTTTTCTGATTGGCTTCTTTCACTTGGCAGCATGCGCTTAAAGTGCTTGCATATCTTTGTGACTTGATAGCTCATTTCTTTTTAATGCTGAATAATATTTCATTGTCTGGATTACCAGTTTATTTATCCATTCATCTAAGGAAGGAAATCTTGGTTGCTTTAAAGTTTTGGCAATTATGAATAAAGCCAATGTAAACATGTACGTACAGGTTTTTGTGTGAAATCAAATTTTCAACTCATTTGCCTAAATATCAAGTAGTATGATTGCTGGATCATATGGTAAGAGTGTGTTTAATTTTTTAAGAAACAGCCAAACTGTCTTTCAAAGTTGATGTACCAGCAATGAATGAGAGTTCCGGTTCCACATTGCTGCCAAGTTTTGGTGTTCTGGATTTGGGCCCTTCTAATGCATTATAGTAGTATAATTATAGTTTTAATTTGCATTTCCTTGATGACATATATGCATCTTATCTGCAATCTTTATATCTTCTTAAGTGAGCTGCCTGTTCAGATCTTTTGTCCAGTTTCAATTGGATCTTGCATTTTCTTTCCAAGCTCTAAGAATTCATTTCGCAGACATGTTTTTTTGCAATTTTTTTTCCTAGTCTATGGCTTCTCTTATCATTTGGTAGTGTCTTGTCTGGAATAGAATATTTTAATTTGAACAAAGTTTAGCTTACCAATTATTTCTTTCATGGATCATGACTTTGGTATTGTATCTAAAAAGTCATCACCAAACCCAAGGTCACCTAGATTTTCTCTTTTATTATCTTCTAGGAGTTTCATAGTTTATCATTTGACATTTAGGCCTACGGTCCATTTTGAGTTAATTTTTGTGAAGGGTGGAAAGTCTGTTTTAAAAAACATAAATCATATGGTATTTAAGTCAGCTTTTTCATTGCTATGACCAAAAGACTTGACAAGAACAATTAGAAGAGGAAAAGTTTATTTTAGGTCATGATTTCAGAGGTCTCAACCCATGGACAGCCAACTCCATACCTCTGGGCCTGAGGTGGGGCAGACCATCATGGTGGAATTGCATAGAGAAGCAAAGTAGCTCAGGACATGGCAATGAGGAAGCAGAGAGAGAGCTCCTGTCACCAAGGACAAAATATAAACCCCAAGGCATGCCCCCAGTGACCTATCTCCTCCAATACTGTCTACCGTTATCGCCCAGTAAATCCCCATGGATTAATATACTGATTAAGTCCTAACTCCCATAATCTGATCTTCATCTGTGAACATTCTTGCTTTGTCTCACACATGGAGCTTTTGGTGGATGCCACATTATCTAAACCATAATGTATGGAGTTATTCCCTTGTTTAAAACCCTTCACTGGTGGTCTATGGATGTAGCTCAGTGGTAAATTGTTTGTCTAGTATTCATGAAGCCCTGGGTTTAATCCCCAGCCCTACCAAAAAGAAACAAACCCACAAATACCTCCACAACAAAACACCTCCATTGGTTTTCCTTTATATTTGGAATAAACCTCCTTACTATAACCCATGAATCCTACCTAACCTAACTATTTTCCACAGCTCCAAACTGATACATGACTCCCTTCCCTCTGCTGCAGTAGCTTTCCTTCTGCCTCTTAGACATGCACAGCTCATTCCTAGAGTAAGTTGAAGTGGGATTATAGAGCCAAGAATCTGTAGTCAGCAAATGAGCCCAAGCAGGAATCAAATGATCAAATACTCTGGAAGGTAAATGAAGGGAATTCCAGGGTTACAGCCTCAAATGACATCTCTCATTTCATGAGTGGGGAACAGGGAGACTAAAAGGGTCAGAAACTGAATTAATTGGTAACTGCCTAAGAATGTAAAGAAAAGTTTGAATAGAAATTTAAAAATAACAGATTGAACACTTTCAGATCTATCATCATTTATATGCAGATAAAGGATCACTATAATTGAGGTAGAATACATTGCACATTGAGTTTTTAAAACATGTACTGTGTTACACAGGGGTAAATATTCATTAAAATTATATTTGAATCATTAAATACACATATATCTATATAATATATATAAAATTTTAATTTTCCCAGAATCATGATTTTTTAGAATTCAGGAAATGTTTATTTCTTACTTTCAGCTCTATTTGCTACCTCATTCTTAAGCCCCCACCCAGGTGTTACTTTGGACATTATCAGTCCAGTTGCACATCAGTTCTAATGATGAAATTTAAAGAGAGCCGTTCTCCATTCCTATCTCTCACTTATGCTCCTCAATGGGAGTTTTCTGAATTGTTCTGACACAAGGCTGTCTCTGGCACGACTTACAAAAATGTACTATGTGGACTGAGGGTGTAGCTCAGTGGTAGAGTGTATGTTTAGCATGAGTGAGGCCCTGGGCTCCATCTCCAGAGCCAAAAAAAGGAAAGTATTATACCATGAAAAGAACAAAATGGTATTTAGGTTCTCTTACAGAAGATATGAATAATGGAACCAAGAGTTCCAGCTTTTGTTTTGCACCTTATGAAGACACACACAGTTGCAGTAATATTTCTCAATGATGTCCTCGTTACTCCTTCAGGAATGGGTTCCATAATATTAAATGCTACTTTCTAATAAATACTATTATAATAATGTTGCAATGCAGCTTAGTTCTGTTGAAAATAAATTTACTATTGAATCACTGGAAATGACTTATGATTCTATTCTGGGTCAATGTAAATAGCACTTTATTATTTAAATCCAACAATATTTTAAATCCAACAATATTATGTATTTAATACTATTTCCAGAAAAAAAGTACATATTTGAACATTTTTATGGAGTGTCTTCTTGATAATGGTAATGTTATTTATATCTTACTGAGAAGATATATCTAGTTCTGTAGAAAACCAGTTTATGCATAACATTTCATGTGAATATGGTGCCAGCTAGTGGCACCTGTAATATATGCTTTATAAAGATAACTGCTTTTTTTTTTAATAACAAAGAACAACATGGTCTTGTTGGAATAAAGAAAAATTGCTTAAGATAAAATTTTGAAACATATTTATCTATTTCTATTGGGAAGAACCTACGGATTGTACATAAGAATAAATGTCTGAAACTTTCTGTCATATAATGTCCTGGGTCAACTTCTACTTAGTTGCTCTGTTCCCATATTGTGATTATTTTGTATCTGTCAGTTTTCCTACATTAGGAGATTATTGCAATATGGATCGTGCCCTCATTTTGGCATATCACCATGCATCATAAGAGCTGACAATTAATTAAAGCATAAAGAAATATTCCTTGAATAATAAAAGAATCATTGTCATATTTCATTCACCACAGTGCCTGACTTTTGAAAAAAGTTATTCAGAGATTATCAGTGCTACGTCTTGATGTTAATTATTCAGAAAAATATTAGACAAATTTGGACATCTAAGTTTTTTTTATTGTTGTTATTTTTCTTTCCTTTTTTCCTGTTTTTGTTTGTTTGTTTGTTTGTTTGAGGTACTGGGGGTTGAACCAGGGCTTCATGCATGCTTGGAAAGTGCTTTCCCACTGAGTTACACCCTCAGCCCTTTTAATTTTTAAAAATTTTGAGACAGACTCTTGCTCAATTGCCCATAATGGCCTCAAAATTGTCCTCCTGCTTCAGCCTCCTAAGGAGCAGGGTGTGGCACCACCATACCCAGCCATCTAAGTTTTTTTTTTTTAATTTTCAAGAATCCCCTAGATAAGTTAGATATCATAGATCTGCTTAACCGTTAGCTGTCTCAAGAGTCTTCAGAAATGACAGGCAACTTAAGGACACCAAGACTGGCACCTCAGGTCCAGCTTATCAGTTATATTATCTTAACCACCTAGATATTAATGATCAATTTTGAACTGGAGGATTTGATTTTTCAGGCATGGGACCTGGGTTATAAAATATAACCAATGGGGAAGGAGAGGAAGATGGCGGACTAGAGGGCGGCTGCATTTCATGTTGCTCCAGGACTCAAGATTCAAAAGAGGAGATAGTGACTGGGGACCAACTCAAAGCCGCCGGGTGAGTTTCTCCCATAGGGGAGGCGTCCCCGATGGGGCAGTAGCCCCGGAACGCAGAGAACTTTGTGAAGTAGAGTGACTCGGCGGGACGCCCCTCCCCCGCCGGAGCGGTAAAAACGGACAGCGAAGCGGAGCGAAAAATGGCGGATTGAAGTTTCCAGGACCGCGGGCAGATTCTCTAACCTAAGGAGACTCGTCTGCGAAGGGTGAGGCTCCCAAGCCCAGGAGGGAGGTCCGGGCCCCTGGGAACGTTGCCTGGGAAGGCTGCCCTGCCCAGGCGGCAAGACACACCTCCCCCGCTGGAGCAGTGAACTCAGAAAACGGGGAACTTTGCAAAGGAGGTTGTGCGACACACCACTTGGTTTTGAAGCGATCTGCCAGGGCTCCAGCGGCTGCCAGAGAAAGAGTGGGGCGGCGAGTTGTTTGGATCCAGCAACCGCCTGAGCAATGGGGAGGGGGCTGCCCAGAGGAGGTGGAGGTACGCAGTGAGTGCCTTGGTCTCCAAGCGTCCACACAGAGCACCGGGTGGCGGCCTGGAGGAAGAGACGAGCGACGGGTCACTGGGGCTTGGAACATATGTACGAGGCTCCAAGTGACTGGTCAGAGGGAGGGTCGCATAGCCAGGCGATTAGGTGCATAGCAAGGTCCGGTCCAGGGACCTAGGCACCTTTTCTTGAATGAACTACACAGAGACAAGCTGAGGGGCGAAGTGAAGGTTCCAGGACTACGGGCAGCTTCTCTAAGAAGGGACAACCTAAGGAGACTCGTCTACGAAGGGTGAGGCTCCCAGGCCCAGGAGAGCTACACAGAGACCAGCTGAGGGGTGGAGCGAAGGTTCCAGGACTGCAGGCAGCTTCTCTGAGGAGGGGCCACCTAAGGAGACTCGTCTGCGAAGGGCAGGGCTCCCAAGCCCAGGAGGTAGGTCCAGGCCCCTGGAAACGTTGCTTGGGAAGGCTGCCCTGCCCAGGCGGTATTGTGGACTGAGGGGAACCTCTAGGAGGGGAACGGACTAGCGAGACCTCCCCACCGGGTGGGTCTTCCCCGCCGAGTGAGGTTTTCCCACAAAGACGGTAAAACCAGAGACACAGGCCCAAACAGGCATTGCCTCAGCCCGCAGTCTAGTTCCCCTTTGGATGACCATTGGTCAACAAGTAGAGGCACCTTGGCCCTCTAGCAGGGAATATACCCCACCTGAAGACCACCACCCCTAGAGAGGCAGCTACCTAGGGGAACACCGAAGTATCAACTTCCTCTAAGACTTCAGGCTACTGAAGGATAAGAGGGGATACACTAGCAATCTTCAGGGGCATTATAAGTCAATAGAGGAAATCTGCAACATCTCTGCAGTCCACTGATACCTGAACAATATGAGAAAACAAGGGAAGAAAATGCCTCAAACAAATCTGGATGTTATATCAATAAAATCCAATGACAGCATGGCAGAAGAAATGTCAGAAAGGGAGTTCAGAATGTACATAATCAACATGATAAGGGAAGCAAACGATGAAATGAAAGAGCAAATGCAGGCATTGAATGAACGCACCAATAGACAGTTAAAAGAGCAAATACAGGAAGCAAAAGACCATTTCAATAAAGAGTTAGAGATATTGAAAAAAAACCAAACAGAAATCCTTGAAATGAAGGAAACAATAAACCAAATTAAGAACTCCATAGAAAGCACAACCAATAGGATAGAACACCTGGAAGACAGAACCTCAGATATTGAAGACAAAATATTTAACCTCGAAAACAAAGTCGAACAAACAGAGAAGATGGTAAGAAATCATGAACAGAATCTCCAAGAACTATGGGATATCATGAAAAGGCCAAATTTGAGAATTATTGGGATTGAGGAAGGCTTAGAGAAACAAACCAAAGGAATGAACAACCTATTCAATGAGATAATTTCAGAAAATTTCCCAAATCTGAAGAACCAAATGGAAAATCAAGTTCAAGAGGCTTACAGGACTCCAAATACACAAAATTACAACAGACCCACACCAAGGCACATTATAATGAAAATACCTAACATACAAAATAAAGACAGAATCTTAAAGGCTGTGAGAGAAAAGAACCAAATTACATTCAGGGGGAAGCCAATACGGATATCAGCAGATTTTTCAATCCAGACCCTAAAAGCTAGAAGGGCCTGGAATAACATTTTTCAAGCCCTAAAAGAAAATGGATGCCAACCAAGAATCTTATACCCAGCAAAACTTACCTTCAGATTTGACGACGAAATAAAATCCTTCCATGATAAACAAAAGCTAAAAGAATATACAAAAAGAAAGCCAGCATTACAGAACATTCTCAGCAAAATATTCCATGAAGAAGATATGAAAAACAAAGAAGCAAATCAGCAAAGGGAGGAGATATCCTAAAGGAACTCTCAAATAAAGAGGAACCAAGTCGTGTCAAAAATAAGCAAATAAATGAATAAAATGAGTCAAATGACCGGGAATACAAATCATATCTCAATAATAACCCTGAATATTAACGGCCTGAATTCATCAATCAAAAGACATAGACTGGCAGATTGGATAAAAAAGAAAGATCCAACAATATGTTGCCTGCAAGAGACTCATCTCTTAGAAAGAGATACCCATAGACTAAAGGTGAAAGGATGGGAAAAAACTTACCATGCACATGGACCCAGCAAAAAAGCTGGGGTATCCATCCTCATTTCAGATAAAGTGGACTTCAAGCCAAAGTTAATCAGAAGGGATAAAGAAGGACATTTCATAATGCTTAAGGGAACCATAAATCAGCAAGACATAACAATCATAAATATCTATGCCCCAAACAGTGGCTCACCCATGTATGTCAAACAAATCCTTCTCAATCTCAGAAACCAAATAGACCACAATACAATAATACTAGGTGATTTTAACACGCCTCTCTCACCACTGGACAGATCTTCCAAACAAAAATTGAACAAAGAAACCATAGAACTCAATAACACAATCAATAATTTAGACTTAACAGACATTTATAGAATATACCATCCAACGAAGAGTGAATACACTTTCTTCTCAGCAGCACATGGATCCTTCTCTAAAATAGACCATATATTATGCCACAAAGCTAATGTTAGCAAATACAAGAAGATAGAGACACTTCCTTGTATTTTATCAGACCATAATGGATTGAAACTAGAAATAAATGAAAGAGCAAAAAACAGAAATTACTCCAACACCTGGAGATTAAACAATATGCTATTATATGAGGAATGGATAACAGAAGATATTAGGAAGGAAATTAAAAAATTCTTAGAGGTAAACGAGAACAAAGAAACATCGTATCAAAATCTCTGGGACACTATGAAAGCGGTACTTAGAGGAAGATTTATTTCATGGAGCGCATTTAATAAAAGAAGTAAAACTCAAAAAATAAATGACCTAACACTACAGCTCAAAGCCCTAGAAAAAGAAGAACAGACCAACACCAAAAGTAGTAGAAGACAGGAAATAGTTAAACTCAGAGCTGAAATCAAGGAAATTGAAACGAAAGAAACAATACAGAAAATTGACAAAATAAATAGTTGGTTCTTCGAAAAAATAAACAAAATTGATAAACCTTTAGCCACACTAACAAAGAGAAGACGAGAGAAAACCCAAATCACCAAAATTTGGAATGAACAAGGAAATATCACAACAGACACGATTGAAATACAAAACATAATTAGAAGCTATTTTGAAAATCTATATTCCAACAAAATAGAAAATTTCGAAGATATCAACAAGTTTCTAGAGACCTATGAATTGCCTAAACTAAACGAGAAGGACATACACAATTTAAATAGACCAATTTCAAGTAATGAAATAGAAGAAGTCATCAAAAGCCTACCAACAAAGAAAAGTCCAGGACCTGATGGTTTCTCAGCCGAGTTCTACAAAACCTTTAAAGAAGAGCTCATTCCAATACTTTTCAAAGTATTCCATGAAATAGAAGAGGAGGGAACCCTCCCAAACTCATTCTACGAAGCCAATATCTCCCTGATACCTAAACCAGACAGAGACACATCGAGGAAAGAAAATTTCAGACCAATTTCCTTAATGAACATCGACGCAAAAATTCTCAACAAAATTTTAGCAAATTGCATACAAAAATGTATTAAAAAGATAGTGCATCATGATCAAGTGGGTTTCATCCCAGGGATGCAAGGTTGTTTCAACATCAGGAAATCAATAAATGTAATTCACCATATCAACAGACTTAAAGTCAAGAATCACATGATTATTTCAATAAATGCAGAAAAAGCATTTGATAAAATACAGCACCCCTTCATGCTCAAAACACTAGAAAAAGTAGGGATAGTGGGAACGTTCCTTAACATTGTAAAGGCCATCTATGCTAAGCCCATGGCTAATATTATTCTTAATGGTGAAAAACTGAAAGCATTCCCCCTAAAATCTGGAACAAGGCAGGGATGCCCTCTCTCACCACTCCTATTCAATATCGTCCTTGAAACTCTAGCCAGAGCAATTAGACAGACCAAAGAAATTAAAGGGATACGAATTGGAAAAGAAGAACTCAAACTATCCCTATTTGCTGATGATATGATTATATACTTAGAGGAACCAGGAAATTCCACCAGAAAACTCTTAGAACTCATAAGTGAATTCAGTAAAGTAGCAGGATACAAGATCAATGCTCATAAATCCAATGCATTTTTATATATAAGTGATGAATCTTCAGAAAGAGAAGTTAGGAAAACTACTCCATTCACAATAGCATCGAAAAAAATAAAATACTTGGGAATCAATCTCACAAAAGAGGTGAAAGACCTCTACAATGAGAACTACAGAACACTAAAGAAAGAAATTAAAGAACACCTCAGAAGATGGAAAGATCTCCCATGTTCCTGGATAGGCAGAATTAATATTGTCAAAATGGCCATACTACCAAAAGTGCTATACAGATTCAATGCAATTCCAATTAAAATCCCAATGATGTACCTTACAGAAGTAGAACAAGCAATCATGAAATTCATCTGGAAGAATAAGAAACCCAGAATTGCTAAAGCAATCCTTCGCAGGAAAAATGAAGCAGGGGGTATTGCAATACCTGAACTTCAACTGTACTACAAAGCAATAGTAACAAAAATGGCATGGTATTGGTACCAAAATAGACAGGTAGATCAATGGTACAGAATAGAGGACACGGACACAAACCCAAACAAATATAATTTCCTCATACTAGACAAAGGGGCCAAAAATATGCAATGGAGAAAAGATAGCCTCTTCAATAAATGGTGCTGGGAAAATTGGAAATCCATATGCAACAAAATGAAAATAAACCCATATCTCTCACCGTGCACAAAACTAAACTCAAAATGGATTAAGGACCTCGGAATCAGACCAGAGACCCTGCATCTTATAGAAGAAAAAGTAGGTCCAGATCTTCAACATATCGGCTTAGGACCAGACTTTCTCAACAGGACTCCCATAGCACAAGAAATAAAAGCAAGAATCAACAACTGGGATAGATTCAAACTAAAAAGCTTTCTCTCAGCAAAGGAAACTATCAGCAATGTGAAGAAAGAGCCTACAGAGTGGGAGAAAATCTTTGCCAATCATACTTCAGATAGAGCACTAATCTCCAGAATCTATAAAGAACTCAAAAAACTCAACACCAAGAATACAAATAATCCAATCGACAAATGGTCTAAGGAAATGAACAGACACTTCACAGAAGAAGACCTACAAACAATCAACAAACATATGGAAAAATGTTCAACATCTCTAGTAATAAAAGAAATGCAAATCAAAACCACCCTAAGATTCCATCTCACCCCAATCAGAATGGCGATTATCAAGAACACAAGCAACAACAGGTGTTGGCGAGGATGTGGGGAAAAAGGTACACTCATACATTGCTGGTGGGGTTGCAAATTAGTGCAACCACTCTGGAAGGCAGTATGGAGATTCCTTAAAAAACTTGGAATGGAACTACCATTTGACCCAGCTATCCCACTCCTTGGCCTATACCCAAAGGACTTAAAATCAGCATACTACAGAGATACAGCCACATCAATGTTCATAGCTGCTCAATTCACCATAGCCAGATTGTGGAACCAACCTAGATGCCCTTCAGTTGATGAATGGATAAAGAAAATGTGGCATATATATACAATGGAATATTACTCAGCCATAAAGAATGATAAAATTATGGCATTTGCAAGCAAATGGACGAAATTGGAGAATATCATGCTAAGTGAGATAAGCCAATCTCAAAAAACCAAAGGAAGAATGATCTCGCTGATAAGTGGATGATGATACATAATGGGGCGTGGGAGGGGTTAGTTTTAGGGTTAGAGTGAGGGTTAGGGAGGGGGGCAAGAATGGGGGAAGGAAGGACTGTATAGAGGGAAAAGAGGGATGGGAGGGGTGGGGGGAAGGGGAAAAAAATAACAGAATGAATCAACCAACATCACCCTATGTAAACGTATGATTACACAAATGGTATGCCTTTACTCTATGTACAAACAGAGAAAGAACATGTATCCCATTTGTTCACAATAAAAAAATATATATATATAACCAATGGTTCAGTCTGTGATGTTTGCTTTTATAATCAATTAATTTGTTGACATGTTAATAGTTGACTTGAGTAGGAATTTTAGATATTATTAATGATTTATTAGATAAAAATATTAATTTTCTTTTGGGCTGCCAGTCATATATTGAGAGAAAATTCTACTTTATGCCTTCAGTGGTTGACACAATATATGAGGCCATTTGTTAAATATCCCATTTTGTATGAAGTCAAATTGGATTAGAATCCTAGCTTTTTATGGGAAGAATTTTAGATTTCAATTAATTCAGATTCCTCAAATGTGTAAAAATGCAGCACACACACATACATCTTGTGTTGTCTATAGTTGATCTGTTTTCCTCCTCAGAAACCTCTATGTGCAGTCATAATTCAGATCCTCAGTTTAGATGACTCAGTCACTTTTGGAAAATCACATTTTCTGTCTTCCTCAGACTTTGCTGGCAGTTATCAAAGAGTGGTTTTGGAGTGGAGCTTCAGGTATTGAGGTTTTGTTTATATGATCTGTGCAGTGGGGAATGAGTGCCAGACATCCACAGAACATTTTCTGGATCCTGGTTGACTTCAGCTTTAGACAGCATGATCTGTCCCCAGGACTGCTACAGTACCACCCCTGGTACTCACTGTTGGGAGTTTGTCTTCAGACATTTGCTTTCAGTCTGAAATCCCTGCACATCTGCAGCCTTTGTCTTAATCTCAGACCTCCAATCACCTACTAGTCTTCTCAGAACCTCTGTGCCCTTGGCTACTGAGACTTGCAGCAAATGCTGCATGCCTTGCCTGCAGCATATGAGCCTTGGGAATGCTGACTTAGGCTCATCCTTCATGCTAATGGCCACCTGATACTGAAGATTCATGTTGGATGATCATATGTTAGGCTTCTTGTGGAGGCCTGGGGCTAGCTACCTCATAGGCTCCCTCTTACTTGTCTGGACATTTCAGTCACTCCCCCTTACCCTCTTGGAGTTTTCCCCCAGAGAAGAAAAACCAGGCACCTGCTGAACTCTGCATCTTAACATTGTTTCTTTCTCTCCAGGTTACAAAGGAACATGCCTTCCTTTTCTTAAATATCACATCCTAGTTATTCCCACCCTACAACATAAAGAAGAAAATCGCTACAACCTATCTTGCCAAGCTTTGCTTTTGATATACTGATATTGACATATGAATAGGAGCATAAAGTATTTTAGTGTCTTCCCTTCCCTAATGGCTCAGGCTTAGGGAAGGAAGACTGCAATAAAATAGAAGTTAAACAGGAAATGAAAACACAATGCTTTAATATTTTCAAAACATTATCTTTGTTACCTCTAGATCAATGATTGTGAACTCTGACTGCTTATTAATATCACTGGGGCCCTTTGAAAATAAAATGAATGCATAGATAGAACACAAAAGATTGAGAGTATCAGGTACAGATCAACTTGGTGCTGGAAGAGTTTAAGTGAACTGCTCACTACCACTTAGTACGTCAGTACCCCTTCCCAGCTTGGTGCTCTGCCTTCCTCCTACACTGCCACACTGATCACCATGATTAACAACTATTTGTATTCCTAATTAAATATGCAAACCAAACTTGTAGTTTATTTAATACTTATACTGTAATGTGCATGTGTGTGTGTGTGCGTGTGCGTGTCCACAGTTTACACGTAACCTTTGTGGAAAAAATTAAGAAATGTAAAGACATGGGCATTACAGAAATGTTTTGCCAAGCATGGTGGTGTGTGCCTGAAATCCAAGAGACTCTGGAGGCTGAAGCAAGAGGACCACAAGTTCAAAGCCAACTTCAGCAACTTAGTGAGGTCCTGAGCAATTTAGCAAGATTGCGTCTCAAAATTAAAAATGAAAAGGGCTGGGGCTATGGCTCAGGGTTGAAGTGCCCTTGAGTTCAATCCCTGCTACAAAAAAAAAAAAAAAAAAAAAATGGTGAAGTTCTTTCAGGATGCCTATTTCAAGGAGAAGGTTCTTTTAGGAAAATGTCCCATGTGCTCCTTCTACAAAGAGCTGCTCCCTGCTGTTTGCAGTGGTTGGGGAAAGCGGCTCATTCCTCTAATCATACCAGCACTGCCCCTTTGCCCTTCCCGCCAACCCTATTCCAACTCCACAAAATACTTCCACACTCACATTCACAGATATCTCATGCTTTTAATTTTCTTGCAAACTGTGAGAAGAAATAGAATATTTGATCAGAGATGTACAACTTGATTTTTTTCCCCACTAATACCAGAGATCCCTAAATCCTATACCAAAACTCTGGAAGCGTGGAAACATAATTCATGTAAGCCATCCATTCTAAGTACTTCTAAAGGATGAGTTCCTTTCCACCTCTAAGATACCATGTCTTTCTGAGTCTCCTTTTTCTCCAATTCATATTCCTCAGCCTTTGCCTACTGCTTCCAGAATTGCTTTGGAGGAAAAGTTTGAGGTATATTCCCCATTCATATTCTGTCTTTCCACACTCTCCTCCTTTCTCCTCCTCCTGTTCCTCCTTCCTTCCCCACTCCCTCTCCTTCTCTCTTACTCTCCTTCCCTCCCAATTTTCTTCTCTTCCTCTAAACCCAAAGGGAGCTTACAGCTATTTGTTTCTGTGTGACAGACCAGTAATTCTAGCAAAATGAGACTCAGAAAGCCAGCAGCAGGCAACCTACCCTCTTCCTCCAACTCCCCTGTTTAAAGGGGTTCTCCTGCCTGGAAAAGAAGATATATAGTATATTGACTACCAGTTTCTTTCTTTATCTTCCTCTTTTTAGCTATGAACTCTGTGCTATAAGTAAAAAAAAAAAAATACACTGTGGGATTTATACTTCCTCAACTGAATACAATTTTAGTTTTCCAACTTGGGAAAAACAAGTAACCATCTAAAAGTAGTGTTGTTGTCTGTCAGGTGTGGTGGAACATGTCTGTAATCCCAGCAATTTAAGAGGCTGAGTAAGGAGGATCACAAGTTCAAGGCCAGCCTCAGCAACTCAGGGAAATACTAAGTAACTTGGCAAGATCCTCTCTCAAAAAAAATTTAAGAAAGTACTGGGTATGTGGCTCAGTTGTTAAAAACCCCTCTGCATTCAATCATTAGTACCAGTAAATAAATAAAGTATCATAGTCAATAAAGACCTGTTCTGCAGGATGCTGTGTGCAGATATCATTGTGGGATATTACCCCATTCCTTTCTGGACACCCCTGTTCTGTCTGTTCCATTAGCAGCTATAAATATCAACATCCATGTTACATGTAAAACACAAGTTTTTTTTTCTCATTTCTTAATAGAAGTTGAGAAAGATATCAGAGAAGTAGAAGGGCATCATGTATTTCATTACTGATCACTGCTGATGGAAGTGGCTGTGGCCTTCTAGGAAGTGCTACTGGTGACTGGGGTCATTACAGCATGTCTAGGTTCTAGAAAGCGAGTGACTGATGAAGATACTGACTAGATTGTTCACACCCAATTCCTTTGTTTCTCTATTTTTCCATTTCCAGCCTGGATGTGTAAATACTACTGAAGTGGACATTAAGAAGTCATCCAGAATGAGAAACCCACACAAAACAAGGAAGGTAAAATGTTTGTTGTGCTGATATTGGCTGATGATGTGTTGCACTCTTCACATCTGGAACCACAGAACACCTCTGTCCCTTTCAAAGAGCCTTTCCCGTTCCTCCAGGTCTTCAGTCCTCACTTTAGGAATCGTCCCCCCACTGAGGTAGAAGGGTAGTGCTGACTGGTTCTACCAGGAGGGGTCAGAGAAACTTCAACCTCTCCACTCTTGCTAAAGGCTTAGGAAAAGAAGCTGAGGCTGAGAAAAAGATATAATAGTGAGGGCATTTTTAGATAAAAGAGGAAAGGGAGAGTCTAAAAGGTAACTAATTAGAGAAAAAGTGTAAGGACCTCCTTTTAGTGTCCAAATTGTGTGACACAACCATAAGTTAAGGGTAGTACTTTAGTGTTTGTTCTGAGAGAATGCCTGAGGGAAAACTGTCTAATTCCGTGACATTTCAATAGCCCTTTGAAGCTGGGCACAGTGCAGCATGTCTGTAAATCCAGCTACTCCAGAGGCTGAGACAGGAGGATCATAAGTTCTAGGTAAGCCTGCATAACTTAGCAAGAGCCTGTCTCAAATTAAAATAAAAAGCATTGTGCATGTGGTAGAGAACCCGTTGGTTCAGTCTCCAGTACCTGACAAAGTAAATGGCCCTTTAGAAACTCTTGGCGGTGATATCTGCATAGTTTTTATTAATTCCACTAAAATTTGTGATACGCATAAGAATTTCTACCCTGTAACAAGCATTCTGAGGACACAGTCCACAGGTTAGTGTGACCTGAACATCCCCCAAAGGTCAAGACTCTCTTTTCTGTGACTTTTTCCTTATATAACTCTAACATTTTCTAGAATAAGTGCATTTGCAGTAGGCTAAACTAAAATTAAACTAAATGGTTTTTGTAGGTTTATTTCATGCAGTCTTTTTCTTCCATCCCTAGATACACAACATCATGTTCAAAGGTCCTAATGTGGTACAAGTACCTTTTTTTCTTCTTTCGGGGCAGTTTACCTCGATGTGAGGGAACAGGAAGCCACAGGAAAGTGCTGTGCAACCCATTTAGACATGATGCCCACTGGGACTCTGAGAGAAAGAGGCAAAGCCCAATCTTGTCTCCCTTGCAGTTGGCTCTAGACTCAGCTCTTCCATCCTCTGCACACACAGCATGCTCCCTGTGCCAGGCACTAGTTCAATGGGAGGAGATTAAAAAATGCAATCAACTCCCAGACAAATGCAACAAGCCACCTTCTTCCTCAGTTATGAGGCATTATCCTTCAAATATCTTCTGTGTATCAGACTCCCCCCAGCAGCCCCCAAATAAGACACGCTTTGATTCAGAAGAGAAAAGTACAGATTAACAAGACGGAACTTCACCAACATAAAGTGATCATTCACCCCTTCCTTTTATCACTATATTCAGTATTGATTGCTTACCTGTGCTTCACTGGGCATCTCTCAAAACTTTGAAAAGTATTCCTACACAAAGTTGCTCTTTATATGCCTTTGGTCCTCATTTAATGATGGAAGAAAACTTGAGGCATCACAAGTTGAAGTGCTATAAAGAGAAGGAGTCCTTGAGTATTAACTGATTGGAGGATGCAGTCTAATTCCCTGTCAGTCACTGATGGTAGAACTGCAAGGCCTAACTGCAGAACTGTATAGCCTCAAAATTGCCACAGAAAAACAGAAGTTCTGAAAAAATCCAATATAAAGTAACATGAATACCATTGTTTTCTACATTAGATAAAAGCTGAGTATCTCATTTCTTGATTATTATAACTTTTTGTGGACTTGAGTGTTGAATTTGCTAGAATCTTCACAGATGGTGATTATATTGTACATATAAGGCTGCAGAACTCCAAGCCACATACTGATATGTCTTTTTGAATTACTGAATTATCACCCAGTGGAGATAATTGGACATGTTTATGTCAAATATGTGAAGAGAAGACTTGGTTGTATAGTTTTTGCAGATACTTTGTGTTAGGTTATATTTGGTTAGGATCTGGAATGATCCATTCAATTAGAAAAATTAACAAGTCTCCACTAAATGGCCCACATGTACAGGTCTTTGGATATTTCACAGTACAACAGACAGCTGGGGCCTTGTTCCCGTAACTCATGTCTAGTGAGGGTGCAGACAGTGAACAAGTAGTCAGATGAATGTCTGAACCTAAGTATACTTACATATTTTATGTATTAGTCTGCTAGGACTGCCATAACAAAATACCACAGACTGGGTGGCTTATACAGTAAGAATTTATTATTTCCTAGTTCTAGAGACAGGAAGTCCAAGATTAAGGTACCAGAAAAGTCATTGCCTGGTAAAGTCTCTTTCTGACTTGAAATCAACCACTTTTTTTTGCTATTCCTCAGCAGCCCTTCATCTGTGTGTATACAGAGAGCAAAAAAGTTCTGTTTTTCTTCCTCTTCTTACAAGGATGCCAATTCTACTGGATTATGGTGCCACCCTCTGACCTCACTTAACCTTTATTAGGGCCTTCCCACAGGCCCTACCTTCAGTACAGTTATACATATTAATTTGGGAGAACACAGTCCAGTATAACATAAAGGGAATTTAAAAGGTGTGATTCTAACATTTTATCAGTGAATAACTTGACAACAAGCAGCAAATGATTTCACCACCCTCTGAAGCTCCCTGGCTCTGTCTGGGTAGAACAGGCTACACCATGCAATTATAAAGGCAGAGACCTCTGCCCTGGAAGCTACCCTTGCCTTCCACCATGATTGGGATATCTCCTTTGCACATTCTCTTAGCCTTGTGATTGTTCTCAGTCTTACACTGCCACTAATAACAAAGTAGAACCCCTGGACCATGTTTAATCTTTTGAAAATAGATAACTACCCTTAGTAGTTCATTTCTTTGAGAGTCAGCTGTGATAATATTTCTTGTGATTTTATATCATAACCCAAATAAAGAATCCAATAAGTTCCTGAAATAATAATCTAGTTTATATGCCTAAAGAATATCAGGGTTATTTTTACATTTCATTTTGGGATGTGGCATGTAAATATTGAGTTTCAAAAATGTTTATCAATTATGTAAAGAGAAGGCTTAATGTATAGCTGATTCTAGACATAAAACCCTGGGATTGGTCAGTTTTCAAATCTCACTTCTTAATTTTAATATGCTTTACTGAAATCCAACAAAATAGATGTATTTCCTCAGTCTCTAAGAAAGAGTAATAGCCATAAAAGAAATTAGCCTAATATAGACAAGTTTTAAGGGGCATACTATGCCTGATGATCTTTGATTTAATACAAAAATTTTTACTCTAAGAAGTGTATTAGGGTTCTCCAAAGAAATAGAATTAACAGGGTGTGTGTGTGTGTGTGTGTGTGTGTGTGTGTGTACAGAGAGAGAATAAAATGTTTAAGGAATTGACTTAAGTGATAGTTTGGAGAGGCCAAAATCTGATGAGGGAGAGCAGAGGTCAGAGAAGCACTACAGATCAAATCCAGAGGCAATCTAGAGGTAGAATTTCTTCTTATTCATGGGAAGCCAGTCTTTGTTCTATTTAGGCCTTCAACTGATTGATGTGGCCCATCCACATCGTGGAGGGCAATCTGCTTTACTCAGAGTTCACCAAATGAGATGATAGTCATATCCATAACAAAACTCTCACAGCAACATCCAGAACAATGTTTGGCCACATATTTGGCCACAATTTTGGCCACAATGTGGCCCAGCCACATTGACACATAAAATTAAACACCACAGGCAGAAACTTTTATATGACAACAGCTAGGAATGTCCAAGAACAAAAGACTGAGGAAAATGACAAAATCATCCGCATATGTGACTGAACCACACTTTGAACTGCCTCTTATGACTTCAGAACTCATCTTCCAAAACAACAGTATGCTTATTCTGTGTCTTTTTTCCCCTGTCAGCTTCATCTGGACTTTAGTGGCACTTATTACTATGGCTACAGCTCATAGACTGAACCCTTGGGAGGAGGCAGTGGACCCATGAGCCCATTGGAGACCATCAGAGCTCTCATGTCCACTCTCTAGTCTTCTCTCTGGTGTGCTGTGTGTGCTGGCTTCCTCCACAGAGAGGCAGACCCCGTCACAGTCTGTTCTGTGGTTCAGTTGAACAATCCAGAAGGAAAGAACATAGTCTCACACCAGCCCCAGCAACAAAAATACTAGAGATTGCATTTCACACAGTGCACTTTGCACTTTTGAGTTCTATTTTAAAAGTCCATTTGGGTAGCTATTCCAGAATATCTTAGATTGGGCAATTTGTAAACAACATAAATTTATTACTGATGGTCCTAGAGGCTGGGAAGTTCAAAACAAAGCCCAGGTCCTCTTTTGTAAAGATACTAATCCCAGTCCTGATGACAGAATTCTCATAGACTCCTCACATCTCAAAGGCTCCACTTCCAAACATTATCACCTGGAGGGATTAAGATTACAACATATGAATTGTGAGGGGGTACAAATATTCAGACCGTAGCAGTCCCCCACACAAAAAGGAAAAAATAGAATTTTTCTTAGTTGTAAAATGTGAAAGGAAATCATATGTGAACAGATTCATGTGCAGTAGAATCTGTTTCATTTAATATATAATTTACATAGCACTATATATGAAAAATGCCTGTTCTAGACACCATGGAGAATAAAAGGACATGTTAATCAAGTTAAAACATCTCAATTAAATAGTTGATTTTGCTCACAAAGTTCAAAATGAATTTCAAGTTATTAATTTAACTTTCACCCATCTATAAACATTAAGACATTACAAAGACTTCACTCCTCTAACTCCCTAACCCTGTCTACTGCTAATTTTATTCCACCTCGCACTCTATACCACAATGTATTGTAATACATTTCCTTTTTATACAAAATACAGTCTTTCACATTGCAAATAAGCCTCATAACTTTGCTGCCAAAAAAGGATCATTTTTTATCTTATTCATAAAGTGGTATTCCTTGTGGATATTTTCATTATAGCCAAGAATCAAAGTTAAAGAATCAAAGTTAAAAGCCCTCATTAGTCACCAGGAAAAGAAGAGCACTCTGACTAATGAAACTGGGACCTTCTGATGTTTACCTGCATGTTAGACAAAAATAAGAAATCCCATAGTAAGCTCAGCACCAGTAGTGAGTTTCCTTAAGACTTAACACCTCCCAATGATTTGGGCCATGGTCTTACACAGAACTTCATGAGGCTCACACAAAGTGCATGCATGTTGAAATAATTATGGAAATGTACAGACAGCATGTAACTCAATGGATCATTTTGGTATTGTGACATCACAAATTGCAGCATTTTTCTTTTTAACAGTCTTTTTAATTACTTTTCAACTTAGCCAGAAAGAATTACCGTTATAACTCTCAACTTGTTGGGCACGTTGGCATATGCCTGTAATCCCAGCAGCTCGGGAGGCCAAGGCAGAAGAATCAAGAGTTCAAAGCCAACCTCAGCAATAGAGGTGCTAAGCAACTCAGTGAGACCCTGTCTCTAAATAAATTACAAAATAGGGCTGGGGATGTGGCTCAGTGGTCAAGTGCCCCTGAGTTCAAGCCCCCCAAAAACAAAACAAAACAAAATCTCTAAGCTTTCTTGTTTTATAAGCACTGATTATGTGACATGTAGATTCTTATTTTTTAAATTTTTAAAATAATTAAACCAAAATCTGGACATGGTAGAGGCCAATATTCCCAGGTGCTGCAGAAGCCGATGCAGGAGGATGGCAAGTTTGAGACCACCCTCGGTAACTTAGCAATACCCTATCTCAAGATTTAAAAAAAAAAAAAAGTGGCTAGGATGTATCTCAGTGATAAGGAAATCCCTAGTACTGCAAAAATTTAAGAGAAAAGTTAAGGAAAAAAAGTTAAAAAGAATGGAAAGTTCATATCTTAGAGACTTTATTTTCCTTATCAAAATTTAATGTGATGCAACTGAAAATATAGCAGACACCAAACATTTGAACTGTTATATAACTGGTGGTCTTTCACTTGTCTAATTAAAAAAAAAAATCAACCTCAAATGTTATTTCAGAGTTCAGAAAGCAGTTTAATCATGTTCAAATATGGCTAGTATCAGTTTATTTAAGCTTTTCTGTTTTTTTCAATATGTAAACTTTGGTACTCCAGTCTCTATGTCATTTAAATTTTCTTTGTAATTCTTATCACAGTTTTAATCATCTACCTATTTGTGTGTTTGTGCAATTTGTTTCCCTGGTACAGGTTGTAAGTGCCAATGAAGGAAGAAGCATATGTGTTTGTTTTGCTTCTCTATCCCTTATGCTTAGCACTATATCAAGCATATTGTAAATGTTCAATAAATGTTGAATGAGTGAATGAATGTGTAAACAAATGAAAGAAAAGAGCAGGACCAAGCCATTTAGCCCAGTGCTATTAATAGCATTTGCTGTGTTAAAGTGGATGGTCAGTGATAGGAAATAGGTTGTAACGGGCTTGAGCTAGGACAGGAGAGGATATTTAAAGAGGCCTTCCCAAAATACTCTGGAAATGGATGATCCAGATGATTAGACTCAAGTCAAAGTGTGTTTTAAAAGGGCTAACAAGTAAATAATGGGAGCTATAAAGGGGAAAAAAAATCAAGTCCAAAGGGTCCAGGTACAGAGCAAAGAAGTAATGTTGACAGAACATTTAGTTTCCATTCAACTGAAAGTAGGTCAGGAACAAAGCACATTTGAACTTAGAGATACCAGCAAGTGTGCTGATAGGCCTGAGAGTGGACTCCATTAGGCATTTGAATCTACCCTCATCTAATTTTGACAAATTCTTTGCAAACCTATCTGGAAACTAATTTTGCAGGGCTCGTTCAGTTTTATTATGCCCTCATCTTTCATTTCCCTGTCCAAAGAAGTGCTCCAGAACACATCTAATGCTTGTTTTAAATTAATAATACTTTGATATTTAGAAAAGCAATGCCATCTGGCTTCTTTCTTGAACTAACATGTTGGGTGACTCACTCTCAGTTGGGGATAATTTCTTATCCCTCAGTCTCTAGATCTTTCTTTATACTTACTAAGCAATGGGTCTTTCTCAAAAAAGAGTCTTTAATTATTAGCTCTGACCTTTTGGAAAAATCAATTTAAATAAATAACTGCAGCATCAAGAATTCGAGATGTGTGAAGCTTTAAGGTCACTAATTTTGCTGAGGTACCCAATGGCAAGACTAATATCATAACATAAATAGGCAGTATTGACAGAAAGTCAGGGCACTTGGGGTGTCTGATCACACCATCAGAAAACAAGGCAGCAGAATCTGCAACATAGTCCTTCTCCTCAGTATTGCACTCCATTCCTACATGAAAATCAGGTTACTTTTATCTTCTCTTAAATTATTAAATTTCTATTTTATTTTATATCTACCTCTATTTTAAATCAATGCTTATTAAATGTTACTTAGTTTTGTCATTCCCCAACTCAGCACTCCCACCCTGTCCCCAAAATTTTATCACACCTGCCATATTTTCTATAAATCATCAATTATTCCATTCTAATCAATATTCTTTTTTTTTCCTTTTTTTTAATTTTTTTTTACGTTTACATAGGGTAATGATGTTTATTATATTTTTCCCCTCCCCCCACCCCTCCCACCCCTCCCACCCCTCCCACCCCTCTTTTCCCTCTACACAGTCCTTCTTTCCTTCATTCTTACTGCTCTCCTTAGCCTAACTCTAAACCTAACCCTAAACCTAATGCTAGCCCGTCCCACCCCCCATTATATGTCCTCATCCGCTTATCAGCGAGATCATTCGTCCTTTAGTTTTTTGAGATTGGCTTATCTCACTTAGCATGATATTCTCCAATTTCGACCATTTGCCTACAAATGCCATAATTTTATCATTCTTCATTGCGGAGTAATATTCCATTGTATAAATATGCCACAGTTTCTTTATCCATTCATCAACTGAAGGGCATCTAGGTTGGTTCCACAATCTGGCTATGGTGAATTGAGCAGCAATGAACATTGATGTGGCTGTATCTCTGTAGTATGCTGATTTTAAGTCCTTTGGGTATAGGCCAAGGAGTGGGATAGCTGGGTCAAATGGTAGTTCCATTCCAAGCTTTCTGAGGAATCTCCACACTGCTTTCCAGAGTGGTTGCACTAATTTGCAACCCCACCAGCAATGTATGAGTGTTCCTTTTTCACCACATCCTCACCAACACCTATTGTTGCTTGTATTCTTGATAATCGCCATTCTAATTGGGGTGAGATGAAATCTTAGGGTAGTTTTGATTTGCATTTCCCTTATTACTAGGGATGTTGAACATTTTTTCATATATCTGGTGATTACTTGTACATCTTCTTCTGTGAAGTGTCTGTTCATTTCCTTAGCCCATTTGTCTAGCCAGAGCAATCAGACAAACCAAAGAAATTAAAGGGATACGAATAGGAAAAGAAGAACTCAAACTATCCCTGTTCGCAGATGACATGATTATATATTTAGAGGAACCTGGAAATTCCACCAGAAAACTTTTAGAACTCATAAGTGAATTCAGTAAAGTAGCAGGTTACAAGATCAATGCTCATAAATCCAATGCATTTTTATACATAAGTGATGAATCTTCAGAAAGAGAAATTAGGAAAACTACCCCATTCACAATAGCATCGAAAAAAATAAAATACTTGGGAATCAATCTCACAAAAGAGGTGAAAGACCTCTACAATGAGAACTACAGAACACTAAAGAAAGAAATTCAAGAAAACCTTAGAAGATGGAAAGATCTCCCATGTTCCTGGATAGGCAGAATTAATATCGTCAAAATGGCTATACTACCTAAAGTTCTATACAGATTCAATGCAATTCCAATTAAAATCCCAATGATGTACCTCGCAGAAATAGAGCAAGCAATTATGAAATTCATCTGGAAGAATAAAAAACCTAGAATAGCTAAAGCAATCCTCAGTAGCAAGAGCGAAGCAGGGGGTATTGCAATACCAGATCTTCAACTCTACTACAAAGCAATAGTAACAAAAACGGCATGGTATTGGTACCAAAATAGACAGGTAGATCAATGGTACAGAATAGAGGACATGGACACAAACCCAAATAAATACAATTTTCTCATACTAGACAAAGGTTCCAACAATATGCAATGGAGAAAAGATAGCCTCTTCAACAAATGGTGCTGGGAAAACTGGAAAACTATATGCAATAGAATGAAACTAAACCCCTATCTCTCACCCTACACAAAACTCAACTCAAAATGGATCAAGGACCTCGGAATCAGACCAGAGACCCTGCATCTTATAGAAGAAAAAGTAGGTCCAAATCTTCAACTTGTTGGCTCAGGATCAGATTTCCTTAACAGGACTCCCATAGCACAAGAAATAAAAGCAAGAATAAACAACTGGGATAGATTCAAACTAAAAAGCTTTCTCTCAGCAAAGGAAACTATCAGAAATGTGAAGAGAGAGCCTACAGAGTGGGAGAATATCTTTGCCAACCATACCTCAGATAGAGCGCTAATTTCCAGAATCTATAAAGAACTCAAAAAACTCTACATGAAGAATACAAATAATCCAATCTAATCAATATTCTTAACACATATGTTTAAAGACAAGCACCTCTATTGTACCTGCATGTGATATTTATGACAACAGTGGCTTTTGAACTTTGATAGAAGCTTCATCAAATAAAATTTGAGTTATCTTTCTGAATATGTGACACAAGTTTACTCTCTAGAAAATCTGTGACTATGAATGGTATTTTGTCTTAACATTCATTTTTCATTTTAATATAGTCTGTCTATGGTTTACAAAATGATATTAGAAGTCACAGTCCTACCCACACACCCACACCAGAAACTAAACCTCCAAAAGAAGATGAGCTGCACCAACAGGTGAGTCAGCCTAGAAAATGACCTTCAAATGATTATTTGTCACTATTAACATTCCCTATCTGGTCGTCAGATCAGATCTATACAATCAGATAGTGAATGTTAATAGTGGATATTTTGAAAGATAATTTGTGTGATCACCTATTTCATATAGACTTGCAGGTAGAAGGTGATGAAGTTGCTGATGAGAGGATAAAAGGTTGGGGACATTAAGTAACACGTGTGACATGATCACAAAAAAGTTCTAATTTTTATTTCTATGGTACTGATTTCTTGAAACCTTTGGAAGTTTTTCCTTATCAACACTGTATACAATTATAGTATATAGTGCTTCTTTTTGAAAAATCATTGATCAATAATTTTTCCTTCAATAAATATTTCAAAGCAAACATCAATTTCTAATATCCAATAATAATTAGATTTGTTGATTGGTTTAGTCATAGCCCCCCCACACACACACTTCTGACTCTTTTCTCCTAATATTTTGCCATAGAATGGTTCATTGGTAATGTAACATAGAATTTTCTACTGTATTTAAAATCGCCCTAAAGGAAAAGTAATTCAGAAAAATTTTTATAGTTTTCCCTGCATGTTTACGTCTGTGTAAGCATGTCCCTGCATGTTTACATCTATGTAAACATGATGAAATTATTCTCAAAATACATATTACTGATATTTTCTCGGGATAGTAGTGGGAGATAGGATTTACTTTGAAGTTGTAGTAAAAATTTTAAAAATACGTTTTCTTCATTAAATATTTCTGGGGAAATGTAATTCTGGATTTGGTTATTCACCATGAATGAATGTTTAAAAACTCTGGAAATAAAGTTACATATTGTTAAAGTAAGCAGAATGTTCAAACTGTGCTCTTCTTAAGTTATATTGGTTATGTTACATTCAAATATAGTTTCATTTTTCGTTAACTATTCAGAGTGCTCTGCTTTTGTCAACTTTGAAATTTTACTCCCAGAATATACACCTGTTTGAAATTGCCTATAAGAATTTAGAGTTGAAAACTGTGGTGTTGCCACTTATATAACTAATTCTCTAAACTTCTTTTCAGATAAAATATTGGCAAATACAGTTAGACAGACATTGGTTAAAAATGTCAAAAGTAGCTGATAGGTAAGTACTTCAAGATGTCTACGTAAATTTAAAAGTTGCACAAGACAGTTAAATATGTGGTAAGAAATAAATGTTAGAAGGAGAGTTAAGATAAAAAAAATGGTTTTTGTATTTTCCCTATACACATAGAAAACTTTCAAAACATTCTTTTTTTGTAGTTTAAAGGGCAGCATGATCATTATTGCCTTAAATCTCAAGAGGTCCTACCTTTGTGCAATCAATAATAAGATACAGAGGATAAAGCCAAGGAGTTAAATATTTTCACTCCTACTCAAATAACTGAATGCTAATATACTGGCTATTTTTTGGCAACTTTGAGACTATAAATTCATCTGAACATTCACAATTGACTCTTGTTATTTTATGGTTTCAGAATTTGAATTAATCTCAGAGTTTAGATTTGTCTTTTCTTTTTAAAAATCTGCTCTTAACAAAACACATATTCTTTACTTTGGGGCATTGCCAAAACCTATCTCTCCAACTTTTTTTCTTTCTTCTCCCTTCATTCTCCTGGTTAACAAAGGATTGGAACGGACCCTTACTGCTGTCCTTCAACATGCAGACCTTTTCCATGTTGCTTCATTTTAATGGAAGAGTAGTGACTTAATGGCTCAGGTGTGGGATAGATGGAATCTTTAACTATAATTGTCCACCACAAAGCCCAATGAGTGGTTGCATGCATGTTACTGAAACATGAAAATTGCCATTGGACTTCATTCTGTAAATGTTGGGGCAAGGATTCCTTGGCCCAACATTTTTATACTGCTTCTCTTACTTTAGAATGGGTATAACTTCAGGCAGAAACACTAAGTAAATGTTTTTTTTCTCCCTAGTCTACTAAGTTATACGGAACAGTATGTAGAATATGACCCATTTCTTGTGCCACCTGATCCTTCTAATCCATGGCTGTCTGATGATACTACTTTCTGGGAACTTGAAGCAAGGTAAGTGACATTTTCTTTTCCTCCCAAATATGTCCAGGGACTGTGTGAAATAGGAATAATCCTGTCATTTATTAATTGTAATGATGATTTCCTCTTTACATTTGATTCATGATTTAACATTGTTCGAGGTTTTTGAATCTCAGGTATTTGACTCTGCATTAAGATTTGCATTGTTGATGGAATGCTATTCAGCCTTACAAAAGGATGGAATCTTGTCATTCATGACAACATGGTTGAAGTGGAGATTATTATGTTAAGCAAAATAAACCAGGCATAGAAACAAAAGTATTATATGATCTCGCTCATATGTGAAATATAAAAAAGATGATCTTATGGAAGTTGAGAAGTTGAGAATGGTGGTTACAAGAGGCTGGGGAGAAAAGGAGTGGGGAAAAGTCCACCAATGGGTACTAAGTTATAGTTAGATAGAAGTAAGTTTTGGTGTGCTATTGTACTGTAGTATGACTATAGATAACAATTAGTACTATCTCTTAGAAGCTAGAAGAAAGAATTCTGAATGTATTCACCATAAAGACATGATAAACATTTGAGGAGATAGATGTTTACCCTGATTTACACATTACATGATATATATATCTTGAAATATCATGTTACTCTTATAAATATATACAATTGTTCATATTTTTATGTGTCAGTTTAAAAGTAAATTTAATTTAAAAAATATTTGTACTGCTAGAAAAATTACTTTAAAATTAGAAGTGCAAGTTTCCAGATGGATTAGTCAGGTTTCAGATCTTCAGTTCTTGAAATATAGCTTATTGATATTAGCTTCTTTGAAAATCCACATAGCCAAAAAGGCCCATGTATTCAAGCAAAATGAGTGCTAAATCCATACTTACTTAAGCTTAATGCAAGTATACCCTTATAAATTCAGTTTTAAAACAAAATTAATTTACAAACACATCAAAATACAAACTAATTTTATGGCATTTGCAGATAAATGGATGGAATTGGATAATATCATGCTAAGTAAAATAAACCAAGCCCAAAAAACCAAAGACCAAATGTTTTCCCTGATAAGTGGATGATGATGTATAATGGGGGTGGGAGATGGGGGGGATGAAAGAAGAATGGAAGAACTTTAGATTACATAGAGTGAAATGAGAGGGAGGAGGGGGCAGGGGTATGAAAGATAGTAGACCGAGACAAACATCATTATCCAACATACCTGTATGATTACTTAATGGTGTGAATCTACATCGTGCACAACCATAGAAATGAAAAGTTGTACCCCATTTGTGTACAATGAATCAAAATGCAGTCTGTAAAAATAAAAAAAAAATAGAAAAAAAAGAAAGCTAAAGCACAATTTAAGACTCCAGTTACATAGGGGAAGCATACTATCAATCTGGGTAGACATGCAAAGATCACTGCACGTCCCTTTATACAGAGAGGATTAGGACTCTAACACTTCTCTAAATTGCATTATGGACCTTCTTTTACTTCTACAGCCAGCCATGGATCTTGAACACTTGACAAGTGTTTAAGATCTTAACATTTGATAAGTCCATACTCCTCAGCCACAAGTTATACAGATTTTACAGATGAGGAAGCTGGAAACTCCAAAAGTCATTACTTGCCACGATTAGGTCACATGTTTAATTGCAGCAGAGTTACACATTAGTATAGCCCTTTGAACACTGATGCATCTCACCCCCACCACCAGCACATCATTTTTTAGTGGTTAAGAAATGGGGCTTCAGGGCAAGATTGTCTGAATATTTGCCCCTTATTACTTGTCTGACATTGTAAAGTTATAACTCTCTTTGTGCCTCCATTTCCTCATCTATAATATGAGAAGAATAATAGTACTTATAGTTACTGAAAAAAAAACTAAAAGAGATCATTTATTTAGACCACTTAGCACCTAATGTACCTAATATTAGACATTATGATTACTCTAACTTATACCACACAGTGATTTATTAAGAGCCATCAAACATACATTTATTTTTCTCCTGAATGATCAGTAAAAGGCGAACTTTAAAGCATACATGATTTTGAGGATAAATCTAATAACAAAAAATAGAAATTGTACTGAAAGAACTATATTTGACTTTATCTCCTATAGCAAAGAACCTAGCCAACAGAGGGTAAAACGATGGGGTTTTGGCATGGATGAGGCATTGAAAGACCCAGTTGGGAGAGAACAGTTCCTTAAATTTCTTGAGTCAGAATTCAGCTCAGAAAACTTAAGGTAAGACACATGCTTGATTCTTACAACATAAGCCAGAGCAACACTCTGTCTGATGTTCAGTTATTTTGGATTCATGAAAACAATTATGCTTCTGCCAGCATCATAATGATGTTATGAACCTGTTGAATTTCTGCCACCCAATGGAAAGGAAAAGACAAAAGCTGTCCAATATTATCAATTCCTCACAATAACTGATTTTTACACTGTCTCTGGATTTTTAACTATATAAATTTAGTACTTGTGAAATGAACTCTACAAAGAAGTGTAGCACTTAGAACCATGTTTGGCAGAGTGGAGAATGGCAATGGTATTTATGGTGTTAAAATATATCACCTATTTATCAATACTGACCTTCTGTGAGTATAACTTCTTAAGCAAAATGGAGAAGGGAATTAACACTATATCAAATATTTTGAGACAAAGCTCTAGGGACAGCTCATTTAAATACAGCTTCAGGGCAGGTAAGAGCCCTGAAGAGCTATTAATGAGCAGGACATTTTTTCTGCTCATCATTCTTATGTATTTTTAAATTTTCTAATTTAAAAAGCACCTGGAAACACCATTATATAAAAGGAAACATTAGAATGCATTTTAATACTTCTATTTAAGATCATTGAAATGAATGATAACTTTTCACTACAAGAAACTTTTTGCATGAGTTCTTTTATTCGTTATTCTTTTGAAACCTGATAATTTATTTTTACTTTTCCATGACTTACAGAGTCCTATGAAATTTGTCTGTTTTCTTTGGAACTAAGCAGTGTCAGGCATTGTCACATTTTTTTCAGGAGATTTAACAGATACCAATAACAAACTATTCAGAAATAGTAGAACATTGACAGATGTCTCTTGGATGAAACAGAGTGACCATGAACAGAATCTGGAGGAGATGAATTTTCTAAGTGTGCTCGCCTGCACTTGTTGGGAAACACTTTCCTATTCTCTTTCAAGTTCATGGGAGACCTTTCTGGAGGGGCTTTTTTAAGACCTTCAATTTAGCTACTGTAGTTTTATTAGGCCTACTAATAACACTTTGTATATCTAAGTCATATTACCAGTGAGTGAAGCAAGAATACATAAAAAATAAAGATAAAAGAATTTGTTTTGGAATAATAGAGAATGGGATAGTGGACTCTGCTCTAAGTTTTTGAAAAAATAATGACATTATAATTATTTGTGATGAGAAAATAAGTAATGAGTCTTACCTAGTCACAACACAAAATAATGGATGTTTCGATAGGAGAAGTACAAAAGAATTAGACATTGGCAAAGGCATGCTGGGAGAAATGACTTCCAGACTGGGAGCTGGTGGTAAGAAGATAACTAAGCAAGAAAGGGAGGGGGCAGTTATGGAGCAAAAACAGTAGTATGTGAATATTCTACTTCACACCTGAATTGAATCACTTCCCATTCCTTAGTTCAATCAGTCTTAACCATTTCAATTCTATGCCTACTGATTTTTTCATGCTAATTGTATATAAAAATGTATTTAATATTTTTATACATGTATACACACATATATGCTCCCTGAGTATCTACTATATACCTATCATGTTTTCTTTCTAAATATAGGTAAATGAGTTATAGATCGATATAACCACAGGTAGAATTTTGAACACCTGACATATACAAGAATATGTTTTATATCCACTACTTGTATGAATAATGTTATACTACATTTGCCTTTATTATTTATGATCATCACACTTCTAATAATCCCAACAATGTAAGTATTATTGCCTCACTGTAGAGAGAAACAAAATATGTCTGAGCTCAGTTTACACCTTGTGCAAACTCAGATTCCATGTACGTGGCATTCTTGTTTTTTTAATAAACTATTTCCGAGCTAGTATCCACTTATCCCCAAATATGAGCCCCACCCTGCTTCCACCTACTGTCTGAATCACATGCAAGGGAGACAAAACAGTTCACTTAGCCAAGGGGACTGTGAATTATATGTAAGTAAATTTTAGTACATCTTATCTAAGCCGCAGCAGCCTTCTAAGAACCTACTCTTCATGGGAACAAGCCAGTCACGTGAGTTTTTACTTCAAATATTAGAACAGGAAAAAATTGAAGAGAACCTACTTATCCATAACCACTTATTAGTCAAATACACCCTCTACTCCCTAAGGATGTGTGTTTTGCTCCTTCCCTTTTCAGGCAAAGCATAAAGAAAATACTAAATAAATAAACAGCACGAATTTGATCATTGAGGTCCTAAAAATGTACCCAGCATTTGTCAGTGGCCTTTACATAAATTTATATCATTTAATCCAATGAAACTTCACTGAGATGGGCATTATCATTCTATTTTATTGATGAAGAAAGCAAGACTTTTCTTAAAGACATTAAAAGTTTCCTTAGATTCCAGCTACTATTAAATTAAAAGAGTGGGATTTTAAATGAGCCTTTTCCATTCTACTAAGCTATTGAAACAATTACAGCAATGATGAGGATAAGGAAGGCAACGATGCTCTTAGGGAGACAGTGGGAAGGAGTGGTTATGAGCCTGACATCTGCTACAAATTTTCCAGAAACAAAACCCCAATTATGCCACTAATGGAGGACAAACTTAAATAATCTTAATCTTCATATGCTCAGTTCGCCTCCTAACATGAGGGAAAATAATATCACCTAGTTTATGGACTGTGGAGACTGACTGTATAGATAGATTGATAGGTATATGATAGATACCTAGTGTCTGTATCCCCTTATCAGTGTGTGTGCTACTATTAACATATATACACTTTGACAGTTTTTCCTTATTTCCAGGCCCATTTCATTTCACATGTCACTACATCTCAAATAGCTTTCTTAGACCCCCCACTTTACAACCATGTGCTAGCCTTATCACTGGGGCTTATTGTTGGTTCAGCATTCCAAGACTGTCCAGCATGTACTCTTCCTAAGAGATTCTCATGTGCTTCCTGGGATTCTGGTCTTTTTCATGACTAGTTCTTTGAGGACCGAGACTTTCTTTTGATTGATGTCTTCAAAGCATGCTAAAATCAACTTAAATGAGCATCAGTTGCCACCCTCATGCAGTCTCTGATTGTACATCATATTCCTATTAGACTTCACAGTGTGTAAATCTGTGTTTTAGAAAGATAGTCTTGATCCTTCCTTTCTGAGAGTAATAATGGCTGTTTCATATTTAAGGCTTTGTCCACATTGGATTATCTACTATTATGTATCTCTGTAACAAAACAATAGCTGGAAATAAAAACTGGAAAATAAGTAGTCTGACTAGTGTTTGATATTCTAATTGTAGTTCAAGTGACTTTTTACTGATTTCTGGCCTTTCATTAATGCCCATACTAAAATTTAGTAGAGGAGAAGGTACTGCTTATCACCTTGTGCTTCTCATGACTCTGCAGCCTAAATTTCCTCCACCACTGTAGTCAGATTCTCCATTTAATGCTTACATCTACCTGTAGAGTGATATTGTGCCTATTGGGGATACCAAGCTTCACAGTTCCTTTATCACGTATCTTTTTTTTTTCCATTTCCTATATCACAAGTATGAGCTTATGGAGACTTGAAAATCCTGCAAGGACAGATTGTCTCCAGTGACCCTCCAGG